>NC_061509.1:44093210-44201151 GCF_022539505.1 Lolium rigidum
CGGGTCCCATGAGCCAGCGAGGTTCCTCAACGTTTCAAACGTGGCATGAGATCGAAAGAAAAAGGCAAGTGACCAAATATCGGGAGCCAAAAATAATCCAAGATTTATTGTACATAGAGGATGACACGTGGGTCCCATTTTGCGACGGCGGTCTCAATGTTTGAAATGCGGCTTGAGATCAAAAGAAAGAGAAAGTAGCTAGTAATTAGGGGGTCAAAAAAATCCAAGAAAAGAAAGTTGATGGACATAGAGGATGACATGCGGGTCCCTTGAGCCAGCGACTTACTCAACGTTTCAAAGGGGGCGGGGGATCAAAAGAAAAAGGCAAGCCAAAAATCGAGAGGGTGAAAAAAAATCCAACAAAGAAAACTTTTATAGCACATAGAGGATGATATGCGGGTCCCATGAGCCGGCGGGTTCCTCAACGTTTCAAACGTGGCATGAGATCGAAAGAAAAAGGCAAGTGACCAAATATCGGGAGCCAAAAATAATTCAAGAAAAGAAACATGATTTACATAGAGGATGACATGCGGGTCCCATTTAGCTGCAGCGGTATCACTGTTTGAGAGCGCGGGGATCGAAGAAAAAGTCAAGTGACCAAATATGAGGTGCCAAAAATCCAAGAAAAGAAAGTTTTATAGTACATAGAGGATGACATGCGGGTCCCATTTAGCGAGCGGTATCCGTTTGAGAGCGCGGGGATCGAAAGAAAAGTCAAGTGACCAAATATGAGGTGCCAAAAAAAATCCAAGAAAAGAAAGTTTTATAGTACATAGAGGATGACATGCGGGTCCCATTTAGCGACGGCGGTATCACTGTTTGAGAGGCAGCAGGGGATCGAAAGAAAAAGTCAAGTGACCAAATATGAGGTGCCAAAAAAATCCAAGAAAAGAGAGTTTTATAGTACATAGAGGATGACATGCGGGTCCCATTTAGCATGAGCGGTATCACCGTTTGAGAGGCGGCAGGGGATCGAAAGAAAAAGGCAAGTGACCAAATATGAGGTGCCAAAAATAATCCAGGAAAAGAAAGTTTTATAGTACATAGAGGATGACATGCGGGTCCCATTTAGCATCAGCGGTATCACCGTTTGAGAGGCGGCAAGGGATCGAAAGAAAAAGGCAAGTGACCAAATATGAGGTGCCAAAAATAATCCAGGAAAAGAAAGTTTTATAGTACATAGAGGATGACATGCGGGTCCCATTTAGCATCAGCGGTATCACCGTTTGAGAGGCGACAGGGGATCGAAAGAAAAAGGCAAGTGACCAAATATGAGGTGCCAAAAAAAACTCCAAGAATAGAAAGTTGATAGCTCATAGAGGATGACATGTGGGTCCCATTTAGCTGCAGCGGTCTCAACGTTTCCAAGGCGGCAGGGGATCGAAAGAAAAAGGCAAGTAGCCAGAAATCAGGGGGTAAAAAAAATCCAAGAAAAGAAGGAATTTTGGTTCATAGAGGATGACAAGCGGGACCCATGATCCTGCATCGTAAACGGCTCGATCGGAGAGCGTTTAACGAGATGGCGCGATCGAGAAAAAAAACAATGCTAGAGAGGCTGCCATGTGGGCCCTACATCCCTGGGCGGTGCGGATTTGCGTTGACTCGGCCGGCGAACCCGAGAATTCGCGATGCACCACGTCCCGGGCCACCATACGCGACGTTTTGGCCGCTTTCGTCGGGCTAGGTGGCCTCAAAAACGAGAAAAAAAAAGTTTTGACATGCACCACGGAGGGACCCAAAATCGTCGGCCATGGTGCACCAGCAACCACGGCGCGACTTCAACTTCGTCGGCCATGGCAACTTTTCTTGTAGTGTAGACGCTAGTAACGAGGAGTATCAAGAGGAGGAAGCTTACTCCCAAGAAGAAGAGGAGAACTTCGATCACTACCCTGCTCAAGGCAAGCTAATAATCTTGCTAACCATCATGATGCAAAGCTCTACAAGAGCATGGCACCATCACCTCTTTTAAATTTATGTTTTACCTATCCCATGTTTTTACTTTGCAATTACTCTTGCTTATTTACTTCAAAGTACTCTTTGATTTATGATTTCACTTGGTATAAATTAGAACAAGATCAAAGGTGATATTAGAAACACACAAAGCTAGATAGCACACCTCATGAAATAGTTGCTAGTGCTAATCAAATAAAATTGGACTACTCTAGATGGGAACATGTGACTTTGGAAATAAAAGTTGAAACCTTGGAGTGGTGTTGCATTCCATTGAATGATTTTGAAGGTGAATATGACCAAGAGAAGATGGTGATTTTTGATATAAAACTGATATGGGTTTGAATGCGATACCCTTCCAATTATACAAGTACCCCCACAATACACGATTATGGGTAGGGCTTAACTAGAAACTTGTGTATTTTAGTATGGGTTCCCTCTAAACAAGCATCATAGGGGTTACGCCGAGGCTGCCTCCGTATATGAGAAATGATGTGAAAATGAGGTGAATGTACGACCCAAGCCCTGTGCAGTTCCCGGGTTAACAGTTGGTTCTCACCGGGAGGCCAAGCTCATGGGGAGAGGTGCCTATCACTAGTGGAAAAAGCCTTAACTGTGGCGCACCATTTTGCCTTTCTGTGGCGCACGAGGCAGTCGCCACAGTTGCCACGCGACTAGTATTAGAATTCTGTGGCGCGATGCGGGGTGCGCCACAGAAGTTTGGAATTCTGTGGCGCACGCTGTTCAGTGCGCCACAGAATCTTAGACTTCTGTGGCGCACGGTTGATCGTGCGCCACAGAATTTGGCGCCAGATTTTGTGGCGCACTACCTTTCCATGCGCCACGAGAATATTTATAAGTTTTTGTGGCGCACTTGCCGGTTCATGCGCCACGGAATGTTAATTTTTGGATTTTCGAATTTTTTCCATTTCTGCGGTATATAGTGGTATTTCACAGGAAATATACAGATATATACAAGAAATACATAGCACATTCCGAAATAACAGAATTACTCACAAATGACACACAAATGACATGATACACACAAGTCTTCATCATTACATCATTTAGATCCAAATTACACAAGTAGAAATGTGTTTGATCGTCGCATACACATACATGTGTTCATCTCGTCTCATATGCACATGCATCGTCACCGGCCACCTAGACTAAAGTAAAGTAGAGTACAACCGCGGTGGCGGTGAGTAAGAGGGGGACCAAGAACTTCAGCCGGTTCTTCTTCTTGCCCACGTGTGCCCTCCACCGTGCTACCGCCTCCTCTCTAGTCGCGTATCCCTTGTAGTTGTTCCCGCTGAACTTGTGCACCTGTTCGAGACAGTCCTGCCACTCCTCGTAGACACCGGAACCCGACCCTTGTACACAACGTACGTCGGCATCTCTATTGACAAGGGCATATTAGTATATCATATTAGTACATCATGCATATATATATATGTTGATAAATATTAGACCAAAGTATATAGTAAAGTTGAGCACGGCAACAATAAGTTTACGACACGCACACACAAGACGACGTCCACCGATACACATAAACCGATGAACATAGTACTTAGAGTTTAATTACGACCCACACAAGAGACCACGTCCATCGATATATATACAAACTAACCGATGAAGATAGCTAGTTTATCACACACTAAGTCAAGGCTCGCAGGGCTCCGGGAACGGCTTGTACAGATCTTTTGTAATCCACGTCCTCGTGTCACCCTGCGCTTTGAGGCGGTGTTCGATGTCCCTCTTGCATAATGCTCTACCCTGGTGCAAGGGCCCTCCCCTGTGGTGACGTCTTGAATGATGATATGTGATAACTTGACCACTGGTATCCTGGAAGTCTTCTACGAGGTCATCATCGTTGATCCGCGCCAACTTTTCGGCCCATCCTCGGAGAGCAGATGGTAAACGCAAGTTCTGGCTATCCCGGACAAACCCTTTTAGGTGATGCATGACATAGAAGGCGTCCGAGTGCTGTTTTCCGGCTGCTTGACACAGGGGAACTCGAACACGTGCTTGAACTTGTGTTTACCATCATCCCTGAAACATTCCGCCTTTTCTTTGAAGGCGCCTCCCTTTTTGAAGTAGCCCTCGAGAGCATCATCTAGCACACCCCTTATTCTGGCGTAGTTCTTCTTTTTCGCACTCCCCGAGTCGAAATAGGTGGCAAGAGAAAACTTCGGGGCAATGGAGATGAGTACGCAGTGCGTGTCTCTGCGCAACACAAATTTGGAACAAGATCGAGGTTGGAAATGAGCAATGGAAAAGAAATTTATTACAAGGCTAGCGGATGTGTACTTACTCGGGAAAGTAAGCCAAGAGGATGTTGTCCTTCCTCTTGTTGTCCAAGAAGCACTTACGTAGGTACAACGAAGCCCGTGCCCGCACCGTGATAAGTTCAAGCGGCTTTCACGCATGTAGTAGGGATCCGCTATCGCGACGTCCGGGGTACTCTCTCTCTTGATCTTCATCGCCAGATTGAGCGCGAATAGGCGGACCAAGTTATAGTCCAGCCTTCTCGCGTGGAATAGCTTGAAGATGTCCTCGTACGCTATAAAGAATATATCCGCGGGGGCATCAGTGACGAAGCCCACATCTCTTGGCACCTTGACCGTGAAGACCGGGTAATTTGGATCTTTGTCCTTAAGAAGGATACTCTCTAGGACCAGGATACTTGTCCTGCAGAGGCAGCATATCTCCGGAAGCAAGGTGTTGCAGCTCCGGACCCAGTATTGGTTTGCCAGCTTCATGCATTCTGGTCAAGCCATCCTTGCTGGGAGGTATCATGGAGTCCCGATGACGGATCATCGGAGGTGGCTGGCTCGCAGACTTCTCCTTGTTCTTACTAGGTCTTTTACGGGGCTTCTTCGGAGCAACGGCCCCTGACGCTTCAAACTGCTCGTTGACCTTGTTGATCAGCGTATTGGGGCTGAAGATGTTTGTGGCGGTTGGCTCTTGTGTATCGGCTGCCGGAGGCGTCTCTTGAGAGAAGCCGCGGAACACCAGGCGCTGTTTGGTTCCCTTGGGTGTTCCAGCTGGTTCGTCGCGAGCGCGGTATGCTTCTTCATGCGCGCCCGCCATGTACAAATCATCTATGTCGGCGCCGGTGTTGAGGTAGGCATCGACGTCTACCGGCCCATCATCATCGATGTCATCTTCGTTGGGTGATGGGATGGGCGATAGCGGTGCGGCGGCCTTGCCTTTAGGCTCCGCCGGTGGCGGTTGAGGCGAGAGACTCTCCCGGCAGTTTCTTGTGGCGGCTTGTTGTGGCGGTGACGACGGGAGGAGCTGCCCTCCGAGCAGGCGGCCGGACGATCGGCTGCCGGATGATCGAGGAGGCGCCGGTGGAGCGACCCCCAAGACGGATGCTGGGTCTTTGGCCATACCATGGTATAGCCATGGCAGTTCTCAAGCGTCGGGTGCTCGTCGGCTCCCTCGGGCTGTATTGGGGGGTCCATGTCTTCGCACCCCGGCAACACCCGACCCAAAGTGACCTTCAGGACGTTGGCGTCCATAGCCACGGTGTGCAACATGGTGCTCTTCGGTTGTATGATCATTCCCGTGGCAACATCCTTCAACTCGCCGCCGGGCGCGCAGTGAAGGAGCACGAAAGGAGTGTCCTGAGTAATGTTGGGCATCATTAATTAGATAGCCGGGTATCAAAACGCATGAAGGAGATGGCATGGAATAACTAATTAGTTAAGTACCTTGGTGATGGCGTTGAGCTGTGCTAATGTGGAGACAATGGCGGCCGGCCTATCAATCTTACGCGACTCGGGTGCATTATGAAGCACCACCGTCGCCGGCTGCGCCTTGGTAGCCTCGGCGAGGATCAGCGGGGGGCACCGGTTCATCCAACTCCATCGGCTGCCCCGCGGCGATGGTGGGCGGCGGGGTAACCAGATCCGGAGATGGCGACGCGTTGAAGATCGAGTTGATGGCCCCGGCGCTAGGCACTTTTATCGACCCCACCTGACCGGCCGCATTCCACGCAGCTATCCCCTCGATGACCTGAGGGGGCAGGAAATCGCGGAGCTTCTTCTCGAAAAGCTTGTCCACCTCATCTTTGTCCATCGAGTTTGCCTGTTTTCCTCGAGCATGGAGACCTTCTTCCTCAGCTCTTCCACCTCGGCTTTATCCTCTTCGACATCGCGCTCCTCCTTCTCTTCTTGCTGCTTTCCTCTTTGTAGTACTCGCGAAACTTCATGCTTGTACCAAAGCCGCAGACACGTCCAGCCGACGTCGGCGGCTTGGATACTGGCCTCTCCTTGAGGATATTCAACGCCCTGTTGAAAGGCGTGTCCCACGGCTCCGTCGAGCCCTGGGACGACGATTCGGCCTCGGGGAGATCGGCCGCCGCCAGCTGCTCGTTCTGCGGACAAGGATAGGGTGAACACATTTAGGGCATTGCATTCACGTCATATATGTAATATGTGCAACAATGGACCGCGCGAGTAAATTCCCTTACCAGCTTTTCCTCGAACTTCCTCACGTCGTCATGCTCGGTAACGAATTCCATTGTATTCTTGTCCAGAGTGTAGCGGGCCCGGACAAAGTACCTCACCTGCAGGTCCGTCATTTTCAACCATGGGTTCGGTTTCCCAGCACGTGCAAGTTCTTCGTCCTCCTTTTCCGAATCTTTCCTCTATAACCGCCGCTTCCAAGGTGATGTGTTCCTAAGTTGAGCTCATGCATTTGTCTACCCCACTCCGTCCATGCTTTCGCATCCTCGCTATCCAGCCGCTCCTTGAATATCTGGAACTCTGCTTCATCGAGCATCGGCTCACCCTTCTTAATACTCTCAAAGCTTTCACCTTTGTCGATCTTGGCCTTCACCCGGCTTTTCCAGCTGCTCAGGGCGTTGCTCATCTTCGTGATGGCCAATTTATTCACCGGGTTGGATCTTTCCAAGTTATTGTATGGCGCCGGGAACGTGTACCGTCGGTGAAGCTTCCGAAGGCAGAGCTCGACCAAATGCTCATTGCCTTCACCTCGGATATTCACCGTGTTGATCGACATGCTTTCCCGGACAATGCACCCGAGTTGCATGCCGTACCCGGCGGCAACATCCAAAGGCTCCTGTGGTTGCCCACTTTCGGAGACCAATGTGATCTCGCTGGTGGTGTTGGCGAGCACCGTCGGCTTCCGATCCTTCCGCGGCTTCTTCTTCTTCTTAGCAGCCGGGTTGCCGCTGCCGTCGGCCTCCCCGACGCCGTCACCCCCCGTGTGGTCGCCGCCGTCGGTGGTGGGTTCATACTCCTCCTCCTCCCCAGCTTCAGTCATCTGACGGTCAGCTCCGACTTCCTCCGCCGCCAAGTCCACCTCCTCCTCCTCTTGTCGCTGGGAGGGGCCGAATTCCCGAACTCGACGTTCGCCGCTCGGCTTCCTCTTCGAGGGTCATGGCGGCCTTAGAAGTGCCGGCCACGTTGTCGTCGGCCGACATATTTGCAATTTCTATAAAGAAGAGGATGAAATCTATTAGTACAATTGTCGGCCGGAAAATTCGGCATGACCTTTGCTAATTTTTGGACATAGGAGCCCCATTTCTCAACCGAAACGGAAGTGAATCAACGTTTCGGGAGAAATGGGCAGCTCATTTGAAGTCCCTGCAACATATAAACACCACAAATACACAGCACAGTACCCACAACATGTACAAGTAGAACCAGAGAAATTACTGTCTTCAATGCACTTTGCTTGCAGAGGGGAAATGACTTGCTTGGCTGCAGCCAAGCAACAGCAACAGCCAAGCACTACTTCCACTACTCCCCTGGATTTTTCACTCCTTTTCAATTGTCTAGCAACAACAACAGTAAACAGGGAATATCCTATACATGTACAAGTAGAACCAGAGAAATTACTGTCTTCAATGCACTGTTACATCCTTCATATGCAGGACAGATATTACAGAGTTACAGAGTTACAGTATGAAGTAAAAAATGCCAAAAATTATAATGTGTGTGCGTACTGTAGCATATCAGATATACTGTAGCATATGGTTCTCTGGTATCCAACATATATAGCCAGTAACTATGCATCCATTACAATGTAGCAATGAGAAAAAACTATGCATCCTACTCAATTAAGCTTGACTTGACTACATGCTAGTACTACAGACTACAGTACACACTGAATTCATTTCACTCACTTGCTTTGCTTTGTGTCTCAGTAAAGACAGAAAATTTCCTAAAGAAAGAGAAGGGCATGGAAGTGTTATCAATGCTAAATTTCCCAACAACCAGGCTTTGTTTTGGCCCAACTAGTCTGACAGCTTGGACTACTAAATGAAGCAACAAACTTATTGGTAACCTATCCAATTCCAAGGGACAAAAAAGAGCCTAAACCATAGCAGACACCAAGTAACCAGCTCATACAAAGGCAACAGATTGATTAAAAACAGAGATTCTCAAGTAAAGCAATTCTAGAACCAACCAGAACATTAGTACAATCTTCATCAGAAAGGAAACTGTCAAGTTCATCACAGAGGAAAAAATAATGCCAGTAAGCATCCAAAATACAAGCATAAGACTACTACTGCTATACACATTTACTGCTTGCAATAATATACGAAAAATGATCATTTGTGCTTTTCAGAGTTGCTAATAAACCAACTATACATGTACTGTAGCATATCATATAAAACACTGTAGCATATCTTGCCTACTGTACCATATCATGTATCATTGTTTCTCAAAAAAATGCAAAGTTGCAAGCAAGCTCATCACAATACAATGATAAACACTAAGCCACTACTGCTTGCTTGCAAGCAAGCTCATTTTCTACAAAAATCTCTCTGGATAAATCTATCAATTTAGTGATATAATTTATCAAGCTCATTTTCTACAAGAATTTAGTGATATAATTTATCAATTTAATACAACTTGTTTTGATGTAGTTCACAAACAGCTTATTTTTACTTATATAATTCATGCTTGTAAATTATCTGGGGTAAAATGGAAAGGAAAAATAGGAAAAATGACTCATTGTTCATGGGCTCCTGTGCAACCTACCAGCAGAGATGCATGATCTACCTGTTTGTGTTGGGGGGATGACCCCCGGTATGCCAAAGATATGTCATACCGGATGGTCTCACCCTTCAAGATACCGGTTTAATAATCAAGCCGGGATAAGAAAATAGAGTTGGCTAAGTAAAGCTAAGCCGGTATCCCCAAGAGGGGTATACCGGAACCAGGAAGGAAAGATACCGGCGCACCGGAAGGAAGAACATGCCGGCTGACGCGGTCAAAGATTCCGTCGGGAGCTAAAGGACAAGGATGAGCTAAGCAAAGTAGCTTTAAACGAAGACTAGAAGACAAAGAGGAGGATGATGGTCAAAGAAGCCGGAAGACGTCGACCTCCATGTATAAAGAAGACCCCGGCGTCATCTATGATTAAAGTAGCTTTATAAAGTATCTTTGTAAAGTAGTTTGTCTAGTCAAAGATCCCATTAGGGTTTCTTGACTTGTATAAGCCACCCTCTCCCCTATATAAGGAGAGGGAGCAGCCTCTTTCATACGCGCGATCCACAGAAGGGAGAAACCTGTAACCTGTCTTGAGATCAATGAACATGGTGATCTAGAGCGAGTTCGTCCTTGTGTCTTTCTTCTTCTACCTCTGGCCTTGGCCAAGTTCTTGAGGAAAGCATCCGGAAGTTCGTCCATCTAGTCACAAACCCTCCCCCGAATCCTCTAGCGTCCATTCGGCCCCAAGATAAGCCATCCCATGGCATCCGCTCGTTCACCACGACGACAGTTGGCGCCCACCGTGGGGCATGAAGTGGCGCTTGCTGGAGTTCATATTCGGGCGGGCCTCCTCGACATCAACGGCGAGCGCACGGTGTCCGCGCTCGTGGAACGCATCTACAACATGGACTTCATCAACGATAATGCCGGCTGCTTCGCCAACGGCGGCAAGTTCCCGCAGAACGGCCGCACCATCGAGTTCGGCAGCATCCGCGTCTACCTCGGCACCGTCCCTGTGCGCCAGCGCCTCTCGCCGGTGCTGGTGGCGCCGGATCCACCAAGGTGGCTGTGCGCTGGCCGCGCCGCTGGCAGCGTGGAGGTCATGATGGCTGGTGCGGTCAACACCGGCAAGGGAGCTGTGGAGCAAGGAGATGAGCGTGCGGCATCGACCCGCGCAGCGAAACCACCGCTAGAACGTGATGCCGGCGTCGCAGGAGCATCATCAGCACCACCGGCAACACCTCTCCAAGCGGCGATGAACACGCTGGCCACGCCAATCGCGCAGAACATCGACCCGGCAAAGGCTCAGGAGGAGCTGGAGGCCACGCGCAAGGCCCTGCTTACCGGCGGCGCCGACATCATCCGGGCGCAGCGCGAGCTGAACCTAACCCTACGTGAGTACAACGCTGCCCATGGCTTTGCTTCAGTTAGTGCTCATGCTGCTAGGATACCGGAAAACCGGCTTAAGGCTCGCAATCTAGACCAGGATTTGCGCAAGGAAGTTCTTGCCGGCAAAAGTGCATCTGTATCTGTTAGCATCGTAGAAAAGCCTAAGTACAGTAGTCCGGATAAAACTATAAAAGCCGCAAAAGCTGCAGTAGAGCTATGTGAATCTCTTTCCGGTGATGAGTTGGCAAAGCAGCAAGAGCGTGTAAAAGAGCTGTTGAAAACCATTGAGCAGCAAAATGCAGAGCAGCTGGCTAAGCTGAACGAGGCGAGTGGCCTCAAAATCCGCGCGTTCAACAAAGAATGCCGGAAGCAAGTCTCAGGGGCAGGCATCGTCCCCTCATCCGGACAAAAGAAGGGAGAGAGAAGAGAATGCACGGCAGATGACTGTGTATGATCCAGTTCTTGCCGGAAAACAAAAAGCCGGGCAACATGATGCCGGTAGAAAAAGCCAAGGGGCAGATCGAGGCTACGCCAAGGGAGGCTATGCCGGAAACAATCATGCCGGTAGATATGAAACCGGGCAAAATTATCGAGCCGCAAGAGTGGCGTACGTGGATGAAGAAATGCCACCACCAGGGTACCGGCAGGCAAGAGCCGCGGAACCGGAAGAGTACGATGAATCAGATTCTGAGGTGGAACGGACAAGAGTCCACCGGAACCCTTTGGGAGAACGCCTGGGGGAGAGATGTTTGCCAGACCGGGATGCGAGGCACAGGCTGGACAGAGTACATCTATCTGCAATAGTTGAATCTGAGGGACCTCCGGGCCCAAGGTGTTTTGGTCCACGCATCATGAGAGAAGAACCACCGGTACGCAACTTCCAATTGCCCCGGGACACAAGAACGTATGATGGTACGACCAAGCCGGAAGACTGGCTGGCAGATTATGTCACAGCTGTTTATGTGGCTGGTGGTTGAGTAAACCGGCGTTGGGCGGTAAGAATCATACCGTCCTACCTCGTGGGTCCTGCGAGGATCTGGCTTAACAACTTGCCGGCAGGAAGCATTAACGGATGGTTGGACTTTGAGGAAGCATTTGTGAACAACTTCAGCAGCACCTACAAAAGGCCAAACCGGCCCCAACAGCTTGCGTTGTGCCAACAGCGTGCAGGAGAAACAGACCGGGACTATCTCACCCGGTGGAACTCAATGAGAAACACATGTGAAGGAGTGATTGAGGCACAAGCCATTGCTTGGTTCAGTCAAGGATGCCGGAGAAGATCACCTTTGTGGCAAAGGCTGCAGAGAAGCATGCCCACAACCTTGGCAGAGATGATACGTGTGGCAGATAGCTATGCATTGGGAGACCCAATGCAACCGGCTGTGCAAGCTGAGCCGGAGCAGTCGAATCCGCATCAGCAGCAATACCGGGATAACCGGAACAACAAAAGAAGGGAAGATTTCCCGGATCGAAGATATGCATCGCAGCAAGTTGCTGCCGTGCAGGAAAATTTTGACGCCGGCGGCGATCGGAGACAAAAACCGGATCGCAGCCATGGGCAGGTCCTAAGAAGCGATGGGTAGAAAAGAAACCCTGGGGCCAGAAAAAGAATTGGCAAGAGCCCGTGAAATACACCATGGAAGCCGCCATGGATCAACCTTGCCGGTGGCACACGCCGAATCCGGATCACCCATCGAACCACTTAACAAAGGATTGTTCTTGGACCAAATTCCTAATGCAAAGGGGGGCGGTAAAAGATGCGCAGGCGCCAGGGAGCTCCATGCAGCAACAACAGCAATTGCCACCTCCACCACCGCTCACTGGAGCAAATGCACTACCGGTTCAGCCTCAGCCAAACAGGCAGCAGTACCAGCAGGTTAACCGGGTGGAGCAAAACAATGACCAACCACCTCCACCGGCACCTTTAGGCCGGAATGTTTACGAGGACCCGCATCTATGCATGGTTGTCTTTGTCACTGAGCCAATGGACAGGCAAAGTGTGCATCGCCGTTCCATGGAAGTGAACGCCGTGATGCCGACAGTTCCAAAATACATGATGTGGTCAGATCAGGAAATCACCTGGTCGTTCAAGGATCACCCCAGAGTCATGCCGAATCCGGGTGGATACGCTCTCGTTGTGGACCCAATCATGAAGGGGCCGGAAACTCGAGTGAAATTCAGCAAGGTGCTGATAGACAATGGTAGCAGCATAAACATCATGTACAAGCACACCATGCGTACACTGGGCATAACAGAAAATATGCTCCAGCCAACTCACACAACTTTCCATGGGATTGTTCCCGGTTTGTCTTGCGCCCCGATAGGAAAAGTTCGGGTGGATGTGTCATTCGGAGGACGCGACAATTGTCGTGTTGAAAACCTTGAGTTTGAGGTGGTGGACTTAGATAGTCCCTACCACGCCTTGTTGGGGAGACCGGCGTTGGCAGCTTTCATGGCATCAACCCATACGGCCTATCTCAAGATGAAGATGTCGGCACCTCGTGGACCACTAACTGTGGTGGGGAACTATAAAGTCTCAATGGAAACTGCTTCCGCCGGATCAAACCTGGCAGAATCGCTGGTGATCGCGGAGGAGAAAAAGAGAATGCAAACTGCTGTTGCGCTGGCTCAGTCCTCAAAATTGAGCCTAGCAGCAATGAGTGGAAGCTTGGACTCACCGGCGTTCAAGCCAACAAACGAGACGAAGGACATTGTGCTGGACCCGGCTTACCCAGAGCGCACCGTTCGTATCGGTGCCGGCCTCAGTCAAGCATAGGAAAGCGCGCTCGTCAGCTTCCTCCGTGAGAATCGGAATATCTTCGCCTGGTCTACTGATGACTTGGTAGGTGTTCCGAGGGAGCTGGCTGAGCACTCTCTAAACGTCCGGAAGGATGCTAAGCCGGTGCGGCAACCTTTGCGCCGTTTCGCTGAAGATAGGAGAAAAATCATTGGAGAAGAAGTAACAAAGCTGCTAGTTGCCGGTTTCATCGTGGAGGTCACGCACACGAGTGGCTGGCCAATCCGGTATTAGTCGAAAAGAAAAAGATGAGAACCCGGAGGCAAAACTCGCAAAAATATGGCGCATGTGCATCGACTACACCAACCTCAACAAAGCTTGCCCAAGAGACCCTTTCCCTTTGCCCCGAATCGATCAAGTGATTGATTCTACCGCTGGGTGTGAGTTGTTGTCGTTCCCGGATGCGTATTCCGGCTTCCACCAAATCCCCCCGAAAAAGAAGATCAAATAAAAACTGCGTTCATTACCCCGCACGGGGCTTATCGCTATGTTACTATGCCATTTGGTTTGCGCAACGCTGGTGCAACGTACCAGCGCTGCATGCAAAAATGTTTGTTTGATCAAATCGGGAAAAATGTGCAAGTTTATGTGGATGATATTGTGATAAAAACTAAAGTAAAAGATACCCTAATCGATGACATCCGGCAAACATTTGATAACCTAAGGCGGTTCCGGATGAAACTCAATCCGGCAAAGTGCACCTTTGGTGTCCCTGCCGGCAAGCTGCTTGGTTTCCTTGTGTCAAGCCGGGGCATTGAGGTTAATCCGGTAAAAATCCGGGCAATAGAAAGAATGTCTATCCCACGAGAACTGAAAGATGTGCAAAAGTTTACCGGAAGCTTGGCATCGCTGAGCCGGTTCATAAGCAGGCTAGGAGAAAAAGCCTTGCCGCTCTATGCTTTGATGAGAAAATCGGATACTTTCGTCTGGACCACGCAGGCGTACGCAGCGTTTAAAGAATTGAAAAACATGCTCGTAACGGCCCCTATTTTGGCCTCACCCTTGGAAAGAGAACCTATGTTGCTTTATATAGCGGCAACGAACCGGGTGGTTAGTGTTGTGGTTGTGGTGGAAAGAGAAGAGGAAGGAAAAACCGTCCGCAGGCCGGTATACTACCCGAGCGAGGTGCTCTCCTCATCAAAACAAAACTACCCACACTTCCAAAAAATGACTTATGGCGTGTTTATGGCCGCCACAAAGCTCAAGCATTACTTCGAGGAGCATCCCATGAAGGTGGTGAGCGAGGCACCCATCTCCGATATCATGGGTAACAAGGATGCCAGCGGTAGGATTGCAAAATGGGCGATTCAGCTGTCACCGTATGTGCCGGTATATGAAAGAAGAGACGCCATAAAATCGCAAGCTTTAGCTGATTTCTTGGTCGATTGGGCGGAGATACAATACAAGCCGCCGGAACACAAAATAGAGTACTGGAAGATGCATTTTGACGGATCCAAGCTCAAGGAGGGCCTAGGTGCCGGTGTGGTACTCACCTCGCCAAAAGGAGACCACCTCCGGTATGTTCTACAAGTGCACTTCAGGGCATCAAACAATGTCGCTGAGTACGAAGCTCTGATACATGGGCTCAAGGTTGCAGAAGAAATCGGGGCACTCAGGATCATTTGCTATGGTGATTCAGATCTTGTGGTGCAGCAGTGTTCCGGAGATTGGGACGCAAAAGATGCCAACATGGCCTCATACCGGTTCCATGTGCAAAAGATTGCCGGATTCTTCGAAGGGTGTGAATTTCACCATGTGCCGCGCGCAGAAAACGAGGCCGCAGATACCTTATCCAAGCTAGGTTCGTCCGGGCAAGAAATCCCTCCCGAATAGCTCGGCGCACTTGAGGGTTCCATCAATCAAGCCCAGTCCGGAGTCGGAATCAATTTTTGTACCGGAGTCACATGTGGTGCCAATGGAGATTGACGGAGGAAACTCGGGGACTGTACCGGCAAACTCGGGGACTGCGACGCCCATGCCGGAAGAGGCAATGCTTGTGGACAGCATGGACATAGACATGCCGGTGTTTGTGGTTAGAGAGGCACCGTCTTGGGTTAAACCTATTAAGGAATTCCTGATCAACGGCACTTTGCCGGTTGACGAAAATGAATCAAGAAGGATACAGAGAAGGTCCAAAGCTTACACCATCATCAATGGTGAGGTATACAAGAGAAGTGTTACCGGTGTCCTCCAAAGATGTGTGGAGCCGGAAGAAGGAAGGGAAATGCTCGAGGAGATTCATCGAGGAGAGTGTGGGCACCACGCTTCTTCAAGGGCGTTGGTAGCAAAGGTGTTCCGGCATGGATTCTACCGGCCCACAGCCTTAGATAATGCTGAGGATTTGGTAAGGAAATGCAATGGCTGCCAGAGGTATGCTAAGCAAAACCATACCCCAGCATCCGGCTTAAAAACCATACCGTTAACTTGGCCTTTCGCTGTTTGGTGCATGGACATGGTTGGACCGTTCAAAACCGCAAGGGGAAACATGACCCACATCTTGGTAATGGTGGATAAATTCACCAAGTGGTTGGAGGTGAAGCCTATCGCAAAGTGTGATGGCCACACAGCAGTGAAATTCCTAAAAGATGTAATCCTGCGGTATGGATACCCACATAGTATCATAACCGACAATGGTTCAAATTTTGCTCAAGGAGAGTTCAAACGATTCTGTGAAAGCAAGAACATCCGGCTGGATTTGTGCTCAGTGGCGCACCCGCAAGGCAATGGCCAAGTTGAGAGAACGAATGCTTTGGTACTTTCCGGTATCAAACCAAGACTCATTGATGCAATGGAAAAATCGCCGGGATGTTGGATCGATGAGCTACCGTCAGTGCTGTGGAGTCTAAGAACAACTCCGAACCGATCTACCGGATACACGCCATTCTTCATGGTTTATGAAGCGTAAGCGGTCATACCAACCGACATTCTCCATGATTCCCCAAGGGTGCAACTCTATACCGAAGAAGAGGTAAAAGAGGTCCGAGAAAACGATGTGGACTTGCTAGAAGAAGCAAGAGAGCTAGCTTTGGCAAGAACAGCCATTTACCAACAGAAACCTCGCACGCTATCATAGCCGGAAGGTCAATCCAAGAGTGTTCCGAGAAGGGGACCTGGTGCTACGCCTGGTGCAGCGCACTGAAGGCCGGCATAAACTTTCCCCTCCGTGGGAAGGACCTTTCATTGTGAGCAAGGCTCTCCACAATGATGCCTACTACCTAATTGATGCACAGGAATGGAAGAAAGGAAAGGCGGACAAGTCAGGAGAGGAGACCAAACGCCCATGGAATGTAGCGTTGTTGCGTCCCTTCTATTCTTGAAGTGGTGCTGTAAGAGTTTCTTTTTTGTACCTTGATTGCTATGAATAAAAGATGTCGGAACCTCGAATGAGTCTCGGGGACTACCCTTTTTGAATTGCATGAAACATGTTTATTTTTTTCTGTCTACCGGTTGCTTATTGAACGTTTTTTCTTTCCGGTTTAGTAGTGTGCTAAACCCTACCGGAGTCTTCGACTCTGCTGTTGTCCATAACTTGGCTTCAAGCAAGATAAACCGGTAGGGGATAAGCACATGAACTGTGGAGAGAGGAACCGGGAAAGAACAATCCGGAAAAATTTGACTAACCCCGGTTATTCCGGTTTTTTGCAAAATTTCGAATTATTTCTAAGTTCAAGAAAATGCTTATTTGGTGAAAGAACCTTGTGCTCATACGCCAAAGAACGCCCCGAGAAGGCAGGCAGAGCCAAGGCAAAAGAACCAAGTGTGCATCGAATTGGATGCAGAAACAATTTGGGAATCTTTGCAAGTGCAGGATAAAAGCAGAACCAAATGCAAAAACGCTAAGGCAAACTTAAGATAATTAGCTACCGGTATAACTTACCGGCACAAAAAGTTGTACGTCAACCATGAGCAGACTTAAAGTTTTACATCATAAACCCCGGCATACCGGGGTAGAATTTAACAAGTTTTATGGCAAAGTACTCAGGGACAGGTACTATCTAAGGTAAGGTCAGGCAGCAGGGGCTTCCGGGGGAGTGGCGCCGGCATCAGGAGTTGGCGGTGGCACGTCTTCGCCTTCATCCTCCTCCTCCTTGCTCGGATAATCTTTGACATCTTCCGGAGGGGGATGAAGGTGCGCATGTCGGCGTACTCCGCGATGTGGTACGCGCGGTCCCGCCGCTTAGCGGTGAGAACCGGATCCACATCGGTAGGAGCACCTTCACGCACGCCGATGAAGGCATCCGGGTCCAGCTCCGGATACCAGGAGCGGTGCAATGCGCAGCGCGGAGTCCGCTCCGGCACGGGCAGCAGAGCACTGCCACTCCCGGATCCTTCTGCAGCCACCCTTTAACCGGTCGCTGATCAAGGAGAAGGTATCCGGCACCGCTTCACCAGGCCAGAGGGTCTTGAAAAGTTGGGAGGCTACTTCAGGGATGTCGGAAAGGTTCCGATCCACTGAGCGCATGTGGGAGATCCGCGCGCTTAGGGCAACCAAGTAATCGTAGGGATCCCAAGGTGCACCCAAGTTGGCGCCGGCCTGCTTGGCCCGATGCTCCGCAACCTTCTTCACGGCATGGGCCTGGGAGTCCGGAAAGAGCCCTGCGAGACAATTAAAAGGCTAAGTATATGATACCGGAACGAGTAAGCTTCTAAGCAAAAACCGGAAAAGAGAAAAGAAGAAATTTACGGAGGGCAAGCGCGTCAGTCCGCGTGACCAGAAGGTCGTACTCCTTCTGTTCCGCTTTCAGCCGCGCAACCTCGCTCTCGGCTGCTTTCTGGGCTTTCCTGGCCTCCTCCGCGGCAGCTTTGTGCGCTTTGGCGGCTTTGCCCTCAGCTGCTTTTAGCGCCTTGGCGCTCTCCTCCAGCTCTGCCTGCAACACCACATTGGTATTGCCGGCATCCTCTAGCGCCTCGTTTAGCTCCGGCCTCCGCGGCAGCCTTCGGCGGCCTTCGGCTCCTCCGCGTACCGGATCGCGGCCTGCATAGCCTGGTCCTTGAGCTCTCTGGAGATGTCCCTTTGGGCGTCCAAGGCCTCCTGGTGATCCCGGATGAGCTGCTCCTTTTCAGCTAAGAGCCGGAACAGAAGATATTAGCAAAACACAAAGGCAAGGGAGAAGCGAGTCAACCGGATAGAAGTTGTACCTTGGAGCTTGGCAACCTGCTCCTTGAGGGCCTCAATGGAGGCTTCCGGAACAGCTGTTGTGCACAAAACTTGTAAGTCACAAAGAAAAGAAACACATTCCGGTGAAAAGATGTCGGAAGTGCGAGAAGTTACCTAGGCACTTGCTGTGTGCCTCAGCAAGGCTCCGGTGCTCCCATAGAAGCTCCTCAAAGAGGGCTTTCCGGGCGTCGGCCGTGCTCTGTTTAAGGAAGTGATGTTAGTGAAGCACAAAGGTTTTTAACCCGAAACCCGGGGACTGGTGATGCCGGTTCCGTGTATTTCTAGTAAGTTTTGCGCTAAGAGCGGGCTCTCAACCCAAAACTCGGGGACTGGGAGTTTGCGGCATCTTTAAAGAAAGAGTTTTGCGCTAAGAGATAGATGCCGGTTCCGCAAATTCTTTAAAAAGGAAGTTTCGCGCTCAGAGTTGCACTCTAAACCCAAAACTCGGGGACTGGGAGGATAGACAAGATCCGGAAAAGAGGAAAACCGGCATCAAGAAAATTTACAAGAAAAGTTGATAAAACTTACCACCACGTTGGCGGTGGCGTCGTACCACGCGCTGTCGAACTCCTTCACGGCACGCTTGAGGCGCGTGAAGTGTTCTTCAGTAGAGCGAGGGCCGGATGGATCTGGCGCTGGGAGGCGGTCCTTACCCAAGCCGCGAGTAGCTGCGGAGATGTCCGCAGCGTTCCAGCGCTGAGCGTAAGGGAGGAGAGGCCCTAAGTCTTGGCCCCCGCGTTTGAGCTCAACAATCCGGCCCAAGAGGCCGGAAGGTTTGTCGTGAACCACCATGGCGGCAGGCCCGGTGTGCAGCACTAAGGGCTGCGAGTCGCTGGAGGCGCTGCCGTCTGTAGCTTTCCCGCGCGACGCCCCCGGCTTCAAGTAGTCGGTGATCTTGAGGGACGCTGGCGGCGGCTTGGGCGCGGTCGCGGAAGCTCCTTGGGTCGGTGGAGGCGTTGGCGTAGGCCCGGTTGCCTCAGGAGCAGAGGTTTCCGGTGGCGGCGGCGGTGCTGAAATCTCCGGCGCGGAAGCTTCCGGCCCGGTCCTGGAAGAAGTCTTCTTCTTTTTCTTCTTCTCAGGGACGGGAGGAACAGAATGTTCCGCCCGCCCGGCAGGTTCTTTCCCGGCGCCCATGTTGTTGGCGCCGGTGTCTTGGGTCTCCGGAGGGAGGCAAAGTCCTCCTCCGCGCGGGGATCCGGCGGTGTAGGGGCCGCGCGCCCGAACTTGTTGTGCCCCCGCAGGGGAGGCAGAGGTGTTGCCGGCACCAGATGGTGCCGGACTAGAGTGAGGAGGAGGAGTCGAGGACCTGGCCGAGCCGGCAGGGCCCTCCGGCCTGGGGCCAAGCTTAAGCGCGGGGCTGAAAGAGAGGAAAGAAAAAAGTTGGGAAAAAAGCAACTGGAAAAGAACTTAGTGAAAATAGAACAAGCAGAAAAGAAAAGAAACCCTACCCGGTGGCCGTCGGCATCTGCTTGCCCTTGTGACGCCTCATGGAAACGACCTTACCCGCGACGGGTTCGGTCCGGAAGCGCTTGGCAGCAGGAGGTTGGCTCGAGCCGGCATCAGAGGCCGGGGTCTTGTTCTTCTTGCCCCGGCCCTTGAGTTCTCGGGCCATGAGTTTGTCCACAAACTCTTGGCCTGCCTCGGCCTGCAGCCGGCGTCACACGCTCATGGACCCGTGGGTCGAGGTTGGCTGAGGGCGCATCTACGTAAGAACAATAGCAAAAGAATATGAGAGGAATGAAAGAAAATCTACCTCGAGAATGGTCAATTCATCGGACGAACCGGAAGGTTCCGGCGGAGCTTTGCCGAGACGCGCGGCGGGAGTCCGGCCCATCTTCAAGTCCTTCCAAAAGATGACGGGGTCGGGGTCGAACTTGTCGAGACCGCGCTTCCGGCAACGGCCGCGCCTGTCGGATTCGATGCCGGGGAAACGGTCCTTGGCCTGAAAGAACAAAAGAGAGAGAAGGAGGTTAATCGCAATAAAAACTTCCGGTAAACCGACCCGAGTCGCGTAATTTCTTACTTCTTGGGTCGGAGGGTTAGTAGAGCTAAGAGGCCGGAGGCCCCATTCCCACTCTTCCGGCATGGAGGTCTGGCAGATCTGCCTGGCCTTAAGGACAACATCCTTCTTGCTGAGAGGAAGCCCGGTGATCTTGGTAGGATCACCAGGGCCATACATCTCGCACATCTTGTGGGAGCGGCGCTGGAGAGGAAGCACCCGGCGCGAGATGAAGGTGCGGACGATGTCATCGGAGCAGAGGTCGGTGTCCTTCATCTGCTGTTTCATGAAACGTATAATCCGGTTTGTCTCATTGTGAGACTCCTTCGGATTGTAGCCCCAATTGGTCTTTGAGGGCGGCGCCGGATCAAAAGGTGGCAGATCAATGAGATCTGCGGCGCCGTTGTTCTTAACGTAAAAGAAGGTCCCTTGCCATGACCGGCATGACTCGAGACCGGAAAACTTGAAAAAGGGGCTTCCTTGACGGGAGCCGATGATGCAAGACCCGCATTGTACGGGGGGTTTGGGTTTAGGAATATCTAAGCCCTGAACGGAATTAATCCGAAGGGCAAAGAATCGAGCAAACGTCTCGCGAGTGGGACGAATGCCGATGTAAGCCTCCATGAAGGTGGCATAGCATGAGAGGTAGAAAATGGCGTTGCCAGGAAGGTGGTGAGGTTGGAGTTTATAGAAATCGAGGAAAATCCGGAAGAAAGAAGAGACGGGAAGGCCGAAGCCGCGCTCAAAATGAGCGAGAAAGACAACACGTTCGCTGGGTTCGAGCACCGGTTCGATCTCTTCGCCGGGAATCCGGCAGGAAACTCCTTCCGGAATCCTCCGGGACCGGTATAACCAGTCGATCTCATACTTACTCACGCCGGAGCCCATCCAGGCTCCGCGGGTAACCTCGGAAAGATCGGTGCCGAAGCTTGGCTGGAGCTTCCGGCATCTTGTTCTTGGGAGCTCTCGGGTTCCGTCCGCGCAAATTCTGCGCTGACCCCGTCAGATGCGGGATCTTCCGGGTTACCGGAGGAAGAGGAGGAAGCGTATTGTTCGGAAGACATTAGGATTCGAGAGGTTTTCGGTATCTACTCGGGAAAAACAGATTCCCTAAAAACTACCCTCGCGAGAAGATCTACGAAGGACAGAAAAACCAAAGAAAAAGAAAGAATAAATGCACTTTCAACTCAAGATCTGAACTACGAGTAAAAGAGGAAAAGATGAGAAAAAGGACTAACCTGGGGCGGCAGAGTCGCTCAGGGAAGCAACCACCGGCGTCGGGGCAGGCTCAAGGAAGACAGAGAGGTCCGGCGACGGCGAGATGGGAAGCAACTCGAAGAAGCTCCAATGCCGCGGCGGAAAAGGAAGCGCCGCGGAAGTTTTTCCCGCGGAGAAGTCCGGCGGCATCCGGCGGCGCGCTCGAGAGAGAGTTTGCTGGGCGGCGGAACTCGAGCGAGCAAAGGAGCGGCGGAGGCGTGCGAGCGAAGAACGGCAGTGCGCGAGGAAGTGGAGAATGCGAAGAAGAAGAAGGAGAAGGGGCGGTTTTGCCCTTATAAAGAAAAAGAGGTGGGCCAAGAACCGCCGGACCGTAGCGGTTCAGTCCGTGGGCCGCGACGGTCTCGCCTCGCGTATGGCCACGTGGCATGAGGATACACGCGCGGAAGAAAAGGGCCACAGGGAGGCACACAAGATCCGGAGAAGTGGTTGGGATCCGGTGCGGCTCAATTAATGCGCGCGCGGAAGCCGAACGGAAGTGACTATCGACACTGGCGCGACAGACACAGTGCGCATGTCTCTGTCAGGCGCGGAACCCGATATATTCTCGACTTCGCCGAGGAAGTATTTAATGACCAAGATACCGGAGAGCAAGATGCCGGAGAATGCCTTGGGAACAGAGAAAATGTGAGTCCGAGCAAAGATGCCGGATTTGAACCAAAGACTGAGAGAGTTAAACCGGTATCCAAAGATGCGGAATCCTGGCATGGTCTGTTGGATAGAATCCGCCAGACTATACCAGCTTCGGGGACTAATGTTGGGGGGATGACCCCCGGTATGCCAAAGATATGTCATACCGGATGGTCTCACCCTTCAAGATACCGGTTTAATAATCAAGCCGGGATAAGAAAATAGAGTTGGCTAAGTAAAGCTAAGCCGGTATCCCCAAGAGGGGTATACCGGAACCAGGAAGGAAAGATACCGGCGCACCGGAAGGAAGAACATGCCGGCTGACTGGTCAAAGATTCCGTCAGGAGCTAAAGGACAAGGATGAGCTAAGCAAAGTAGCTTTAAACGAAGACTAGAAGACAAAGAGGAGGATGACGGTCAAAGAAGCCGGAAGACGTCAGCCTCCATGTATAAAGAAGACCCCGGCGTCATCTATGATTAAAGTAGCTTTATAAAGTATCTTTGTAAAGTAGTTTGTCTAGTCAAAGATCCCATTAGGGTTTCTTGACTAGTATAAGCCACCCTCTCCCCTATATAAGGAGAGGGAGCAGCCTCTTTCATACGCGCGATCCACAGAAGGGAGAAACCTGTAACCTGTCTTGAGATCAATGAACATGGTGATCTAGAGCGAGTTCGTCCTTGTGTCTTTCTTCTTCTACCTCTGGCCTTGGCCAAGTTCTTGAGGAAAGCATCCGGAAGTTCGTCCATCTAGTCACAAACCCTCCCCCGAATCCTCTAGCGTCCATTCGGCCCCAAGATAAGCCATCCCATGGCATCTGCTCGTTCACCACGACGACAGTTTGACTGTTTTTTAAACTGAAGGCCTCAGCCCTGCTTTAAATTAATAAAAAGGAGGTATATCCTTCAGAAACCTAATGATTTTCCCTATACATATTTGCTCATACATCTTTTGTAAGCAACATATCTATTGCAGAAAGCTTGTAGAGGTGAGAATTGGTTCCTCATTTGTTTGTCCTGTGCTTTTACAATTTTGATTTGTTTGCGCTTATATGAATTGGACTGAACTGACTTAGGAGACACTAGCAATTCTTCTCTGACCAGGGAGGGGAGAGAGGAGGGGGAGAAGAACCTTACCAGGGAGGTGAGGTGGTCGTCGACGAGAGCGCGGGCGTCGGGTTCCCTCTGGGCGTGGGCGAGCAGCAGCAACGGGCGTGGGCGGTGGGCTCCTCTAGGCGCGGCGGCGTCCTTTGCTCCTCCTTGGCGCGGCGGCGTCCTCTGCTCCTCCTTGGCGCGGCGGCGTCCTTTGCGCGCGGGCGGTGGGCGACCAGCAGCGACGGGCGTGGGCGCGTGGCGAGAGCGAGGCTGTGGCGGCGAGAGCGAGCGCGAGGCGAGAGAAGCGGCGGCGCGGGCGGCGGTTAGCTAGGGTTGGCCGAATGACTGGTTGGGGAAGAAGGGGCAACCGCTCGATCGGGATATGGCTAAGTGTCAAAGTTCTGTGGCGCACCAAGGCCAACATGCGCCACGGAATTCCAAGATTCCGTGGCGCATGTTGGCTTTGGTGCGCCACAGAAGTTTGACACTTAGCCATATATTTCTCGTGCGTCCAGTTTTGGAATATGGCTAAGTGCCAAACTTCTGTGGCGCACCAAAGCCAACATGCGCCACAGAATCTTGGAATTCTCTGGCGCATGTTGGCCTTGGTGCGCCACAGAAGTTTGACACTTAGCCATATTTCTTAATCCCTACATCAAATATATGTTCCGAATATAAAATTATTTCTTAATTTTTAAAATTATTTCATTTAATACATTCCTAGTGTTTTATTCAAGAAATAAATGTTATGCAAGTTAATTAATATAGATAATTCAAAAAAAATCACCACACATCCACACACACATGCATGTATGGATGCTTTGTGTGTCATATATACACACACAAATAGACACATGTCTTTTTTGAACTTCTCGGTTCCGATCGGTGGCTAGCTAGCGTTTCTTGACAATGTTCTTGCCCTTCTTCATCGCGGTTGTTGAATACTTTAGCCCGGCCACCTTGAGATTTCTTCTCGTGTACGGGCAACCTTTAGCCGGTAGGATGGTCTTCCTTCTTACTTTCGAATAAGTAGTAGGCTTGTCGAAGTACTTGTCAAATTCCTCTTCGATCTTCGGATCGCCGTTCTTGTCGATGTCTTGCTTGTCGGCTTCTCCTTCCATTCCGATGATGCTCCTCTTGCCCCTCCTCACGACCACACGGCTGGGCTTTGACGGGTCGGTAATGAAGAAGCATTGGTCAACTTGGCTAGCGAGCACCCACGGCTCATTTTTCGCGGAGGGGGTCTTCGATTTGGCATCGGGTATAACCATGGTGGTGAAATATAGTCCATCTTTTTCGACGCTCTTGGCCCATCTCACACGGAACATCGGCATCGTCACTCCAACGTAGTCGAGTTCCCAAATCGCCTACATCCTTCCGTATAATCTTTCCTTGACATCAGTCTTGTCATCGGTGTAGGATAGCATAGTTACTCCTGAGTTTTGATATTCGCTATTCTTGTCCTTTTCCTCGGTGTAGAATCTATAGCCGTTGATGTCGTACGACTGATAGGTCCTTACGTTGTGCCCGGGTCCCCGTGACAGGGAGAATATGAGTTTCTCGCTCTTCGTAGAAGGCATCGGTGCGGGACTTTCCAGGAGCCTTTTCTTGAACCACCCCGTGAAGGTGGAGTTGTGCTCTTTCGTAACGTCCCCTGTTTTCCTCGGCCGTCCTAGGTCGATGAACTTCTGCTCGATTAAGCTTTTGTGCTTATCCACCCAAGGGCTGACCAATTCTATGTGTTGTAGCGCGACTCGGTGTGCCCCGTCAAAGTCGGCGTGTCGACCAGCCGATGCCGACATGCATTGCGCGGTAGCCCTCGCGGTGACCAAACCCCGCTAGCCTGCCGACGTGCTTCCCGGTGGGCGGACCGACATCCTCGTTCTCGGTGCTTAGGTAGTTCTCGCGGAAGGAGATGCACTCGTAGGTGAGAAAGCCCTTGGCTATGCTTCCATCCGGACGGGCCCCGTTGCGAACGAATCCTTTGATGACACCGTTCAACCTTTCGAATGGCATCATGTTGTGCAGGAATGTCGGCCCGAGGTGGATGATGTCATCCACTACATGGACAAGCAGATGCACCATGATGTCGAAGAACGCTGGCGGGAAGTAAATCTCGAGCTCGCATAGTATCTCGACGATCTCTTCTTGTAGCCTCGTTGAGCTGCTTAACGCCGATGGACTTCCTAGAGATGACGTCGAAGAAGTTGCGAGAGGCCAAACAACGTCTCGCGGACGTGGTCGTCCATTATCCCTCGCATCGCAACGGGAAGTATCCGTGTCATCAGCACGTGACGGCCGTGAGACTTCATCCCGCTAAACCTCTTCTTCGCTACGTCCGCATATCTCGCTTATCTTCCCCGAGTAACCGTGAGGAAATTTTACTCCTAGGAGGCACTCGAAAACCTCTCGAGCTCCTCCTCGCTCGGAGTGAAGCGTGACAGGTTTAAGCACCACCACCTCATTCTTCTTAGCCCTTTTGTGGTGACCCCGAGTCGTTTCCGTCCGTTCATCATCATCATCATCACTATCGGTGGGGTACTCGAAGTTCTTTCTTGAGGCCAAGCAATTTCAGGTCGGTTCTTGCTTTCGGGTCATCCTTGGTCCTCTCCAGGCATGTTCATCGAGTGCCAAGTAGGCTCTCGGTAACGTTTTTCGTGATGTGCATGACATCGAGGCTATGGGGCGTGTGGAGGACCTTCCAAGTACGGCAGGTCCCGTGAAAACGGACCTCGCTTTCCATACTCCCAGCAGCGGCGATTCCCGCGGTCGCTTCTTTCCCGGCGCGGTGCACTCTTCCCAATTTTCCAAAAGCTCGGATATTTCTTCGCCGCTCCTCGGTCGTGGAGCTCTTCCGAGCTCCTCTTCGCCGTTGAACAGATCCTTGCGTTTTCTCCACGGGTGATCGAAGCGAAGCCACATTCGAGTCCCTTGGAACACAGCTTTACAAGACCCGGGAGGCTTCGGCAGCTGCAGATGCGGGGTCTTATCCATGCACTTGACACATCCCTTGAATCCGTGGTTCACCCGGCACGATACATATGCGTAACCAGGATAGTCCCGCACCGTCGTTAGCAATGCGGCTCCGAGAGGGAAATAATCTCTTTTGTACACGTCCCAAGTACGGGCCGGCGTCGCCACGAGCGTGGCTAACTCCTCTTTCAACGGACCGAGATACGGATGCATGTCCACGCCCGGTTGTTTTGGCCCCCGAATAAGAATACTCATGTGTACGTACCGCTGCTTTGTGCACAGCCAGGGGGGAGGTTGTATGGCCATACAAACACGGGCCGGGTGCTATGCGTGCTACTCTGGTTTCCAAAGGGATTGAGTCCGTCGGTGCTCATGCCCGCACGAATGTTCCTCGGTTCGCTCCCGAACTCATCTCGCGAACTCAATGTCCAACGCATTCCACCGGCTAGTGTCCGCAGGGTGTGTCGGATCTTGCCCTTCTCCGATCATCTCGCGGGCTTCTCCCTTTCCGCGTGCCATTGCATGAGCTTTGCTTCCTTAGGATCTACGAAATACCGCTGCAGACGGGGAGTGATAGGAAAGTACCAGACAACTTTCAGAGGAACTTTCTTGTTCCCTCTCTTGTACCGTCCTTGGCCGCACACCGGACATGTGGTTCTATCTTTGTACTCATTCCGAAAAAGTGCACAATCATTGATGCATGCGTGGTACTTTACGTGCGGTAGGTCGAGTGGGCAAACTACTTTCTTGGCCTCGTCAATACTTGTCGGCAATGTGTTGTCCTTGGGAAGACGAGCATGCCAGGATTTCATGTTATCGCTGAAGCTGTTGTCGGTCCATTTGTGTTCCGCCTTCATCTCCGTGACACTCGAGCGTTACACTCAAGCGTGTATCCTCGGGCCGGCACCCTGGATACAATGGAGTCATCCCGTCTACCTCCATTTGCGCCAGTTTGGCTTCAGGTTTGGCATTGCCCGTGTCCTTCAGGAGAAGCTCTTGAACATGAGGGTCCCGCAGGGCCGACGTTAGCGGCGTCTGCTTGCTCTCGGCATCTCCACCACCATCTCCTCCGGCATCATCATCTCCTTCATCGCCCTCTCCTTCCTCATGATGAACATCATGTTCGGGAGACTCTTCGTCTTCTCGCCCGATGTCGGCCTCTTCTTCATGACCAACATTTGCCGCCGGCTCCTCGTTGAAGCCGAGCATGAAACCGCGCCTGAGCAGGTGTTCCTCCAGCTTGTCCGGAATCGTGGTCGATCCACTGCCGGAGTCCGCATTTTCGACACGGACATCTTATCAGTGGTCATGTTGTTCCTAACCATGTCGGCCTTCGCGTTCACCTTGTATCTAACCACTTGTCCTTCCCTCATATGGACGACCATGGTTGATCTGCATCATACATATATAGAGCAAAAGAGAGTTAATTAGAACCACACACACCATGCACAAACACACATGCATGCATGATCGCCGGAAAATTTCGACATGACCTATCCTAAAAGTGGGACATATGGCTAGTGCAAGAATTTGCCAAAATGGAAATGAATCAACATTTCGGCAAACATCCATGCACCACACGCCGGCACAAACCAACAACACAAATAAGCTTCTTCGCAAGCAAACATTCAACCACAACACAAAGCTCAACACATATAAACATCATCTTCTCGCCACCGCAAACCGTCCGGGAGCGCGATAATAATCTTCACCTACAAAACATCCATACACACAAAACATGCATCCAATAGTACTCAACCTCTCACAAATCTACCAACATCATGGTGGAGCAAGAGGATGGGGTGGTGAAAGATCGAGATGTCGCCTAGAGGGGGGGTGAATAGGCAATTACAAACTCTTGCGGATTTGTCTCGTATGAATGCGGAATTAAACTATTGTTTAGTTTACAAGCACAAACCCTAAATATGCTAAGCTCAACTAAGTGTAACAATAGCAACTAGAGCTAAGCAAGATAGGCACAAGATATATGTAGCACAAGTGATAGCAAGATATATGTACTTCAAGCACGATGGCTATCACAAGGAAAGAGAGCTCGGGTATAGAAATAACCGAGGCACGCGGAGACGAGGATGTATTCCCGTGTTCCCTTGCTTTGCAACAAGGTACGTCACGTTTGGAGGAGTGGAGGTCCCACGAAGGATTCCCCGCGCCACGAAGGCTCACCCTATTCTCCGAACCACACCCACGAAGGATAATGGCCCTTTCCTTATGGTTAGCTTTTCCTCCGCTCCGGAGATGGCAAGCTCCACAACCACTTCACAAGCTCCACGAAGGAGAAGCCCGGGCCTCTTCACAATCTTCTTGAAGAGATCACCGGAGCACCAATCACCAAGCCAACTAGGAGGTCACCCTCCAAGAGTAACAAGCTCACGGTCTCTCACTCGAACAAATCGTGGTGGAGAGCTCAACACTATGCAATGATGCAAAGCAAGAACACCGGAGGTGTTCAAGTCCTTCACACTCAAATCCCACCAAAGCAACGAATGCTAGGATGAGATTGGAGAGGAAGAACAAGGGGGAAAGTCAACCAAAGACTCCAAGATCTAGATCCCAAGAGATTCCCTCACTTAGAGAAGAATTGGTTTGGTGGAAGTGTAGATCTAGATCCACTCTCTCAAATCCTCAAATATGAGCAAGAATGGTTGGAGGAATCAAGGGGGAGAGCAAGTTCTTCAAATGGTAGCAATGGAGGAGAGAGAATGGGAAGAACTAGTTGTCTCAAGGTGGAAGAAAGCTATTTATAGCAAGGGAGGAAGAAATAACCGTTGGGGAAAAAGTAGGGTGAAAATCGCATTAAAATCGGGCAGAAAAGACAGCCCAGCCGGCCGCCAGGCCGGCCGACCGGATCGCCGGGCCGGGGAGGCCGGCGGCTTGTCCGGCCGGACCGGCCCACCGACCGGGCGGAGCAAGTGGCGCGCTGGGCGGCGAGAAGGGCTTCGCCGCGCGGGGAAGCCGGCCGCATGGGCCAGCGGTGCGAGGCGGCCGGTGGGAATCCGGCTGGGCCGGGGAGGCTGCCAGGCCTGCCAGGCCGTGGGCTGAGGGCGACGCCGGTCAAGGCCGCGTGGGAGAGAGGCGAGGCCGGTTGGACCGGGGAGGTGGCCGGGCCAGGCCGGAGCCGGACCGGGCCCCAGACCGGTCGCGGGCCAATGGCCACTGGACACGGTCCGGATGGCACCGGTGCCTGGGCCGGTTTCGGCCGGGTGGGCCGGCGCGGGGCCCGGCAGGCCGGCCGACCGGCCGGCTGCTCCTCCTCCTTTTTTTTCTTTTTCTTTTCTTTTTATTCTCTTCTCTTTTCCCCTTTTTCTTTAATAACAAATGCTCCCGAACTCCGATTCGAATGAAACCAACTTTGTTTGGAAGATAACAACGAATGCTATCTAATAGAAAGTGAAAACTCAAGAATCTGTAGGAGGGGATTTTATCATGAATATAAAAGGTAGAACCTTATATCATGAATAACCAGTAAAATCACCCAACCTCGAAAACGCAATAGAAGATGCATGCGAACTCCGTTTTCGATGAACTTGGGCTTGTTGTAAAGCTAGCAACAAGCTCAAGAACCTCACACCGAGAAATACCAAGAAGCAATAACAATATGCAAAGTATGCAAAGGATTGAGCTCCCTAAGACGATGTGGTCAAGTTACCCAACCGAAAGCCCCTCTTAATAGTGCGGCTATCTATCCTATAATCCGGTCTCCCATCAACCACCACGAGACCGGTAAAAGGAAAACCTATCAAGGTCATACCTTTGCCTTGCGCATCCCATCACTTGATCATTTGTCGCTTCGTGTATACTCACAAATGCTCCCCCATACACTATGATGGGAAAGCTTCATTGAAGCACATCTTCATATGTCCACTATCACCAAATGGACGGCAAGCTTCAAGCATGTGATCCACTCAAGATGCTCATCTTGAACTTGCCCAACTCAACCTTGTATCTTCTCATACTCACTTAAGATAGAGCATGGATAATATTGAGTTCCACATAAGAACTCAATCTTCATTTCTTCTTCTTGATCATATCACATATATATCTTCATACCGATGATCTTGATGCCAATACACAAGGTATATCTTTATCTTCATGGCATCCATACTTGAATCCAACACATGGAGAGCAAGTAGTACCTATGGAATATTCCTTCATATAAACTCAATGAAAACATTAGTCCATAGGGGTTGTCATTAATTACCAAAACCACACATAGGGGCAACATACCCTTACAATCTCCCCCATTTTGGTAATTGATGACAACCACAATAAGAGGGTTTATATATAATGAATATTAGAGACAAGTACGCAACTTATCCGAGAATAAGTTGTATACAAGAGGTTGTATTTGATATGGTCAAGTAACACAAAGCTACTATCCCATATCAAAACCAACTCTACTCACACAACTACAACTAATGCAAGGGATGTGAGTAGAACCAATATATATAGAGCAAACTCCCCCACAATGTATGCACGTGTGATGAACATGAATTCATTGCATACATTGTCAAGATTAACCTTTGGGACAATTTCCACTATATATATACAACCATGCAAGACATATAAATATGGAATGCATGAGAGGCAAAACACTTAAGCACAAACCAAGCTTAAGTATAAAACCATTCCCTTAAACCCTCTAAACTTCTCCCCCATTGGCATCGATTGTCAAAATGGGTGAAAAATTTAGAAGGCCAATATAATGTGAGTTTCTCCCCAAAGTGTGCACTTCTCATAATTTGAGTGGAATCAAGTGCACATATCCAATGATGAATACTTGAAGGAAATCAAACTATATTGAGGATCAAAGATTGCATAAAGATAACATGGTGAAGTGAGCTTCAACAAGTAAAGCAAGCAATCAAAGATCCAATTGGACAAACAAGGATATCATGATAAGAGAGATATAGTGCTCTTAAATAAAAATAAGAAAGCTCCCCAAGGTTCGTGCACAATTTATAATGTTTGCATTTGAATACAATATGCACAAACATGGAATCCTCACTCCCTATATATCATTTAGACCACAACTAAGATAAAGAGAATATGCTTATCAAGAACAACTTTAGTCCAACAAATACGAGATATGAGTGCAAGAAGGAAAACAAATAAACCAAGCACTCATAAATCTCCTTTACCAACACCACTAAGAAACAAAAGGATAAAAGATGGTCGGCAAAGAACAAAGGTATCAAGGTGATGGATTAACGCTCTTATGTATATAAGTTTCTAAAGTGGACAAATGATCCATAAAGAAACATGCACACACAAGAGGTTAACAAAATAGATAAGACAAGATATCCAAGATGAAGTCATAAGATATACCAAAGGATGTTTGCTTAAGAAGCATATATAGCCTATGGCTCCAATTTTCACTTATGGTATATGAATGAACTTCAACCAAGTTAAATTTCAAAAACATCACAACTAACAATAAGGGAAGTAGAGCTAGTTGGAGTGTTTTGAGAAAGGCAACAAGTATCATAAATATGGATTGATTTCGCAATTTCATCAATATTGCACATGAGAGCTCTTTGAGGAATTGATATGCAATAAATTGCTAGAGGGCATATTTGGGTAGGTGAATCATAAACATGATGTATATATATATATATTCCCAACATATGCATCTTCTCAAATTACTCAAATGTACAATAAGAAGTTTCGCTTTAAAAATGATTTTTCAAGAACCGCAATATTTTTGAAATAAATAATTTCATGCCAAGATACAACCTACAAGAGGTTGGATGCTATATGAGAGTGCATGAATAAGATACTTGTTACCGAGATAGCAATGACTTGATATAGTAGATAAGAGTTCATTGATCATCCTAGCTTGACTCCAATTCTCATATGGTGATCACACCTTCCTTATAGATGAGACAAGCCTCCATTGCATCTCCAATGTACCTAAAACATTATTCAAGTACATCTTGGTCCCCAAACTTATTGGGTCCAACATGGTTAGACTAACCACAATACATAGGATACACTCCATATCAATATGTGCATATTTAGATGAAATTTGAATTTCATGCACATCTTAGCCGTTTAGGATTTGATGGAGTATACCCTATATAATGGATCAAAGAAAGCAAGCATGCTACAAGTATAAACAAGTTACATATAAGCATGCACCAAAACTTTTAAAGATCCAAGAAAGATATACTTTGGACAAAACACCAAAAGAATTAAATAAGGCATAGAGGTGTCACAAACAAATTTGTTGTCCAAATTATATCTAAGAAGCAAATCAAAAAGATTTGTTCAACAAAGTTCAACAAATGAACTAAGAAGAAACCATTGAGCATAAAGGATGAAATAAAGCAAGCATGCTCAAAGATTTATCTCATTCAAGCAAATAAATCATGTAGGAAGGAATGAGATAGCAAAACTCCCAAAAGAGCAAGGTTCGAACAATTAAACCTAACTCTCTACACTTTTCACAATGGCACAATGTACCGTAAGGAAAAGGTTTGTCTTCCAAAACAAACATTTGGTATGAATCAAAAGAATTTATCAAAAGATTTTTCAAAGGGACAAAGAAGACACATGGGAGCAACAAAGATTTCTTGGAAATAAAATAAGTAAATAAGAAGCAATCCAAGGTGAAGATGATCCATGAATTCAACCACATACAAGGTTATCAATTGTCAAAGACAATGAGTATATTGGACATAATTTCCGGTGGTGAATTGACAATGATAGTAAGGATCAACTTCACAAATAAAGGCATAGGATAAGTATATAGAATTAAGCACTATGCACGAATGAAGATTCTTGATGGCTTCAATTAGTCAAACAATCACGCACGGCAATGATTAGAATAACTTGAAGCAAACGGTGTCCCAAATAAGATATAGAGATATGTATTTGAGGAAAACCGTACCAAGAATTTCTTAATCAAACAAGAGTCCATAAGATGAGCCAATAAAAGCTTTTTAATAGAAGTGGAGCTTGTTTGAGCAAACATGCCACCTAAGAACAAGATAATTAAGAGCATTAACTCTAAGTGGCATAACCTCATATGTTCACATTTTCTAGGCTTGTGATATGTACAAAACATATTACTCCCCCATAATGTGATAAAACATTTCTTCTAAACAAGAGGCAACTAAAATTTAACTAGAGATGATTAATGGATATTTTAGAATTTGAATTTCTCATGAGTATGACACACCACATAGTGACTAGATAATCTTGCAATATCAATACTAAGTGGTGGTACCCATGTACACATTTTTTAAAGAAAGAGAGATGCACAAAGCATATCACTCCCCCAAAATGGGATGTTCCATTAATCACTTCAAAGAGAGCCAAATAAAATATCATCAAGATGCATTAGGCTCAAAACAATACACAAGTATATGATGAGTCAAACAAACATACTTGAATACACAAGATAGGTAAGTAAGACACAACACATACACACAAATATTTGGTACAAAACCAAACATGCAAAGGGGCAAGTAACTTACAATATACATGAAGAGTTGAAGTATAAGTTACCACAAAGAGGAACATTGGATATAAGATATAGATGATAACCCATACGACTTGGCTTGGTAAGAATACAATATATGAAGATCCCTTAATTCTTCATGAAGTATCCAAGTCTCCAATGACCTCAACATGCACCTATTGATCACGTTTGAGCTTGTTGGTCCCCAACCAAGTTGGGTCCTAAGAAGTTAGTCACAATAGGCTTGGCAACCCAAATGGTCCTTTTCTTGAGACCACTTTGAGTTCCAACAAACTTGGAAATCACATTGCCATCCTTATCCTTCCCTAGAGAATAATCATCATCAACAATTATAGGGTTAGATAAGGTACCACTTAAACATGAAGAAGCAAAGTGCCCCTTCACACGGCATAAGTAGCAAGTGTTCCCCTTTCTCTTCTTTATTGATTTTTTTGGTAGACAATTGCTCCACGCTTGACAAGAACACGAAGGACAAGGTAGCGAGGAGTTAAACTGCCTTTGATACCATGACGAGGCACTCTTACAGAGGGTGACTCGTGGAAGCACAAACTATTATGAAACCAGAGCAACTTTGGATTTCAAAAATCCTAGTCACTTTTCTGGCATGGGTACATGAAATGGTTTTTGTCTACTCAAAAGGTTGGGGCCTAGATGACTGACGAACTCACACAACGTGTGAATTGATTAGAGTTTCAGGTACTGGCCAACGAAAAGGGAAGGGTACTGGCTAGGGAAGTGCCAAGGATCAGCGGTGAGTGAAATTTCTCCGAACGAAGTTGTCGTCAGTGGAGAAATGATTTTGAAGGATTGATCGAGAGACATTTAGAATCTCTGCTTATGATGTTCTCATTGATGTTATAGTCACCAATTTTTGACTATTGACGAGCCTTCAATAGGTTATCGGGTGAAGGTTGGAATTCAGGATTAAAAAGACATCATAAGGGCGACTCTTAGAATAAGTCACATAAGATCCTTATGGAGAGTGGTTACTCTAGTTGTTTCAAAAGACTATAGCCCTAGATCTTCCGGCTAATTGTTCTAGCCACAACATCAATCTTGCCAGGATTACAAAGAGACCTATGGCATGAATCCTTGAGAAACACCAACCATCGTTGCCGCTTGAAATTCAGCTTAGGTTAGGTGTAACGATATTTCAGACTCAGGATGTCCGAATAGAAGATTTTCAGAAGTTACCACCAAGGTAAAGTCGATAGATTCTCAAGATATAGACTATAATGTCAAGCTCCAAAGGATTGAGCTAGATTGCGTAACACATATGGATGCGACTGCCAAAGGCAATTGCGTGCATATGAATTTGCAATGTAACACAAGTGAGTCCTGATGGGGACATCAAAGAAGATTTTGAAGTTCTTAAGCTTCTTCTCTTTCTTGAACAAATCAGACAGCGGCTTAATGTGCATAGAGGAACTTTTCAGGAGAATGGAGGTAACAACCTTCCATCTCAAGAATACTTTGCACATGCCTGACCGAGTTGCAATGATTCCCGAGGAAAACATAGGGAACTCGACTCGGATCCACGGCGACATCTTTCAGCAATTGCACATGAACCAGAGAAGGTCACTTTCAACATCCAGAACACATACTTCATGATAACACAAAGATGGTTCTTAAAAGTTTCCAATATTAATGCGCACTGTTCAATATGAATCTCTTTAAACATGGAGGAAATAAGAATGTCATCGATGGGCTTAATAACAAACTTATCAAGATACTCCAATGAGGAACTCATATTTTGCAGGAACGAGGCAAAAGTATTGGTCAGACCAAAGGACATGAATGTATACTCAGACGAGACACCATGAGTATAAACATCATCAAGATAGTCCTTGGAACTGAGTTTGATTTGACGATAGCCCAAGCTCAAATCAAATATGGAAAAGATAGCATATCCATAGGGAAGATACTATCAGACTTCAGCGCGAACAAAACTAGATATCCCTTTAAGAATAATCAAGTTGGATAGAGCTCTTGTCTTTCAACTCTCCAAGTTGTTGTTTAAGCTCAACCAACTAATCCAGTATATCCAGTACGGTGTCTTGGAGAAAGAGTGATTCAGAGAACCAACATACTCACGAACCTGACAACACGGTCATGGGACAACATGGCGATACTTCTAGAAAGACAACTAGAATATCACGATCCACCGGTATATTACTGAGTTCAGGAGGGAATCTTGCTTTACAAAGCAAACAATATGGTCTTGAGAGCTTTGGGATGAACCTAACTCTTTGACCAAAAATGTGCGCCTGAACGAATGGACTGGACAAAGACAATCAAACTTGGCTTAGTAATTGGCGAACCAATCATGCTAAGAATGACACAAATGTCCTTGGATTTCGAAGCAATAAGAATTGCTAAGAATCTCGGATAGCCACATCAATAAGTACACCCCAACATTCCCAAGCACTGACAGCTCGGAGGAAGGGCGAGTAAAGATATGTAAGAGCATCACTTCATCTATAAGGCCATGATACAAAGCACGACCTCATGATATAGAAGAGGGTGATACTCCAAGGTAGAACAGAACAGAATCTCACGAGGCCTCTTAATCTGCGGATTACAACACTTTGACCAAGTCCTAGAAATGGACAGGGTACTGGAGTTTGTTTCTCCTGACATAATGAAGTGGAGTGTTTTGACGAACTCAAGGGTAATATGCATTGGAAAACACCAATGCACACTTACAACTTGACTGCTAACTAGCAGACAAAGGTTGGAAAGCAACTAAATAGGAGGAACACAATCAGGATCAGAATTCCTGAGAGGTAGATGCACAAGTTAACACTTTTGTCAAACTCATGCTGAAAAAGGAAATGTGGCAGAGTCACAGACATAGATAGGAGACTCTCAAAGAGCACTCTTGTCGTGATCCGTTTGGTTCGACGAAAGAACATCTGGAATAGCTAGTGGAAGGGAAAGATCTTTATTGTCGCAATTCAACACGACAATAACCACAAGCTTGAAGGATAGCTTGATTTGAATTTAACCATCTCGATGTAATGTTTGAACATTAACACCAGGGTTCGATGGAATGGATCTTGGGTTAAAGGCCAGCTTCATGTACTAAGATTCAGTAGAATCCAGCACAATCGGGGACCTTCGGTTCAAGTCCAAGGGTTAAAACCCGAGAAATGAGTACCCACTAAATGAGTGACATGGAGGACACTACGAGGTAGTGATCACGGTGTAGCTTCTAGAAGCAATGCATAGCTTCCGAAGTACCCAAGAAAATAAAAAGGAGGCATACAAAGCGAACGGAAACCTCGAAGCCGAGAACAGAATGATATGGAACCCACAAAATAGAGAGATCATGATGGAAAGGAATCTCTCTGTTGAAACAAGACAAAACAAAGAGGAAGCACGGAACACACACGACTCTAGAGAACTCTGCACTAGGTCAGCTGGTTTAGAAACGACATGCCCTTGAGGCACCTAAGTTTGAAAGACTAGAAGAGTTAGAAAAACTTTCAAATCAACACAAGGTAAGGCACCCTAGAATTAGAGCGATACCAGATAAGGAGTAAAAAGAAGCCTAATCAGATTTTCGCAAATACCTTTTAGCTTTCAAATAGTTTTCACAAACACTAGACTCAACATCGACCGATAGAAAGGGTTTCCTACAGGCAGTCCTGCTCTGATACCAAAACCTATCAATTTACGCTATCATCATGCATATTTGAACAACTTCAATTAACACTTATGTTAGAACAACGAAATACCACTTTATAGAGGTCATCGAAATGCAATGTTTTATGCATTCGAATTCCATTTAAAATTGATGATGTCTTAGGGTTATTTCAGTACCTAATTAACATGACATATCATCATACTTGTATGCGCATTGCATTATGCCATGTGTTGATTGTTGTTTTACCTTTCCGGTGTTTGCTTCTTCGCGATCGATAGAGCATGAGTCCGAGACGATGAAGATCGACAGCACTGAAGGTCAATATTGTCCACCGACAAACTAGTCAAGTACAAGATAATCAAAGATCCACTTCGGTTTGTCAGGGACAAAGGCAAGCCCTAGCCTGGTTCATATATGCTTTCAAAATGCTTTTACTTCTGGATCCTACATTTTGCATACGATTCAACTGTCTTTTATCAATAGGTAGAGTTATCCTATCTATTGCATGTTCCATCCTTGTAGCCTCAAATCCATGATCCACTGCTCCTAGCATACCTAGGTTTGGCAGGTGTGCATCGCTAGAGTCTTTATCTCTTTATGCTTAGCCATGCTTAGTTGGTTACGCTACTACTCCGGTCTTTGGACTGGAGCCTTATAATGAAATGAATCTAGCATGACAGGTTGACGTGGTAAGTATAGAGATGAGTGTTAAACATGATTAAAGGCTCAGACGAAAGGCCACATTGGGATGTGGTGGGTTGTTTCGTTTCTGCCGACCCTAGGATGCGAGTTCTCGCCTCTTGAACCAAGACCGAGCGTACAACCACACGAGGCCCTATTATGGTACCCTCTCGACTCACTAACTTGCCTAGTAGATTCCATGAGTCACATAGTTTGCGCTTTACCTGGACATATGCATTGCATTTTGCTTGGGGGAAAAGGTACATAACGAGTAGGTAAGCGTGGCCGTGGTGGCTGGGGGTTGCGGCCTCTGGGGAAACCCACCTCGCCTCATATCGTTAAGGACCGACTTCGGGACTTGACCCGTTACGGCGGAACAATCCTTAGCGCGTGACTCATGGTCTCGGCGACAACAAGGTAAAGGTCGTGGTCAACCACTCTCTGCCGGCTTTCCAAGGAAGAGAGCTAATGTACTGGCACTAAGAATCGGTTGGCACGTGTGGATAAAATTGTGCACCCCTGCAGGGTTAAATCTTTTCGAAAAGCCGTGTCCGCGGTTATGGACGACTTGGGAATGGATTCTGTGATCATAGAGAACTTGAACCTGATCGTAAAACTTGGCAACCAATGTGTGTTTACGGATACCTTCTCCGGGTGTTGAGGGGGTGATCCGAGGATAGTGGTTCGAGATGATGAAGATTGGTGGATACAATATGATGATCAGTAGAGCTAGAGATATCGCTCTCTTATCCCCTTTTAAAGGTTCCGAGTAGTCGAGCTTCTCCTCTCTCTTGTCTTACAAAGGAAAATTGGCTTTACGCAAAAGAAGATCCACAGAAAGCCCGCATACCCGCTTTGCTAAAAGGTTGTACTAAGTCTTGCCGAGTCCCCGTACTCAGCTTTGCATGCTTTTGTTTCGGACGAAGTTGCTCCGACGGATGGTGGTTTCTAGTCGACATCGACGAGTAGCTTGGGGTTCCCGGTGTGCAGCCTGGAATCTATGGGCTGGGACGTCGCCGTTATGCTCCTGGCCTCTTAGGCCTTTTTGATATCTTGCTATGTCTAATAGCATAACTTCGCTTCCGTTGATTGATGTATGCCAGGTCAGTGACCTCTGCTTGTAATGCTTTGGTTCTTCGCTCAGTTATGAGCTTGTTTTTACTTCTTTGAGTCGTAGAGTCACTGTTGTGTTACCGATTCTCTCACTGTAGTCTCTCGAGCTCTAGGTTAGGCTTATGTCAGATGAAGATCTGGTATTTGTCTAACCCTGATCCCGGGGGTGCCACAGGTTCTTGGGGAACAACATCTTGATTCTTCTTGGGAAGTGGCCTATCTTCAACTTGAGGTCGAGCATGAGCTTGACCTTGACCTTGTGGCCGTTTCCCTTGTTGTTTCTCACTCAAGTGCTTCTTCTTCTTCTTCAATGGGCATGATCTAACATGATGCCCTTCAACCTTGCACTTGAAGCAAACCAACTTGGCCGGATCCTTGACTTTGTCTTGGCCCTTCCTCTTGTTGCTCTTGCTCTTGGACTTGTTCTTGTTATTGGAGTTGAATCCAAGTCCACTCTTGTCATTGGGGGATTGTTGCATACTCAACATCTTGTCAAGTGCGGATTTCCCTTCATGACGCTTTTCCAAGTCTTTCTTCAAAGAAAGGACTTGGGCCTCGAGCTCTTTTATTTCCTCTACATGGTTAGTAGAAATACAAGTACTAGAGGAAGTAGAAGCTTCATTATTAGAGCGACAAGGCAAAGTGAGTAATCCAACACAAGGTGTATCACTAGTTTGACTAGATGGATTACAAGGACTAGCACATGGCAATATAACATTTTGGGTAGAGGTTGTGCTAATGTCCACATGAGGCTCACAAGATGTTACCTTAGTGATACTAGCCTCATGAGCTAACTTTAGCTCATCGTAGGAAGTTAGAAGATCCTCAAGAGAGTGTGAGAGCGTTTTATTGCTTTCTTCCAATTCCCTACAATTGCTAGTTAGCAACTCAAGTTGAGCCCTTAGCTCAACATTCTCCTTTAAGGTAGATGCTTCACAAGAAGTAGAGTTAGTAGCACAAGCATCAACAATAGTTTTCTCATTTTCATGCATATAGGATTCAATTTTTTGTGTAAGCATAAAATTAGTATGCTTCTCATCTTTTAGCTCATGCTTGAGGAGAGTGAATCTCTTTTCCCCATTTTCAACATGGGACTCCAACTCCACTATGGTTTCCCTATATTTACTCAAGGTATCCATAGAGTGTTCGATATTAGCACGAGCTTCTTTATTACCATGAAGAGAAGCATATACCATTGCCATATTATGCACCAAGATATTATATTCTTCATCATTATCATCATCATCACTCTCATCATTAGAGGAAGTGTTAGGAGTCAAAGTAGGAGATACCTTTGATCCATTTGTCATAAGGCACATGTGCATACCGGAGGATGAAGATGAAGAAATTCTTGAATCCTCATTTGAAAACATGTCTTGATCCATAGAGTGTTCGGTTTCCTCTACATTGTTAGTCAACAAGCAACTAGAGGAAATAGAAGCATTTTGATTATGGGAGCAAGACAAGACAAGCATATCATCATGGGGTTTATGTGAGCAATTTACACATGATATGCGAGGACTATCAACACAAGCATGTAGATTATTTTCAATGCTAGATGTGTTTAAGTCCAAAGAGGAAGCATCGCAATGGGATAGAGATGAAGAATCATCACTATTGAGCACAATATCAACATTGCAATTTTCCTCACCACTCACCATATCATTACCTCGTGTCTTGCTACACGTTGGTGAAGTGGAAGAAGATGAGAACTCATCACGGCCGGAGGTGGAAGCAACTTGGAGCTCTTCATGATGTGAAGGGGAAGAGAGCTCCTCGGAGTCACCACCAACCAAATGAGAAGTGGATCCACCAAACATTTCCTTAAGCTTGATCCACATCTCATGAGACGATTTTCGCTTTATATATATCAAGAACCTATGAAAATCTGGTCTCAAAGAGAATACAAGATCATTAGATACTTGAGCTTCAAGATGTAAGTTTTTCTCATCCTCTAAAGATAGATTTTGAGGATCCATCGGAGGAGAAAAACCTACATCTAGAAATTGCTCAATGTTTGGACACAAGGTCCGAAGTTTACAAAGCAAGCAATTTCGCCACAACTGATAATTTGTGCCAACAAAGATAATTGTGTCATTGTGCACTAAATTACTAGCCGACATCTTTACTCTCAAGGCGGTGAAGCCTAAAACAAGGAGAGACCTTGCTCTGATACCAATTGAAAGATCGAGATGTCGCCTAGAGGGGGGGGGTGAATAGGCAATTACAAACTCTTGCGGATTTGTCTCGTATGAATGCGGAATTAAACTATTGTTTAGTTTACAAGCACAAACCCTAAATATGCTAAGCTCAACTAAGTGTAACAATAGCAACTAGAGCTAAGCAAGATAGGCACAAGATATATGTAGCACAAGTGATAGCAAGATATATGTACTTCAAGCACGATGGCTATCACACGGAAAGAGAGCTCGGGTATAGAAATAACCGAGGCACGCGGAGACGAGGATGTATTCCCGTGTTCCCTTGCTTTGCAACAAGGTACGTCACGTTTGGAGGAGTGGAGGTCCCACGAAGGATTCCCCGCGCCACGAAGGCTCACCCTATTCTCCGAACCACACCCACGAAGGATAATGGCCCTTTCCTTATGGTTAGCTTTTCCTCCGCTCCGGAGATGGCAAGCTCCACAACCACTTCACAAGCTCCACGAAGGAGAAGCCTGGGCCTCTTCACAATCTTCTTGAAGAGATCACCGGAGCACCAATCACCAAGCCAACTAGGAGGTCACCCTCCAAGAGTAACAAGCTCACGGTCTCTCACTCGAACAAATCGTGGTGGAGAGCTCAACACTATGCAATGATGCAAAGCAAGAACACCGGAGGTGTTCAAGTCCTTCACAATCAAATCCCACCAAAGCAACAAATGCTAGGATGAGATTGGAGAGGAAGAACAAGGGGGAAAGTCAACCAAAGACTCCAAGATCTAGATCCCAAGAGATTCCCTCACTTAGAGAAGAATTGGTTTGGTGGAAGTGTAGATCTAGATCCACTCTCTCAAATCCTCAAATATGAGCAAGAATGGTTGGAGGATTCAAGGGGAAGAGCAAGTTCTTCAAATGGTAGCAATGGAGGAGAGAGAATGGGAAGAACTAGTTGTCTCAAGGTGGAAGAAAGCTATTTATAGCAAGGGAGGAAGAAATAACCGTTGGGGAAAAAGTAGGGTGAAAATCGCATTAAAATCGGGCAAAAAAGACAGCCCAGCCGGCCAGCAGGCCGGCCGACCGGATCCTGGGCCGGAGAGGCCGGTGGCTTGTCCGGTCGGACCGGCCCACCGACCGGGCGGAGCAAGTGGCGCGCTGGGCGGCGAGAAGGGCTTCAGCCGCGCGGGGGAAGCCAGGCCGCATGGGCCAGGCGGTGCAGAGGCGGCCCGGTGGGAATCCGGCTGGGCCGGGGAGGCAGCCAGGCCTGCCAGGCCGTGGGCTGAGGGCGACGCCGGTCAAGGCCGCGTGGGAGAGAGGCGAGGCCGGTTGGACCGGGGAGGTGGCCGGGCCAGGCCGGAGCCGGACCGGGCCCCAGACCGGTCGCGGGCCAATGGCCACTGGACACGGTCCGGATGGCACCGCCTGGGCCGGTTTCGGCCGGGTGGGCCGGCGCGGGGCCCGGCAGGCCGGCCGACCGGCCGGCTGCTCCTCCTCCTTTTTTTTTTCTTTTTCTTTTCTTTTTATTCTCTTCTCTTTTCCCCTTTTTCTTTAATAACAAATGCTCCCGAACTCCGATTCGAATGAAACCAACTTTGTTTGGAAGATAACAACGAATGCTATCTAATAGAAAGTGAAAACCCAAGAATCTGTAGGAGGGGATTTTATCATGAATATAAAAGGTAGAACCTTATATCATGAATAACCGGTAAAATCACCCAACCTCGAAAACGCAATAGAAGATGCATGCGAACTCCGTTTTCGATGAACTTGGGCTTGTTGTAAAGCTAGCAACAAGCTCAAGAACCTCACACCGAGAAATACCAAGAAGCAATAAGAATATGCAAAGTATGCAAAGGATTGAGCTCCCTAAGACGATGTGGTCAAGTTACCCAACCGAAAGCCCCTCTTAATAGTGCGGCTATCTATCCTATAATCCGGTCTCCTATCAACCACCACGAGACCGGTAAAAGGAAAACCTATCAAGGTCATACCTTTGCCTTGCGCATCCCATCACTTGATCATTTGTCGCTTCGTGTATACTCACAAATGCTCCCCCATACACTATGATGGGAAAGCTTCATTGAAGCACATCTTCATATGTCCACTATCACCAAATGGACGGCAAGCTTCAAGCATGTGATCCACTCAAGATGCTCATCTTGAACTTGCCCAACTCAACCTTGTATCTTCTCATACTCACTTAAGATAGAGCATGGATAATATTGAGTTCCACATAAGAACTCAATCTTCATTTCTTCTTCTTGATCATATCACATATATATCTTCATACCGATGATCTTGATGCCAATACACAAGGTATATCTTTATCTTCATGGCATCCATACTTGAATCCAACACATGGAGAGCAAGTAGTACCTATGGAATATTCCTTCATATAAACTCAATGAAAACATTAGTCCATAGGGGTTGTCATTAATTACCAAAACCACACATAGGGGCAACATACCCTTACAGGTGGTGGAGACAAAACAATGGACCATGCAAGAGGGAAAGTGGAGGAGGAGGGAAAGAGAATTGTAGTTTTTAGTACCCCTCTACAAGTTGGAGTGGCTTCCCCTCACAAATATGCCCACAAAATAGGCTTAGAGCTATCAACAATGGAGAAAAGTATGACCAAAATGGAGTGGGAGAGAGGAGGAACACGAGCTGGTTGGAGAAGACAAGAATGGAAAGGGTGGTGGGTGGAAGAAAAGAGGGGGAAAGCTGCCTCCAAAAGTGAGATCTACTATTCACTTTCTGTGGCGCATTAGCTGATATGCGCCACAGAAACACGAACTTCTGTGGCGCATATGAGCTCATGCGCCACAGAATCATGGTGGCATGAGCCGGGGGGTGGTCCCCGCAGGAAATTCTGTGGCGCATGGACCAACGTGCGCCACGAAACTTAACTTCGTGGCGCACGCCGGACCATGCGCCACGGAATTTCCTTCGGCCATGTGCAGTGGTGGACCCAGCGTGGGTCCCACTAACTTTCTGTGGCGCACTACTCACCGTGCGCCACAGAATCTCCATCTTCTGTGGCGCATATGCTTGCACGTGCGCCACAGAAAGATCAATTTTTTTATGGCGCATTTTAATGGTGCGCCACAGAAATATTTTTGTGGCGCATGAGCCTTTTGGTGCGCCACAGAGGTGGTTTCCACCTATAATGGTTTTCCTACTAGTGTATACTAGGACATATAAGTGAAAGGTTAAGGTTGATGATCTGTGTACTGAGTTACGTTGATTCGGGGTTATCCTCGACGAATGTAATCAAAAGTTGTGGCACAAGAGTACAACCTCTGCAGAGTGTTAAACCTATTCGAATAGCCGTGTCCGCGGTTATGGACGATTGGAAAGGCCATACTGTTCCGTTATCAGAATTTTTGATCTTGAAGAGGAATGATGAACTGAAGGGTGAATTTGTCTTGAATCCCCAATGATTTGTGGGAATGACACTAATGTTCCCACAGGAGTTAGTCTAGCAAATGATGGGTGTTTACTAAAATGTTTATCAAATGAAAACTTGGCTTTATGCAAATAAACCTAGAGCTTAGCACCCCTTTACTACACTTAATATGTTTTACCTTAGTATTAGTTTGCGAGTACTTTAAAAAGTACTCATGGCTTTGCCACTGGCTATTCAAATGCCGGACTTTGAAGAGGAGCAACGATATCGGGATGACGGACAACGGGACGTCTACGATAACTAGGATCGTCTTCTAATGTCAAGCGTTGCACTGTGGAATAGATAGTCCACTACTACTACGCTTCCGCTACTTATTTGTGATGTTGAACAATCTATTTGTGTAATATTGGATCATGTGATCCCTTGTTGTAAGACCTTATGTGTTGTAATAAATGATGACTCTGAACTACTTACTATTATGTCTCGCAAAAACAATCTTCCTGGGATTGCAATGTATGATGTAATAGGGCATCCGGACTTAAAAATCCGGGTGTTGACAAGTTGGTATCAGAGCCATTGTTTGACCTTAGGAGGCCCTAGTTAGAATGGACGTTCGGCAAACTTAGTTTCAAATATAAGGAATGAAATAGTTATGAAAAATACAATCATACCCTTACCTTTGAGATCTTTTTAAAATAACCAATTCATGTTCTTACTTACAAGTTACCTAAAATTTTGAACACTTACACCTTCTAACTTGCTTATCAATCCCTCTACAGATGGAGCCTATCATCCCGATGGAGCCCTTCATCCAAACACAAGTGTACGACCTGGCGAACGGTGGGGATCTGATCTTTGAAAGGGATCTGTTTGCCCTCTCAGAGTTCCTCGGACACGCGCCTCCCGTGTTTTACGGCGGCCAGACTGCTGACCAAGCCAATGGCCAACTCCAATGGCTCATCATGGCTAACCTCCCTGGGAAGCCGGAGTCACCCATGTTCCGCCAGATTCAGTTCTCTCTCCGAGACAACAACTGGGTGGATGGACTCGCCCGCGCTCTACAGGAGGCTCTTGCTCGTATGTGCGGGCAAAACTTGGTGGCTATTGAACGGGAACGCTTTGCGCACTTTGCAAGGCACTCCTCTGAGGGGCTGCCCCTCCGTCTGCCATTCCACCCCGTGCTGAGGCACCACGTGGATCATCTCGACTTCATGTTGTTCGAGACTCGTGCTGAGCTGGATAACTCCCGCGCCGCCGCCAACCACACTCAGCAACAGCTGAATCAGTATGCGGAGACCATCCGGGTCATCGCAAAGGAGCGTAGGACCCTCCGCCAGCTGGTCGCGAAGAGGGACTCCACCATCCACCGCCTCAAGGCCAAGCTCGCCGTCCTGAAGGAGACCGTCGCCACTCAGGCGGAGCAGCTCCGGCATGCGGAAGGAGAAGGCGAGGGGAAGACATCCAAGGGGATGGCTACTCTTATGTCGGCAACGACAATGACTACGAGGAGGAGGAAGACGGAGACATGGACTTCCACCGAGCACCCGCTCGCCGGGATGGACACCACCTTCCCGCTCCGCATCGATGGATAGTTTCCATCCCCCTCTGAGCACTTGCGTAGTATGAGATGTATCGGTCCTTTGTACCCGCCCCATGTATTGTAGATTGTGGAAAGGGTTCTTCAAACCCTCCGGATTGCTGGCTTGTAATAATTGCTACCTTCATGACTATGTTTGTGTGTGTAATATTATTATCTTATGAATCAAGGTTTAAATTGTGTGATTTTACCCCAAAATGAGCCATAGAAATTTCCCTCTCATCTCATAATCCATACCCCTGTTCAGATGGCACCTCCAACTCGCAACGCAAATCAGGATGCGCTGATGTAGATGTTGCAGCTCATGATGGAGGACAGAGAGGCTGAACGCGCTGAAAGGCAGGCTAATATCACTGCTCTGCAACAGCTAGCACAGAACAACCAAGGCCACGGAAACCATGACCATCCGGGCTCCAAGCTGAAGAACTTTCAGAACACCAACCCACCGGTGTTTAGCAAGACGGAGGAACCCCTTGATGCTGATGATTGGCTCCAAACAATGGAGAACAATCTTGAGGTTGCCGGAGTGGAAGATAATGACAAGGTGCTGTTTGCCACCCACTATCTGGCAGGACCTGCACGTGCTTGGTGGACAAGTGCTCGCGCATTGAATGCGGGGCAACTAATGACTTGGGCAGATTTCAAGCTCAAGTTTAGCAAGTATCATGTGCCACCGGGTCTCATCAAGAAGATGCGGGATGAGTTCCGCGAGCTAAAGCAAGGCCGTCTAACCGTGGTAGAATACCGCGACGCATTCCTCACTCGTCAAGGTACGCCCCGGATGAGACTGACACCACCGTGAAGAGGAAGGAGAGGTTCCTGAACGGACTGCATGATGAGATGCAGACGGTGTTGGTCAACATCCCTTTTGCTGACCTCGAAGCCCTTGTTGACTCCGCCATCCAGATGGAGGGCAAGTTGAACCAGGCCAATGAGAACCGCAAGCGCCGCATGATGCATCAGAGTGGACCCAGCAATACCCCCAAGTTCCGCTCTAGCTCAAGCGGAGGATTCACCCCCAGAAACAACAGGACACCGGCACAGATGTCGCGCCCCGGTTATCAGAACCGGAGTGGAGGAAACCCCAGGACAGGAGGACACCACCACAACAGCAACAACTTCGTCCACCACAACAACAACTTCAACCGCGCTCCGACAAGAGCCCCTGCCAACACCAATACCAACACTGCTCCGAGGACTGGGAGCAATGCTGTCCCTATCGCCACCAAGGACAAGTCCACCATCAACTGCTATGAGTGTGGCGTGGTGGGGCACTACTCCAACGAGTGTCCCAAGAGACTCGCCAAGATGGCTGCCAACACCTCTGGCCCTGCTCAGCAGCAACGCCGTGTCGCCACCGGCAAGAAGTTCACCCCCAACAACCCGAACAACCGTAGCGGCCGCCTCTTTCACATGAGTGCGGAAGAAGCTCAGGAAGCCCCAGATGTCGTGCTGGGTATGTTCTCTGTTAACTCAATACCTGCAAGAGTGCTGTTTGATTCTGGAGCATCACATTCATTTGTTACGTAAGATTTTGCATGCACTAGTAAGATTCAACCCATCAGTTTGAAGCATGTCATGGTAGTGCAAATACCTGGATCAACCACTAAAGCTAGAAAAATTTGCAAAGATGTTCCTATCAGAATTCATGAAATAGAATTTTATGCAAATTTGATTGTTCTGGGAACAAAAGGTTTGGAAGTAGTACTGGGTATGGATTGGATGTCCAAACATCATGGACTGATTGATTGTGCCAAGAAGGCCATCACCATGACTAGTAGCACCGGAGTGTTAGTAGAGCACATCTCGGAAAAACTGCCCGGAAAGTTTACACCGCAACCGAGTTTAGCCAAACCCACCTTGGATCAAATCAGAGTCGTCTGTAGATACCCTGATGTGTTTCCAGATGACCTACCCGGTATGCCCCCGGATCGGGATATCGAGTTTATCATCGAGTTAATCCCTGGAACAGGACCTATAGCCCAGAGAGCTTACAGTATGAACCCAGCAGAATTAGTAGAACTAAAGAAACAACTGGATGATATGTTAGCCAAAGGTTTGATTAGACCAAGTGCATCACCCTGGAGATCACCAGTATTGTTTGTGGACAAGAAGGATGGTGCGATCCGTTTATGTACGGATTACCGCAAGCTCAATGACGTCACCATCAAGAACAAGTATCCTTTACCCAAGATAGAAGACCTGTTTGACCAGTTGACCGGTGCCACCGTGTTCTCTAAGATTGATCTTAGGACAGGTTACCATCAGCTGAAGATCCGTGCAACGGACATCCCCAAAACTGCTTTCACCACCAGATATGGATTGTATGAGTACAACGTCATGTTATTTGGATTGACCAACGCCCCCGCTTATTTCATGAATCTCATGAATAAGATCTTCATGAACTTCCTGGATAAGTTCGTCGTTGTCTTCATCGACGACATCCTTATCTACTCCAAATCCGAAGAAGAACATGAGCAACACCTGGAAGTGGTCTTAGATACCCTTCGGGAACACCAGCTATACGCCAAGTTTAGCAAGTGCGAGTTTTGGTTGAAGGAAGTAGGATTCCTGGGACACATCTTGTCAGCAGGAGGAATTGCCGTTGACCCCGCCAAAATAAAGACCGTTGCAGAATGGACAGCCCCAACCACTCAGACTGAAGTCCGTGCATTTCTCGGATTAGCGGGATACTACCGCAGGTTTGTTGAAGGATTCTCAAGCATAGCCAGACCCATGACGCAACTATTGAAGAAGGACAAGAAGTTCGAATGGACGGACAAATGTGAAGAGAGTTTCCAGTTGCTCAAGACCAAGTTGACCACAGCCCCAATTCTGATCATGCCTAACATCACCAAGCCATTTGACGTATACTGTTTTCAACACCCGGATTTTTAAGTCCAGATGCCTGTTATGCCATTCATCGCAATCCCAGGAATATTGTTGTTGCGAGACATAACAGTTGAATATCATAAGTCATCATTCATTACATATCATAGTCGTCTTACAAATAGATCACATGATCCAATATTACAATAATAGTTGAACTAATGTCTCAACACACATCACAAATACATAGCGGAAGCGTAAAGATAAGGGACTCTCTAGTCCACAGGCCAACGCTTGACGTCAGGAGTAGTCCTAGTTGTCGTAGACGTCCTGCTGTCCCTCCTCTTCATACTGCTGTTCCTCTTCATAGTCTGGCCATTTGAATAGCCAGGGACAAAGCCGTGAGTACTTCAAAGTACTCGCAAACTAATACTAATGTAAGTACTATCAACTATAGTAATGGGGTGCTAAGCTCTAGTTTCTTTTGCATAAAGCCAATTTTAGTTCGCAAGTATTTGAAATAAAGACTCTTCATGTGCTAACTAACTCCAGTGGGAACATTAGTGTCATTCCCACAACTCCGTTGTGATTCAAGTCAAAGTCACCATTTCAAGTTCGAATCACAAGTCCTCATGTCATATTTTTGAAAATGGTCTGATGACGGAACAGTATGGCCTTTCCAACCGTCCATAACCGTGGACGCGGCTATTCGAATAGTTCTACACTCTGCAGAGGTCGTACACTTGTGCCACAACATTTGCAATAATCCGTCGGGGTTAATCGGCCCCGATTTATCACACTCCGTGCGCGGACTACCAACCATAACCTTTCACTTACATACCCTAGTATAGGCATCTCTCCCCATGAGCTTGGCCTCCCGGTGAAGACAGATACGGCACTGGGAACCGCACAGGGCTTGGGCCGGACAATTCACCTCATTCACGTCATTTCACATCAATTCACTTTTAACGGAGGCAGCCTCAGCCATAACCCCTATGACGCTTGTTTAGAGGGAACCCATACTAAGATACATAAACTTCCAGTTAAGCCCTTACCCATAATCAGGTATTGTGGGGGTACTTGCAAAATTGGAATGGTATCGCATCCGAACCCAACCATCAGTTTTATATCAAAAATCACCATCTTCTCTTGGTCACATTCACCTTCAAAATCATTCAATGGAATGAACCATCATTCCAAGGTTTCCACCTTATTTCAAAGTCACATGCTCCCATCTAGAGTAGTCAATTTTATTTGTTAGCACTAGCAACTAGTCATGAGGGGTGCTAACTAGCTTATAGCTTTTTAGGCTAATTGTGAGGTTCTCGTACTACTCCATACTAAATCAAGTGAATCATGAATCAAGAAGTAACTTTGATAAACAAAACTCAAAAACTTGTAAGGTAAAAGCTGGGGATAGGATCATTAAACATAAAGTAAAGTGTGATGAGGCCTTGCTCTTGTGGAGCTTTGCCTTAGGGTAGCTTGCAAGAATATTAGCTTGCAAGAGTATAGCTTGCATTGGTGTTAGCTTGCATTAATAATAGCTTGCCTTGGTTGGAGTAGTGATCAAAGTTCTCTTCTTCTTCGACGTAGTCCTCCTCCTCCTCGATGTACTCCTCGGTACTAGCGTCTAAATACGAGTACAATACACACAATTACCACACAAGGCCTAAGTACTAGACTAAGCACACACATAAATTACTCTTACTAAGCTATCAATCAACATGCTTATTAGGTGAGTTGATTTAATTTTATTCTTAAGAAAAATAATTTCCTCTCATTATAAATATTAATTAGAGTTTCTTTTTATTTCTTGAGAGAAAATAATTTCCTCCCATTAAATACTATTATGATTTAATTTCCTTCATGAATAAGATGTGACCTAGGTTGACTAAAGTCAACCTCTTCACAAGTATCAATTGGGAAATGATTTAAATGAGGTACACCACCTCATGCCTTTTTAATACTCATGATTAATGATTTAATATCATCAACTAATTTAATATGAGCTTAAAATTGACCATAGTCTATACCCCATATTAACTTAGTTGAGGCAAGATTTAAATGAGACCAATACATCTCATAAGATTTAATAAGTAGCCTTGATTAATTTAAATACTACTATCAAAATGTTTGAATATTTTTAAATAAGAACATATGGATTATTACTACATGTGTCATCAATTCTCATTGAATCTCTTGGAGTAAGCATTTACATGAGAGGCTACACCTCATATAGTTTAACACCACATACTAATGATTTAAATGAGGTGTAGCACCTCATACCATTTAATTCTAACATGGTAAGGATCTAATATTATCAACAATTCATATGAGACCTAAATGACCAGAGTCTCTAGCTTATTTTGAATTATTCATGAAAAGATTTAAATGAGAGAAATATTCCCATAAGATTTATTAATAGTTTTGGACAATATCTTTGACTAGAAATAGCCATAAAGTCCTTTAATTAAACTAGGCCATGATCATTCAAAGTAAGCATGGAATATTTTTGCATAAACAATTAGTAAAAGTGTAAGGTAATTTATAGGAGTTGGAAATAACTTAAAAGCATTTGTGGTTGATTTTTAATAATTATTCTAAGGCAGAAAAGTCCCTGCCTTGTTTATTTTCCTACTTTAATTCTATAATATATCTAGGGTTCAATCCAGTGGCATTGTGTAGATAAAATACTAAGCTTTCCAAAAATATAAAATTTGTAAAATTTGGCCAAGTCAAACAGATTCTATGAATTTTCAAAGTTGGGGCCAGTATTGAAATTGAGTTGAATTTAATTAAACGAGATTTGAATAAAAGGGCCGGCGGGAAACTGAGTTGGGCCGAATTGAAATAAAAACGGCCCACGTCCAGCCCACCACGGTCCACAGATGCGTGGGCTGCCTGACGACCGCGGGACCCGGTGGTCGGCCGAGTCGTTTCTACCGAATCGGTACCTTGAAATAGAAGCCGTCGGATTAGATCGAAGATCTACGGCTGGCAGTCGTCGTCACCGTCGGGGAGAAGCGCATGCTGGAGCGGTGGAGGTAGGGGGTCGGCGGCGTGCTGGAGCTCGGCGAGGGATGGCGACGATGCTAGGCGACGTTGTCGTCGACGGCGAGTCGAATGGTACCGATGGCGAGACTTGGGGCAGTCTGTGGCGGTGAATTGCTCTGCAGTTGCTTGCGGGCCTCCGGCGAGCAATTGGCGGGCTAGCGGCGGCGATGTGCAGTGGAGAGGGGCGGAGGAGATTCAGAGAGAGGAGAGGAGTGGATTTGCTGTGGAGGTGAAGGCGCGGGGACGGCTCCTTTTATAGGGCGCGAGGTGCCGTGAGGAGTGCGGCAAGGTCGACAGCCGCGCGGCGTCTCCGGGGGTCTAGCGAGCTAGGCGAGGGTGCGGTCGTGTTCTCCTTGTCACGGCGACTCGGTGAGCGTCAACGGCGCGGTAGGGTAGGGTGTACGTCGGTCGCGTGCGCGCGTGTACTGACGCGGCCGTGGCGGGCGGAATCGTCCTCTCCGGCGACGGTGGGTACAGGCAGGTGACGTGAGCGTGTCCGGCGTGCTCCACGTGGCGTGGCGAGGACCCTGGCGAGCGGAGGCGGTCGGGGTACGGCGGGGTACGGCGGTGCGACGCGTGGCCGGTGACGTCCGTGGCGTACTCGTGCGACGCCAGCGGCATGGTCTGGGTGATCTGGGCGCGCGATTTCCGGCGATGGTCGGCGTCCTCCTCGACAGTGGCGTGCATAGGCAGGTGTAGGGAGGTGAGGTGGAGGTACTGGACACGGTGGCCGTGGCCAGGGAAGAAGGGAGAGAGGGGAGGCTCGGCAAGGTGGCGCCATGGCCGGCATGGGTGTGCATGCATGCTATGCATTGCCTTCCTAGGGTTGCTGTGGTGGAGTGATGAAGAGGGGGGTCAAGGGGACATGGCTAGGTCAATTGGTGGTCAAGATTTGGCAGGATTTGATCACATTTTGAAAATTGTGAATCTTGCATATGTTTCAAGGTCTCATCTTTGCTTGATCCTATCTCTTGATCCAAAAAGAATTTGGGGTGGTGGTCTTTGCAGAAGTTGGTCACCTTGTTGAGTACTTGGATGACATGCAAAGTTTTGGATTTGCTTAGTTTGGAAATCTTGAAATATAGAGGCTCAAAGTGGTGACCAGATTGTAATTGTCAAAATGGCCATTATCTCATGTGTTCTAAAATTGAGTTTAAATTTGATTTGATTTGTGTTTATTTGGTTCCAAAAGTTGTAATAAGGGTTTAGTAACATCATACAACTAATGGTGAAGGCCAAATTGGTCTAGGTCAAAGATTTGAAAAAGTGGCATAAACCATATGTGAGGGTTTTGTGATTTTCTAACTTTTATTCTTTTATTTTTCCTTGCTTCACTTTGACAAGTGTGAGGTTTATTTGGTGTTAGATTGAGTGGGGTCAAGGTTTCAAACCATTTTAGGGCAATGGGAGTGCCTAGGTCAAATTTTAATATTTTGGCTAAGTGCCACATATGCCTCTATGCATATGTTTGATTTTACTTTGTTTATCACTTGAATTGGTTGATAATTACTTAGTTGGGTGTGTTGATGTATTTCCAATCATATCCCAAGGTCAACACTTAAAGTTGGAGCATTTGCAACAAGTAGCCATAGGCTTGCATATGCCTTTATTATTTAATATCATTTCTTTTTATTTTGTTTTAAATAGATGGTGATAATGAAGATGAGGTTTAGATCTTGGTGGGGTTTACCATGGTTCATCACTATTTAGAGAAGAAAAATAGTAGGGTTCAAAATCTATATATTAGAGCTATAGGCCCACATATGTCTTTTTTTCTTTTATCTTGGTTTCTCAAGATAGATCCAAATGATTTTTGAGAAGGTTAGGGTTTAGGGTTTTTCTTATTTGATTTATTTCTCTTTTATTTTATTTGGTTGGTGATCTTCACTTGATCACTTTAAGGTTTTAGGGTTTATCACATAAGCATAAATACACTCATCATGGCAAAAACACTAGCAATAGCTATGAGCACTAAGCATAGCACTCTATTTAAGAAAAGTTTTTGTTGGTTCTCATTTTTGGAAAAGGAAATTCATTTTCTCTTTATTTAAAAATTTGGGGTGTTACAAACCCTTCCCCCTTAAACAAATCTCGTCCCGAGATTTTAGGAAAAGTTAGGTTCCTAAGAGAGATTGGGCGATATGATTTAACAGGAAGACATACTTGGCATGTTCTGAGATGCTTCTTGAGCTTCGGTGGCAGTCATGTTGTAGTAGCGGCCGTTGTTGTTCTGGTTCTTTCTTGCGGCAAAGCGGCGTTGGTTCTGAGCAGGTGCAGCGGTGTTGCCGGCAATCTTGGCGAGTCTCTTGGGGCACTCATTGGAGTAATGCCCAACCACTCCACACTCATAGCAAGTGATGGTTGACTTGTCCTTGGCGGGGGTGGCGTTGCTTCCAGTCCTAGGGCCAGTGTTGTTGTTGTTGTTGTTCCCGTTGTTGTTGTTGCTGTTGGGGTTGGTGGTGTTGTTGTGATTGTTGTTGTTGTTGCCTCCGAGCTTCGGGGGTCCTCCATGGTTATTGGTGTAGTTTGGGCGGTAAATCTGGGCAGTGGGCTTGTTGTATTTTGGAGTAAATCCTCCAGATGAGTTGTTGCGGTACTTCTGGGTATTGCTGGACCCATGCTGGTTCATCATCCGGCGTTTGCGGTTCTCGTTGGCTTGGTGAAGCTTCCCTTCCATCCGGATGGCGGAGTCCACCGAGCTTCTAGGTCAGCAAAGGGAATGTTGACCAGTACGGTCTGCATCTCGTCATGGAGTCCGTTCAGAAATCTTTCTTTCCTTTTCTCATTTGTATCGGTCTCATCCGGGGCGTACCTTGACAGAGTAAGAAATCTGTCGCGGTATTCTACCACGGACATTCTGCCTTGCTTGAGTTCGCGGAACTCGTCTCTCATCTTCTTGATCAGTCCTTGGGGCACGTGATACTTGCTAAACTTCAGCTTGAAGTCTTCCCAGGTCATCATTTGTCCCGCATTCATTGCGCGGGCACTCGTCCACCGGGCTCGTGCAGGTCCCGACAGGTAGTGGGTGGCGAACAGTACTTTCTCGCGGCTTCTACTCCCGCAACTTCCAGGTTATTCTCCATGGTCCGGAGCCGCTCATCCGCATCGAGGGGCTCTTCGGTCTTGCTAAAAATGGGTGGGTTAGTGTTCTGAAAGTTTTTGAGCTTTGATCCTGGGTGATCATGGTTTCCATGGCCGTTGTTGTTCTGAGCAATCTGCTGCAGTGCAGCAATGTTGGCTTGGCGTTCAGCTCTCTCGGCTTCGCGGTCTTCCATCATCATCTGCAGCATTTGCATCATTGCATCCTGGTTGGCGCTGCGGGTTGGTGGGGCCATCTGAAGATTGAGGTAGATGATAAGATAAGAGGGAAATTTCTATGGTTTGTTTGAGTTAAAGTTCAAAAAGTTTCAAAAGTTCAAAACTTGAAAACTTGAGTAGTGTTGAAGGGGTAAAACCAACAACACTTTTTCATTCATACCAAACATCACACATTACAAATCTAACACACCGTTGGTTTGAAGAACCATTCATTCGCTCTACGATACAAGGGGATCCTGATACAACTCACACCTACTTAAGTGTTGGAGTGATACTACTCTTCTGGGTGGATTCTTCGTCTTCACAGGTGATGTGCTTGGCGAGAGGCAAGGGCGTTGTCCAAATCCCTGCGGGTTTTGTACTGCCTAAAGTCCTGGTGCGCTACATAGGGGTTCATCTCCGTGTGCGGGGGTATGGTCATCGGTCTTCCCATGGAGTCATGTCTTGGGTAGTAGATGAAGCGAGTGTTTTTGATCTTGTTCTCATTTTGTCCGCACAGACGGGCAATGGCTTCTTGCATAGCACTGACTAGTCCTTCCTTCCAAGTGTTTCCCGTTACGTGAAAACCGGATGGTTTCCCATACCGGGGCTCCAATCTTTCTTCGTAGATCAGTAGAAACTTCCCACCGAGGTGGTTCTCCGGAGTGGTTTTTGAGGGGTATTCCGAAGAACTCGGGATACGGGTGTCCTAGATATTCCACTAGTTGCTTCAAATCCTTTTCGAACTTTAGGTCGCCTTCGTGACCAAGCTGATAGAACTCCCATTGGTACTCCATCTGGGAGCAAAGAGGATGAGTAAGTTAGAGAAGTAGTCAAGTGTGCAAAATTTTAGGTAAGCTTGCAAAGAAAAGTAGAGCATAGATTTCTTATTTTTTGAAAAAGATCTCAAGGATAAGAGTGAGAATAAGTTTTCACAATTATTCATTTCATTGGTTTTTGAAACTAAGTTTTTCAGACGTCCATTCTAACTAGGGTCTCCTAAGGTCAAACAATGGCTCTGATACCAACTTTTCAACACCCGGATTTTTAAGTCCGGATGCTCGTTATGCCATTCATCGCAATCCCGTGAATATTGTTGTTGCGAGACATAACAGTTGAATATCATAAGTCATCATTCATTACATATCATAGTCGTCTTACAAATAGATCACATGATCCAATATTACAATAATAGTTGAACTAATGTCTCAACACACATCACAAATACATAGCGGAAGCGTAAAGATAAGGGACGCTCTAGTCCACGAGCCAACGCTTGACGTCAGGAGTAGTCCTAGTTGTCGTAGACGTCCTGCTGTCCCTCCTCTTCATACTGCTGTTCCTCTTCATAGTCTGGCCATTTGAATAGCCAGGGACAAAGCCGTGGGTACTTCAAAGTACTCGCAAACTAATACTAATGTAAGTACTATCAACTATAGTAATGGGGTGCTAAGCTCTAGTTTCTTTTGCATAAAGCCAATTTTAGTTCGCAAGTATTTGAAATAAAGACTCTTCATGTGCTAACTAACTCCAGTGGGAACATTAGTGTCATTCCCACAACTCCGTTGTGATTCAAGTCAAAGTCACCATTTCAAGTTCGAATCACAAGTCCTCATGTCATATTTTTGAAAATGGTCTGATGACGGAACAGTATGGCCTTTCCAACCGTCCATAACCGTGGACGCGGCTATTCGAATAGTTCTACACTCTGCAGAGGTCGTACACTTGTGCCACAACATTTGCAATAATCCGTCGTGGTTAATCGGCCCTGATTTATCACACTCCGTGCGCGGACTACCAACCATAACCTTTCACTTACATACCCTAGTATAGGCATCTCTCCCCATGAGCTTGGCCTCCCAGTGAAGACAGACAGTCAGCCTGGGAACTGCACAGGGCTTGGGCCGGACAATTCACGTCATTTCACATCAATTCACTTTTAACGGAGGCAGCCTCAGCATAACCCCTATGACGCTTGTTTAGAGGGAACCCATACTAAGATACATAAACTTCCAGTTAAGCCCTTACCCATAATCAGGTATTGTGGGGGTACTTGCAAAATTGGAATGGTATCGCATCCGAACCCAACCATCAGCTTTATATCAAAAATCACCATCTTCTCTTGGTCACATTCACCTTCAAAATCATTCAATGGAATGAACCATCATTCCAAGGTTTCCACCTTATTTCAAAGTCACATGCTCCCATCTAGAGTAGTCAATTTTATTTGTTAGCACTAGCAACTAGTCATGAGGGGTGCTAACTAGCTTATAGCTTTTTAGGCTAATTGTGAGGTTCTCGTACTACTCCATACTAAATCAAGTGAATCATGAATCAAGAAGTAACTTTGATAAACAAAACTCAAAAACTTGTAAGGTAAAAACTGGGGATAGGATCATTAAACATAAAGTAAAGTGTGATGAGGCCTTGCTCTTGTGGAGCTTTGCCTTAGGGTAGCTTGCAAGAATATTAGCTTGCAAGAGTATAGCTTGCATTGGTGTTAGCTTGCATTAATAATAGCTTGCCTTGGTTGGAGTAGTGATCAAAGTTCTCTTCTTCTTCGACGTAGTCCTCCTCCTCCTCGATGTACTCCTCGGTACTAGCGTCTAAATACGAGTACAATACACACAATTACCACACAAGGCCTAAGTACTAGACTAAGCACACACATAAATTACTCTTACTAAGCTATCAATCAACATGCTTATTAGGTGAGTTGATTTAATTTTATTCTTAAGAAAAATAATTTCCTCTCATTATAAATATTAATTAGAGTTTCTTTTTATTTCTTGAGAGAAAATAATTTCCTCCCATTAAATACTATTATGATTTAATTTCCTTCATGAATAAGATGTGACCTAGGTTGACTAAAGTCAACCTCTTCACAAGTATCAATTGGGAAATGATTTAAATGAGGTACACCACCTCATGCCTTTTTAATACTCATGATTAATGATTTAATATCATCAACTAATTTAATATGAGCTTAAAATTGACCATAGTCTATACCCCATATTAACTTAGTTGAGGCAAGATTTAAATGAGACCAATACATCTCATAAGATTTAATAAGTAGCCTTGATTAATTTAAATACTACTATCAAAATGTTTGAATATTTTTAAATAAGAACCTATGGATTATTACTACATGTGTCATCAATTCTCATTGAATCTCTTGGAGTAAGCATTTACATGAGAGGCTACACCTCATATAGTTTAACACCACATACTAATGATTTAAATGAGGTGTAGCACCTCATACCATTTAATTCTAACATGGTAAGGATCTAATATTATCAACAATTCATATGAGACCTAAATGACCAGAGTCTCTAGCTTATTTTGAATTATTCATGAAAAGATTTAAATGAGAGAAATATTCCCATAAGATTTATTAATAGTTTTGGACAATATCTTTGACTAGAAATAGCCATAAAGTCCTTTAATTAAACTAGGCCATGATCATTCAAAGTAAGCATGGAATATTTTTGCATAAACAATTAGTAAAAGTGTAAGGTAATTTATAGGAGTTGGAAATAACTTAAAAGCATTTGTGGTTGATTTTTAATAATTATTCTAAGGCAGAAAAGTCCCTGCCTTGTTTATTTTCCTACTTTAATTCTATAATATATCTAGGGTTCAATCCAGTGGCATTGTGTAGATAAAATACTAAGCTTTCCAAAAATATAAAATTTGTAAAATTTGGCCAAGTCAAACAGATTCTATGAATTTTCAAAGTTGGGGCCGATATTGAAATTGAGTGGAATTTAATTAAACGAGATTTGAATAAAAGGGCCGGCGGGAAACTGAGTTGGGCCGAATTGAAATAAAAACGGCCCACGTCCAGCCCACCACGGTCCACAGACGCGTGGGCTGCCTGACAGCGCGGGACCCAGTGGTCAGCGAGTCGTTTCTACCGAATCGGTACCTTGAAATAGAAGCCGTCGGATTAGATCGAAGATCTACGGCTGGCAGTCGTCGTCACCGTCGGGGAGAAGCGCGTGCTGGAGCGGTGGAGGTAGGGGGTCGGCGGCGTGCTGGAGCTCCGGCGAGGGATGGCGACGGTGCTAGGCGACGTTGTCGTCGACGGCGAGTCGAATGGTACCGATGGCGAGACTTGGGGCAGTCTGTGGCGGTGAATTGCTCGCGGTTGCTTGCGGGCCTCCGGCGAGCAATTGGCGGGCTAGCGGCGGCGATGTGCGGTGGAGAGGGGCGGAGGAGATTCGAGAGAGAGGAGAGGAGTGGATTTGTCTGTGGAGGTGAAGGCGCGGGACGGCTCCTTTTATAGGGCGCGAGGTGCCGTGAGGAGTGCGGCAAGGTCGACAGCCGCGCGGCGTCTCCGGGGTCTAGCGAGCTAGGCGAGGGTGCGGTCGTGTTCTCCTTGTCACGGCGACTCGGTGAGCGTCAACGGCGCGGTAGGGTAGGGTGTACGTCGGTCGCGTGCGCGCGTGTACTGACGCGGCCGTGGCGGGCGGAATCGTCCTCTCCGGCGACGGTGGGCACAGGCAGGTGACGTGAGCGTGTCCGGCGTGCTCCACGTGGCGTGGCGAGGACCCTGGCGAGCGGAGGCGGTCGGGGTACGGCGGGGTACGGCGGTGCGACGCGTGGCCGGTGACGTCCGCGGCGTACTCGTGCGACGCCAGCGGCATGGTCTGGGTGATCTGGGCGCGCGATTTCCGGCGATGGTCGGCGTCCTCCTCGACGGTGGCGTGCATATGCGAGGTGTAGGGAGGTGAGGTGGAGGTATCGGACACGGTGGCCGTGGCCGGGGAAGAAGGGAGAGAGGGAGGCTCGGCAAGGTGGCGCCATGGCCGGCATGGGTGTGCATGCATGCTATGCATTGCCTTCCTAGGGTTGCTGTGGTGGAGTGATGAAGAGGGGGGTCAAGGGGACATGGCTAGGCAATTGGTGGTCAAGATTTGGCAGGATTTGATCACATTTTGAAAATTGTGAATCTTGCATATGTTTCAAGGTCTCATCTTTGCTTGATCCTATCTCTTGATCCAAAAAGAATTTGGGGTGGTGGTCTTTGCAGAAGTTGGTCACCTTGTTGAGTACTTGGATGACATGCAAAGTTTTGGATTTGCTTAGTTTGGAAATCTTGAAATATAGAGGCTCAAAGTGGTGACCAGATTGTAATTGTCAAAATGGCCATTATCTCATGTGTTCTAAAATTGAGTTTAAATTTGATTTGATTTGTGTTTATTTGGTTCCAAAAGTTGTAATAAGGGTTTAGTAACATCATACAACTAATGGTGAAGGCCAAATTGGTCTAGGTCAAAGATTTGAAAAAATGGCATAAACCATATGCGAGGGTTTTGTGATTTTCTAACTTTTATTCTTTTATTTTTCCTTGCTTCACTTTGACAAGTGTGAGGTTTATTTGGTGTTAGATTGAGTGGGGTCAAGGTTTCAAACCATTTTAGGGCAATGGGAGTGCCTAGGTCAAATTTTAATATTTTGGCTAAGTGCCACATATGCCTCTATGCATATGTTTGATTTTACTTTGTTTATCACTTGAATTGGTTGATAATTACTTAGTTGGGTGTGTTGATGTATTTCCAATCATATCCCAAGGTCAACACTTAAAGTTGGAGCATTTGCAACAAGTAGCCATAGGCTTGCATATGCCTTTATTATTTAATATCATTTCTTTTTATTTTGTTTTAAATAGATGGTGATAATGAAGATGAGGTTTAGATCTTGGTGGGGTTTACCATGGTTCATCACTATTTAGAGAAGAAAAATAGTAGGGTTCAAAATCTATATATTAGAGCTATAGGCCCACATATGTCTTTTTTTCTTTTATCTTGGTTTCTCAAGATAGATCCAAATGATTTTTGAGAAGGTTAGGGTTTAGGGTTTTTCTTATTTGATTTATTTCTCTTTTATTTTATTTGGTTGGTGATCTTCACTTGATCACTTTAAGGTTTTAGGGTTTATCACATAAGCATAAATACACTCATCATGGCAAAAACACTAGCAATAGCTATGAGCACTAAGCATAGCACTCTATTTAAGAAAAGTTTTTGTTGGTTCTCATTTTTGGAAAAGGAAATTCATTTTCTCTTTATTTAAAAATTTAGGGTGTTACAACTGTGACGCCTCCAAGGTTGGTCTTGGATGTGTGTTGATGCAAGAAGGCAAAGTGATCTCATATCTGTCCAGGCAACTGAAGCAGCATGAGCAGAACTATCCTACCCATGACTTAGAACTTGCAGCCGTCGTGTTAGCCTTGAAAGTATGGCGTCATTACCTCATGGGTAATCGATGCGAGATCTATTCAGATCACAAGAGCTTGAAGTATATCTTCACCCAGAAGGAGCTAAACATGAGGCAAAGGAGATGGTTAGAGTTAATCAAGGATTATGATATGGAAATTCACTATCACCCTGGCAAGGCCAATGTGGTAGCAGATGCTTTGAGTAGACTGCCGTGTCAGTTGAACTCCATGATCGCCGAAGAGCAACCTAGCCTTCACCAAGAGTTTGAACAGTTTAGGATGGAGCTAGTAAGCAAAGGTTTTCTCGCCAGCATTGAACTCCAACCCACCCTGATGAGTCAGATCAAAGAAGCCCAGAAGGGAAATGCTAGCCTTGACGGAATCAAAAGCCAAATCACTGCGGGAAAGGCACCAGGATTCACCGTAGATGAAGAAGGAGTGCTTTGGTACAACGGACGCTTGTGCGTGCCGTCAGATTCCGAGTTGAAACAAGTTATTCTGAAGGAAGCCCATGACACCTTGTATTCTATTCACCCCGGAGGTACCAAGATGTACCAGGACCTGAAGGAACAGTTCTGGTGGCATGGAATGAAGTGGGACATCGGGAGCTACATCGCCAAGTGTGACATCTGTCAGAGAGTCAAGGCAGAACATCAACGACCTGCAGGACTGCTACAGCCTCTGCAGATTCCGGAATGGAAGTGGGATTCGGTAGGAATGGACTTCATCACCGGACTGCCCAAATCTAGTAAAGGAAATGATTCTATCTGGGTAGTGGTCGACAGACTGACCAAAGTCGCCCACTTCATCCCCGTCAAGACCACCTATCAAGGACCAAGACTGGCAGAATTGTATATCTCACGGATAGTCAGCCTGCACGGAACCCCGAAGTCAATAGTATCCGATAGAGGATCCCAATTCACCTCCAGATTTTGGCAGAAGGTACATGAAGGACTCGGGACTCGGCTGAACTTCAGCACAGCCTATCACCCGCAGACGGATGGACAGACGGAACGAGTCAACCAGATATTGGAAGATATGTTGAGAGCATGCGTGTTAGAGTATGGATCCAAGTGGGAAGACTGCTTGCCGTACGCAGAATTCTCTCGTACAACAACAGCTATCAAGCCAGTTTGCAAATGGCCCCCTTTGAAGCCCTGTACGGAAGGAAGTGTCGTACTCCTCTTAACTGGTCGGAAGTTGGAGAGAGTCAAGTCTTTGGACCAGATATTCTCCGGGAAGCAGAAGAGAAGGTTCACAAGATCCGCGAGTACCTCAAGACCGCACAATCAAGACAGAAGAGCTACGCCGACAAGAGACGCCGAGAGATGACCTTCGAGATCGGAGATTTCGTGTATCTCAAAGTGCCCCCCTTAAAGGAATGCAGAGATTCCAGCTTAGAGGAAAGCTTGCCCCTCGATATGTCGAACCCTTCAAAGTCCTTAGTCGCCGAGGAGAGGTGTCCTATCAACTGGAGTTACCAGAAGAGATGTCAGCGGTGCACAATGTGTTTCACATCTCGTTACTCCGGAAATGCTTAGAGGTACCTGAGAAGACCGAGGTTTTCAAGAACATCGATCATCGAGCTATCGATATCAACTCAGATTTGACATATCGCGAAGTACCTATTCGCATCCTAGAAGAAGCCTTCAGAACCACTCGCACCAGGAGTATCAAGTTTCTGAAGATCCAATGGAGTAATCACACCGAAGAAGAAGCCACTTGGGAGAGAGAAGACTTCATGAAGACTGAGTACCCAGATCTCTTTAGTACCTAGTTTTCTTTAAGATCTCGGGACGAGATCTTTTGTAAGGGGGAAGGGTTTGTAACATCCCAAGTTTCAGCAATAATAAAATCAAGAGAGAGTTTCAACCATTCAAAATTTGCAACAAACAAAAACTTTTTACATGCATATAGTACCACATATAGTTATATGCATTCGAGTGCTTTTCTTATGTGAAATTGCCATGATAAGTGTTAGTATGTTTATCCATTGCTATGTGAACCCTAACAAAGATGATCAAACCCTAAATTGAGAAGAAATAAAGAAAATGGGAAAAACCCATATTTCACTTACATACACAATATGCCAATTTGCAACTCTTCAACCTAGGCCAAAATTGCTTGCCCTCTTGCTTCTAAAATACTCTAATATGATAAACTAACACAAATGCACCCTTGGATCAAGAATCAAATCCAAAGAAATCAAGATTTCTTCATACATATGATAATGGTCATATGGCCCAAAAATATTTTCTTCACTACTTTACCCCTCCTGGATTTCTCAATTCTTAAACTAAACAAGGTCAACCAAGGCCATGTCATCCAAGACCATGTCAAGGTCTACAACTTTCATGTTGACCAGCATGGTTAAAGTTGACTAGGTTGACCAGTAGCAAGGTGACAAGTAGTGATGCTGAAATAAAAAGAAGATCATGTCACATTTGCCATTTTGCAAAATAAATCCAAATTGACCAAAACCACCACCAATCCAACACATTAAGTATATAAATGAGACCCACCAAAAAGAAAACCAAAATTCGAACAAAAAGTTCTTGCGGCCATTTAATCAAACACTTGGCAGGCATCTTTTTGCAATTTGTGTTACATGTCTTTGTCCATCGGTTTCTTGCCTAAACCCACTTTAACCAGTGATCATTTGATCCCTCTGGCTCCCCTGCATCAAGCTTGGTACATTCTAGGGCTTGGTAGAGTGGGAAAGTGTGGAGAAAAGCTCCATGCCATGCACACCCGGCCACTTTGGGCATCCCTCTCTCTGGCCTCTCTCTCAACCCATCACCTTGTCCTGGAGCATCTTGGAAGCATAAGGACCGCGCCAGTACCTTGCACTCGATCGCCAAGCCTCGCCATTGGCCGGAATGCGCGTGTCCAAAACGATGCCAGACGCGCCAGCACGCGCGCTCACCGCGCACGCGCCAGTACGTCGCGCGCTCGAGCGACGCCGTCCTCCTCCTGCATCCCTACCACCGCGTTGAGTAGCTACTCCATGCCCTCTACCACCTAGACACACTCAAATGCCTGCGGCGGCCTTGTCACCGTCGTCCTCGCCGGCGAAGTACCGCGGGTACCGCAGCACTCATCACACGCGCCCGAGCCATCCTCTCACCCTTTCTCTGCGCCAGCTAGTCCTAGAGCATCGCTAGAACGCCTCCTACAAGATGCCATCCTCGCCTTTCCCTTTCGATCGCCGGAGAGGCCACGCCGTCGACGCGCCCTTACAGCACCCCACGGCCACCTCTCGACCCTATAAATAGAGGCGATCGGCTCCTACTCTCTTCACACAACTTACTCCCCTCTCCTCACTGAGCAACACTCCCCAACCAATTTCACCAATCGTCGCCGGAGACGCTCGAATTGCGAGCTCGAGTCCGCCGGAGCCCGCGGAAGCCCTGCGACGCCTGGAGCCTCGTCGAGCTCCACCGCTGCACCAGGGGCTTCCTCGTCGACGACCACTTCCCCGAGCACACTGCCAGACACCTGCAACGGCCTGGTAGGCTCCCCGACCCCCTAGGCTCGCCGCCAGTGAGCTCGCCTCTCGTCGGAGACGACGACGTTCACGCGCCGTCGATCTCCTTCCTAATCCTACGGCTTAGATGCGGCGTACCGTTTCGCTGATTAAAAGGTCACCGACAGGTGGACCCCACCTCGTCAGGGCAGCCCACTCGCACCCGTGGCTTGTTGGGATGCGCAGTGAATTTAATTTCCGTTTCGGCCCGTTAGGTTTTCCCGCGTGGCCCAATAATTCAAAAACGAATAAATTCATTTAGTTCAAATTCAATTCTGCTGCTCACTTCAAAATTGAACAACTTAAAATCTGCCAAACCAAATTTAGCAAACTTTATACCGTTGGAAAGCCCATAAAATTATCTAACCAATGCCACTGGTCCCATCTCCAAAATTGTAGTAGTATTTAAATGCCAAAAATAACAAGTCAGGGACTTTTGCAATTTGAAAATTAATTTAAAATTCAACCATAATTGATTTTGAGTTGATTCCAATTCGAATAAATCACATTTGATGTCCTCTAATTGATTATGCAATAATATAGACATGTTATTTGTATGATCATGGACTAGATGAAATAAAATAGCTATATAGTCAACTCTAGTGCTTTTTCAACTTGAATTCAAATTTAATAAGTAATATGAGAGCTACTCTCTCATTTAAATCTTGATCCTAAGTAATACAATCAGAGGGAATGACTTAGACTAATGAACCTCTGATAATGATTACTTAGAGATTTTAATTCATTTAAATGCTAAGTATTAAAATCATGTGAAGTATAGCACTTCAATTTTGATATACTCACATATAATAGATGTGAAATGTTGACCTTGGGTCAACCTATATTTCATACCTGATTATTATATGAAGAGATTAAATCTTAATGTGAGGTAATAAGAAGAAATTAATTTCTCTAAGAAGCTACCTACCAAAGTCAAGAAATAATAATAATAAGAGGAAATTATTTTAATTAATAACTCATCCAACAATCCACCATGCCATGTCTGATTGATGATAGAATTAGTATGTGAACTCTTTTGGGTGTTTTTAGTTTAGTATGTGAGCTTGGTTTAGTATTTATACCTCGTATTCGTATATAGACGCTAGTAACGAGGAGTATCAAGAGGAGGAAGCTTACTCCCAAGAAGAAGAGGAGAACTTCGATCACTACCCTGCTCAAGGCAAGCTAATAATCTTGCTAACCATCATGATGCAAAGCTCTACAAGAGCATGGCACCATCACCTCTTTTAAATTTATGTTTTACCTATCCCATGTTTTTACTTTGCAATTACTCTTGCTTATTTACTTCAAAGTACTCTTTGATTTATGATTTCACTTGGTATAAATTAGAACAAGATCAAAGGTGATATTAGAAACACACAAAGCTAGATAGCACACCTCATGAAATAGTTGCTAGTGCTAATCAAATAAAATTGGACTACTCTAGATGGGAACATGTGACTTTGGAAATAAAAGTTGAAACCTTGGAGTGGTGTTGCATTCCATTGAATGATTTTGAAGGTGAATATGACCAAGAGAAGATGGTGATTTTTGATATAAAACTGATATGGGTTTGAATGCGATACCCTTCCAATTATACAAGTACCCCCACAATACCTGATTATTGGTAGGGCTTAACTAGAAACTTGTGTATTTTAGTATGGGTTCCCTCTAAACAAGCATCATAGGGGTTACGCCGAGGCTGCCTCCGTATATGAGAAATGATGTGAAAATGAGGTGAATGTACGACCCAAGCCTTGTGCAGTTCCCGGGTTAACAGTTGGTTCTCACCGGGAGGCCAAGCTCATGGGGAGAGGTGCCTATACTAGGACATAAAAGTGAAAGGTTAAGGTTGATGATCCGCGTACTGAGTTACGATGATTCGGGGTTATCCTCGACGGATGTAATCAAAAGTTGTGGCACAAGAGTACAACCTCTGTAGAGTGTTAAACCTATTCGAATAGCCGTGTCCGCGGTTATGGACGATTGGAAAGGCCATACTGTTCCGTTATCAGAATTTTTGATCTTGAAGAGAATGATGAACTGAAGGGTGAATTTGTCTTGAATCCCCAATGATTTGTGGGAATGACACTAATGTTCCCACAGGAGTTAGTCTAGCAAATGATGGGTGTTTACTAAAATGTTTATCAAATGAAAACTTGGCTTTATGCAAATAAACCTAGAGCTTAGCACCCCTTTACTACACTTAATATGTTTTACCTTAGTATTAGTTTGCGAGTACTTTAAAAAGTACTCATGGCTTTGCCCTGGCTATTCAAATGCCAGACTTTGAAGAGGAGCAACAGTATCAGGATGACGGACAACAGGACGTCTACGATAACTAGGATCGTCTTCTAACGTCAAGCGTTGCTCGTGGAATAGATAGTCCACTACTACTACGCTTCCGCTACTTATTTGTGATGTTGAACAATCTATTTGTGTAATATTGGATCATGTGATCCCTTGTTGTAAGACCTTATGTGTTGTAATAAATGATGACTCTGAACTACTTACTATTATGTCTCGCAAAAACAATCTTCCTGGGATTGCGATGTATGATGTAATAGGGCATCCGGACTTAAAAATCCGGGTGTTGACAGAGATGTGGCATGTATTGGAGCTTCGACGATACTAGTCTGAATGAGCTCTCAGGTTCTGTAATTCTTGAACAGATTATTCGGTTACCAGATTCTACATTGCCATGTTTTAAATCGGTAAATCTAAAGGAGGTAGTTTTAACAGCGTGATGGTACTTATGGTGGTTGCGACGCCGGCGATCCAGAGATGAGCCGGTGCCTCCGCTCTCTAAATGCAGATTTTCGATCATGTCTATAGTGGCTAACTCAGCGGCAATGAAGATCAATCGGAGGCCGTCAGCGGCTAGATGGATCAAGCCCAATCCAAGAGAGGTAAAGTTGAATGTAGATGCCTCTTTTACCCATGATTTACATGCAGGGGCTTTGGGGGCGGTGTTACGTGACTTTGAAGGAAATTTTTTGGCGGGACGGATGGTGTATCTTCCACACGTGGGATCAAGTCAAATGGCGTAGGTCTTGGCGATGAAAGAAGGTTTGACGCTGGCAAACGAAATGGGAGTCTCAAATATGGTAGCTGAATCCGATTCTCTGGAGACGGTCGAGGCTTGTTCGGGGGATCAACAATGGCACATTGAGTCCGCTGCTATATTTTCTGATTGCGTGGATCTGGTGGCATCAATTGGGTAATGTGTCATTTGCTCACTGCCCTCGGGAAGCAAATATGGTAGCACATAATTTAGCTAGGGAGTGTTTTTCGGCTATGTCAAATTGTAACTGGGTTGATGATCCACCTAGCTTCATTCTTGAATCCCTTGTATACGATGTAACCATTTTGTGATCCACAAGCAACAAGTTTTAGACGCACTCTTTTCCTTCCAGGATACCGAAGGGGACCGGAAGGTTTTTAATGAGACGGCTTGCTGACTTAATATAATTATGTTTAAAAAAAAACACATGTATTGTGTCCTCTCGCAGCATGGAGCACACCCCCACCCTGGTTTTTCTTGGCGTGTTCGGTTTGGTCCAACCCACAAAAATGTTGGTTGCCAAATTTTTAATCAAAGTATTGGTTGCCCAAAATTAAGACGATGTTGTCACAAAGAGTGAACTACAGTTGGCAAAGAGACAAGGGCATATATGTAAAAATATTCCATCAACATAAGATTCAAACTTATACTACCTTCATTTCGATGAATAAAGCACATAGGTATTTTAAGACAAAATTTGACTAAAAACTGAGCAATTAAATTTTAATATATTGTATGTAATTAGTATCGTCGGGTTCGTATTGAAAAACACTTTCTAACAATGGTAATTTCATACCAACAATCTTTATATATTTAGAGTATAATTTTTAGTAATAAAATATTATGTAAAACGAAGCCGCCTTATTTGAATCAGGTACTATTTGAGATTTTGAGATAAAAGATCCAAAGACATCTGTTTGACAAATTATATATATGATGAAGCAAAATTTAGTACTGGCCAATTATTACTTTGGTAAGCTACACAGCCTCAGCGTACGGCGTACCTCTTCACCCCCTTCTCCCGCATCCGACAGAAACGAGGAGGCGACCAAGGTCGCACGAAGCAGAGCTCGCCGGCGGCGCAGGTACGGCGGCCTCTCTCCCGTTTTCCTCTTCCCTGCCCCGTCTCTACGGCGGCTGTCCGCGCACTCCGTCGGTAGTCCGCGCCGTCCTCCTCCCTGGCCCGTCCCTCCCCTTCCAGAAGCCCCCTAACCCTAATTTGACCGGCAGGAGGCAGAACGGCGGCGGGAGGCCGAGCGTATCCACGTCCGCATCTCCGCAAGCCGGGATCCTCCCCGCTACCAGTCGAACCTCCTCTGTATATGTTGCTTGTAAGACATACCAGAAAAAAAGGACACGGCTTGGTACGATCCTTGGCTAATAAATCACCAGCGTGTTGAGCTTGCACATGCGTAATGTTTTACTAGTAGGAAAATCGATCCTACTAGTTTAGCTGAAGGTACAAGAAAACATGCAATTTTCAGTAGACTACCCATCACTTTCCGTTGATTCAGTGGTTATGATTCGAAGCTGAAGGTGGAAAATGTGCAATTAATGTAATTGTCAAGACCTACATCACTTGGTAGTATTAGCTGCTTGCAAGATAACTTGATCTGGCCAGTAGAGTTAGGCTAAATTTTGGTCCAAGGTAAGGGCAATCCTAGCATTGTCAAGCAATATTAGTCATTCTACATGGCTGAAAACATAGAGGTTTTGGGCGTACCGTGACTGCAAGGAAATGCTTACCCGGAGGAGGAGAGTCGAATAAGCTCTCTTGCACGGGCAAAGTAGATGTAATCATGGAGTAGTCGGCATCCGTAGTTGCGCCCTTGTCCTGGCCACCACCATCAAGGGCACGCCGCAGTTTACTGCTGCTGCGGGATCGTAGTTGTAGATCACCTGTCCTGTCCCAGTTCATCTATGCAGATTTTTCTTCCTGGTTTTCCCATGCATCCAACAAACATAGATCCAGAGAAGTTTGATCAGTCATTTCTTCTCAGTGTATTGCCTTCTTAGACTTCATGCAACCAACAGCAGGCGTTGCTTGTATGGGCAATAGCTCAAACGGGCTAGGTGAATCTGTATGAGTTTATAGGGCGGGAGGTCCAATTTGGGAGGCCCAACATGTATTTTCATTGGTGCTAGAATTACACAAGAATTCTTTCCACTCCCCCTGAAATTAATGCCATTTCCCCCTCTTTCCTTTTCTTCTGCCAGTCGTGTAGCTGTAGGCACCTTTTGCGGGGGAAATTCATGCCGTTTTTCCTTTTGTGGGGAGAGATGAGGAGCTAAATTAGTCTCTTGTAATCTTTGAAAATCTGGAGTTGGCGTCCAGACCTATAAGCACATATGGAGGGTGTAACGAAGATGACATGACCTTGTTTTTATTGTTGTTATTATATGTTAATTCCATATATCAACTGCGGTGCATAGAAATGGAAGTTCTCCGTGTTCAATTCTTGACTTCTATGATAACTGGTCAAATAATATCTAATTATTTCTATACTCCCCCCACCCGTGTGTTGTAATTCACCAGGTTGCAAATGAATCAGGCTGAGGTCTCTGATTTGGTATGCGATGATACTAATGCTGGCGAACAATCTTATGCAACTGAATCTCCAGAAGTGAATCAGGATCCATCCCGGGAAACAATCAAATTTGAAGTGTCAATGGAAACTCCAGCCATGCACAGTGTTTTCAGCAATTCCAATGCTTGCTTAGATGGATATCAGCATACAGGGATCATGACAGGAAGGAGTGAGGCTGTGGAGGAAGTTAGATTTGGCATTATGCAACACCTTGAGGTTCAGCCACATATGCATATCGTTAATATTTGTCTTCTCATGCAATTAATTATTCCATTTTTGTGTAATGATCTTTTTTTGTTAACTGTTCATTGTTTATTTAATCAGGGAAGGGTTTCTGACTCTGATGAAGAAAGCTTGTCAACCAGCCCTGAAACTTCTGATTACGGTACACCTTGTAGTATGGTCAACTCATAGTTAATGTTTATAAATTCTTTATGGGAATATGCTAATATTTGCTATGCAATTTCAGGTTATATGGAACAAAATATGGAAATTATTTACAGTACTTTGGGTGAAATGGTATGTCTCCTCCTCACATTATTAAATTGTAGTTTTATTGTTGAACACTCCAAGTAGTTTGTATTATTGAATGCAGTTTTACTTTTTCAGCTAAAAATTTGGAGAAATGATTTATGGAAGTAGAACTGAGATGTCATAGCAGTAGAATTTTTTACTTGTTAAGTTACAGCCAGTATTTGGCCTTCAACATAATTCAAGTGTCGTCGTGCAGATTCTTCTTGCAAAATATACTAGTTGATCAACTTCTGTCGGCAATGTTGAATCATCGAATGCCATGCCTTCTTTATCTTGTATGGCAGGCGCTGGTTTTTTACTTTTTTAACATGCAAATTTTCATTGGCAACATATATACGCTTAAATTAAGTTATTTCGGCTTATTTACTTTCCAGATCATGACATATATAGTCTCCTTCTCATGATAAGCTAATTGAATGCTCTTTGCCTTCCCCTAAAGATTACTCCAAACTGAGATGATTCATAATATTCTGCTGTTTGCATGGTTTTTCATTCACCGAGTCAAATCAAGTCACCGAGGCTGCGGCTCGTGACTTGACTCAGCGACTAGGGCTTGATTAGTCGCCCCAAGTCGCCATGGCCTAAATTAGATTTTAGGGGCAGAATTAGGAAGCAAAATGGTGATTTTATTGTAATCCTGCATAGTTGGCAATCAAAAATCAGAATTCGGCCTGTCATCTATCACACCCAGGCCTGCCAGGCCTAGCCCAGCCCAACTAACAGCTCCCAGCCTACCCCCTCGTCACTAAAACCTAAAACCTAGAATCTGAACACAGCCGCCAGCCTCGAGTCTCCTCCTAGCGCCGCCAGCCTCTGTCCTCGAGCCTCCTCCTACCGCTGCCAGCCTCTGCGCCGCCGGTGAGGAGCGGCGGCGACCGGCGGCGGACAGAGGCAGCCAGCCTCGCAGCCTCACCGCGCGACCCTCTCCTTCCTCCTAGCGCCGCCGGCCTCGCAACCTCCTGAGCTCTGCACTTTCTCTCCCTTTCTCTCTGAAATCCGGTGGCGGCTCGAGCCTCTCCTCCTGAGCCGCTGTATAGTCGCAGGAAGTCGCCGTTGAGCCAGTGACGTGGCGCGACTTGCTCCGTGAGTCAAGTCGCCTGTGGGACCCAGCCACGCCGCGACGACTCGGCGATTAGTCGGCGATTAGGCGACGACTCAAAAACCATGGCTGTTTGATCCTCACCAACTCTGTTTACTTACCAGTTACCAATACTTTGGACTAATATGTTGCTTGAAGTTGGGGACTTTACCTTTATTTTTATTTTGTCTGTATTTGTAGGATGACAAAGAAGGTCCGGTTATGCTTATTCCCGAGTTCGTGTTGTGCGACACAGCCTTGCATCTTCAGCCTCAACTAACTTTTTCATCGGACGGGTTCAAGATTGAACATTTTGATTGCGATTCACGTGAAGATGAGATGATATCTCTATATTGGGATGTTTGTGACATCATTTGCATTAATAGTAAATGGACTCAGAGTGTAAGTAGTTCACTTTTACTATTTTGTTACTTTTCCTCATATTTTGTATAGCTCAATTAATGGCAGTTATCCTTCTAATCAGGTCAAATCTGCCTCCATTATTATCACTGTTAGATCCAGCGCAGAAACCAAAAGTCCAGGTAATTACGCTGGGCATTCTGGTCTTTTTATTTTATCCCAGATTCAATATGCTTTCCTTATGACCAAGGATAAATGACATATAGGGTGCGTGTTCTTTGAAGGATTGTTATAAATTAAGGTGGCATTTTTTGGGAAATAATACAAGCAATAGGGCAGTTTTATATTTGAGGGTTTGGGAAGCCGATGGAGGGTGCGAGAAGCACCACTTTCGGTGCTTTGGGCTTTATTGTGTATTTTCAAGAAGCACTTGTAAGAAGTGCAAGTGCTTATCAATTAGTTGATGTTAGTTTCGGCTTGTGTTTCTAGACCTAAATGCACGGGTACGAGCCCAAAAAAACACACAATTAGGTCAAACCCAGGTTCCCTAGGATGTAACACCAATGTTGATATAAGCCTAATGAGAGAATTCAGATCGAAAGAAACAATAGACGATTAACCAATAAATTATTTGTGTCAATTGCTGGTTGAATCGGAACTGAGCTTCTGCTCTGCCATGCACATGTGGATGCCGAAGCACTGGCCGTTGGCGCATTCCATGTGCTGCTGTGACCTCGTCCCTCATCATGATGGGAGTTTCAGTTAAGTGTTGTGCGCTAATCTGGTTACTGTTTGGGAAGTTCTTGCCTCTCCTGCTCTCATTTCCGCCGGATCAATGTAGTAACCCTGAAGCCAAAATAGTAAGTGTGGGCTGGTAGGCAAATGGGCTTACCCACACCTTTTACAGCTGTAGTTATGGTTGTTATTTATTTATGAGGTGGTTAAATCCTTAAATGGCAATATGGTGTAATCAGTTTCTTCTTTTCTTATTTCTCCACATTCTAGTATTGTGATCTGCCAAAGACATGATTTTAGAAAATGCTAACCAAACCTAAAATCAAGTATATTTCCCATCCATTCAGTTAGTTATTTTTAACACCTTTATTATTGGCTAACCTGAAATATTGATAGGTGAATTCAAATCGCTCTAATTTGATGTTTGTGTTTTCTATTTGATGTTTATTTTATCTTCTGAGATTGATTTTAACTTGAGGTCTACATTCACAAATAATTAATAAGTTAACAAATTATGAAATGGATGTTAATATGGTGAGATTTAGATATTCCTTTGGTGTTTGCCTGTGTCAAACTAATATGCTTGTCTTTTTGATACTCTATAGGTCCTATTAGAGTGGAATTTTGTCTTGCAGATCCACAATGGCCACAAAAACAAGAGAAGATTTGTTGTCTTGCATCAAGATACCATGAAATCTGGAACACCACTCCGCCGTAAGCTTTAAGCTGATGTTATGCTTTATGCATGTCCTTTTAATTCTTGTACTAGTTGATTTCACTTGATCTCACTCGATCAAAGTTCTGACCACAAAAACAAGAGAAGATTTGTTGTCTTGCATCAAGATACCATGCATCATTAACACTAATTGTTGGTATTTCTCCCTCTGATCAAGTATTGAAGCCACATATAGGATCAGGAAAGCTAATGCTGAGTATGGGACCATGTGAATTGGGGCGTTAAACATATGATATTTAACAGATGCTGGCCACACCAAATCCATTCTCATATTTTAAGAAGCTTGTGTATTGAGCTCGGGAATTTTGATGTTGCTCATATTTAATTAGTGAGAACTACCAGATAAAGAGAATGATGGTATTTTGCTTAATACCAATGGATGGGGATGCATCATATCAGATACTACTGTTTTTTTTCCCGAGAAAACACAAAAAGCCTTAGCATTTCATTTCATTGAAAAGAAGAAGAGTTTGTTGTTACAATCCTCCTAAGAGGCCAGGGTTCCGATACTGTGGAGAGTAAACTGTTATCAGATACTATCAGATACTACTGTTACATATCAGATACTACTGTTAATATATGGTTTATTCATATTGTGGAGAGTAAACTGCACACTTTAAATTACTGCATGAAACAGTTAAGTCATGATGTGTTATTCAAGGGTTCACGAAATCAGGCATGCTGCAAGTGCTGTAAGTCGGGTTATTTCAGTTTAGGTTTGGCTAGGGATGCTTTTTTCGTGTGTACGGGGTTTGGATACGGATACATTATGATGGAGGGATTAGTGGAGATTATGTTTAATTTTGGTGGAAAAAATCTTATTGCAGTGGAGCATCGCATTTTTGTCAGACTGTTGTTGGACAATTTTGCTGTATCTTCATCTTTTTACACCTCAAATTGCAGTTTGCTCTTAGTAACAACATATATACAGTCTTAGTTGTAGACAATGATCTTATACAATGGCATGTCACTGTCAGAGAGGATATTGCGTTGGAGAATCGGAGCATGGACATCAGTTTATTTTTCCCCAAGCAATACTTTTCCGGGTATGTTGCACTTATGTAATTTTATTCTCTGTATTGTTTTTTTTTTGTCTCTTCACGAACACTGAAATATCTAGTTTCACTCATGTCATGAGCACTAGAGCACTACACGTAGCTTCTGCCGTTTTACAAACAATGTTAGTGAATGTTCTTATCCATTTTACTAGTTTGACGTACTATGTATGATCTGATGTTCTTTATATGATGTCCAAGTTTTAAATCGCAGTTTTAGCGGCAAGGTCCTACCTAAACTATTTAAATTGTTACCTGTAACGTTGTGTTATTTCAGTAGACCACAGTTTTGATAAATAATAGTAAATACTTGAATCATACAAGGCAAGTGTTGATACAATATCATATTAAGAACACACTTCTTTTCACAGAAAATTCTTAATCAGTTAGAAATAAAGATGATGAAGTGTTGAAAAAGAGAGGAGGTTTTTTATAGGTTCTCATAATCTATTCTCGTAAGAGGTGTATTTAGGCCTTTTAGTGAAGTTGAATTTCAGATTTATCTTGTAGTATGTATCGGTAAAAGGTCTGTAGCGATAAGGTAAGACAAAGCTATAGTGGAACATTAAATCGTCGCTTAGCGATTGGGGTCCAAAAACCAATAGAGCAATTATTGCTAGGTATTTATAACATCATTAGTGTCTGAAATCGATCTGATTGTCTATCCTCTTGTTGTAGTTGAAACATCTATGTACTGAGGTTTAAGCTGATTTTACTTTACTTTGTTTTGTGTTGTGTATGCTTAAACTTGTTCCATCTTTTTTAATTGTTTCAGCACTGAGGACTTTGAAGAGGTTATCTATCCCAAAGGAGATCGGGATGCTGTTTCTATTAGCGGCAGAGATGTTGATTTGCTTCTACCTGAGACATTTGTCAACGATACAATAATTGACTTTTATATTAAGTAGGTCCAACCTTTCAGTGCTGCCTGCACAATCATCCTTTATCTTATGGCATTAGTTGCTAAATGATCCTTTCCTATTATATTTTTTGTGCTGTTACAACTGCTATTGTAATATTTGTAGATCTGATCACCTGTTTTGCTACATGCAGATGCAGTTTCATAGTTTTGTGAAGTTGTTTATAAATAAGAAATGGTTTTTTTTAGTTTCCAATGTCTCTTAGTAAAGCAGTATCCTGCAATGCTGTGAAACCTACAGTAACCACGTGGCCCTGCTCGCGTTTCTGTTCCATGCGATCAGTCTCAACTATCATAGTTGATTTTTTCTGAATAATAGATGATTCCGTCATCAATTTAAATAGCAAGAAAGATGAATTTCTGTTTCTGATGTGTTAGGTTACCATTCTTTAGTATGAACCTGTTAACTTCACATTTCTCTAGAGTGCATTCTACTTATTTGTAATTACAAGTATTTTTTGATTTCTTATTTGCAGATACTTAAGCGCAAGAATAAAAACCACAGAAAGGTCCAAGTACCACTTCTTTAATAGCTTCTTTTTCGCAAGCTGGCAGATCTTGACAAAGATCAAGGAAGAGCTCCAGAAGGCAGATCAGCTTTTTTACGTGTCCGCAAGTGGACCCGAAAAATAAACATATTTGCTAAGGATTTCCTTTTTATTCCAGTGAATTTCAGGTATGGAACTCATCAATGTTTTTGTTGATGCAATGATAATTTGTTGTGTGCTCATAATTGTGTTTATGCTTTGCAGCTTGCATTGGAGTTTAATTGTTATCTGCCATCCTGGAGAAGTAGTGACATCTGAAGGTATAGACATAAATTGAAGTTCATAGTTTTGACACTTATGGAGTAGTGTTTTACTTTCCTTTTGTATTGCTGCAGATGATGAAGCTAAAGTTCCATGCATATTACATATGGATTCTCTTAAAGGAAGTCATAGTGGACTGAAGGACATCATTCAAAGGTAACTCATTTCTTGAAGAGTGATGATTTGTGCCACTTTTGTGCAAAAATAGTTTATTTTAGGAAGCACTATCAAAGTTACAAAATTTTGACCACCAACATACAACAACAACAAAGCTATTTGTCCCAAGCAAGTTGGGGTAGGCTAGATATGAAAGCCAACAGAAACATATGCACAACATTTTTAATTTTCAGATGAAAATGTTCAGATTAGTTATCAAAAGCACATTCATATGATTATATTAGTATTGATATGTTTTTGGAATAGGTAATGGTCAAACGGTGTGTATTGTAAACCACATTGATACCTGAAACATCTAACTTGGAAGTATATGTAGTAACTGGAAAGTTCAAACAGTCGGTCTCTATTTTTTGTACTTCATTGTTCTTTTTTATCTTATCACTCAATATCTGCTTAATTTGACTCCTTCTGGTGCAGTTATCTATGGGAAGAGTGGAAGGAAAGGCACCCCGAATCAGGATTAGATATTTCAGACAAATTCTTAAACCTGAGATTTGTCTCCCTCGAGGTTTGTGAGCATCAGCTTTTAGTATCAACCATCAAGTTTCATGTGCCTCTGGAAATTCGTTCTCGAGTACCTTTATGCTTTATGTTAATTTCATGACTTATAATAGTTCCGGAAACATTTGATCTTAATGATGTGAAGAGGGCATGCACTGCAAGAAACCCTATCTTTTGTGTTTTCACGAGTGATCAATATATGAAGGAACATTTTCTTTTGAATTGCATTGCCACTTGCACTCATCAGTCACCAATCATGGAGAGTTATAAGTTGGTAATCGGTGTGGATATTTATCGAAGGGTATTCAGCCACATTGTTATCTAGATAAAAAGGTCAAGGTTTGATATTATTAACAGAATCCGCTCATCCTTTAGGCTGTATGGTTTGAAGCTAAACTGTACCAGAATTTGTTTGGTAAAGTCCCGTCGGCTGTGATGACCAGTCACGATTCCTTTGGTCTGTTATCCAGATTTTGGCGAGTTTCTCTTCACATTTCAATTTTAGCTCTTGCCAAATCTTTGATAATGTCTATGCAAACCGAATAACGGAATTCAGTGCAAATCGGTATGCACAAACGTAAAAAGAAAAACAGCCCATGAACATGTAACCAACATCAATATCAAAGCCTTTTTTCCCAAGGAAGTTGGGGTAGGCTAGATATGAAACCTAGCAGAAAAAAAGGAAGCCAAAACAAGAACGCGAAGGAAAAAAGAGAGTAAACTAAGATTCCGGCACATGGATCGCTGATCTCCATGCAGTCCTATCAAGAACCAAGACTTTAGGTACATTCCAATCCCGCAAGTCTCTTTTTACCGCCTCCGCCCAACTCAACTTCGGTCGTCCTCTACCCCTTCTAGTCTCCTCCATACTCCTTAGAATTCCAGTGTTAACTGGAGCTTCTGGAGTCCCCCGCTGGATATGCCCAAACCACCTTAGTCGGTGTTGGACTAGCTTCTATTCGATCGGTGTCACCCCCTTAGCCTATCACGAATTATCTTGTTCCTAATCCGGTCCTTTCTTGTATGGCCGCACATCCATCGTAGCATGCGCATCTCCGTGACACTCATTTGTCGGATGTGTTTTTGTTTTAGTTGGCCAACATTCTGCCCCATATAGCATCGCCGGTCTGACTGCCGTCCTATAGAACCCCATAAACATGTACTATGCAATAAAATAAACTGCTAGCCTTCTGTTTTAACTAAAATTGCAGCCCAGGGGTTAATTTCTAATTCGGAGCTTCTGTTAACTATATCTATGATTGCTCACAGCTAGTTTGTTTGACTTGCTGAGTTAGCTTATACAGCATATTTTTGTTCTGTGACAATACTTTGAGGTGGTCAATAGGGTTACAAATGTATATCACATCCATGCCTACTGAACAGACAAAATTTCTCTTATTTCATTTGTTAATATGTATTTTTATTAGTAATATAGGTTTGTTCTGTTTGTGGTCCAGCTTCCCCAGCAAGATAATTCATTTGATTGTGGCTTGTTCCTACTCCATTATGTGGAACTCTTTCTGATGGATGCTCCCAGCAGCTTCAACCCCTTGAAGATTGATGTATTCTCAACCTTTGTGAGTTTTACTCTGATTCATTTTCTTAATTTTGGTGTTCTTAAGTTTGAGCCTGCAATTTCACCAGCAACCTATAAGTTATTTTTTTGTTTATGTAATTTTGTTTGTTTTCCCTTCAAATGCTAAATTTGTTATGGAAACACCATGCATTGAGTAATAATTCAGATGTGCATGCATCTGTTCGATTTTTTTATGATTCAGAGAAAAAACTCACGAGACCTGTCCCTACTTTCCCAAGATTATAGCCACTTCGTTGTACCTTCACTTTCAGTGGCGGAGGACAAACTAAATTTTAGGTGTGGCAGAGCCAATAGTATGGTAACATTAGGTAGGGTAAAAAATATACTCCCTCCGTTCATTATTATAATATTTTTTTAGATATTTTAACGTGGGCCAGGTACAGACCGATATGAGTGAACTTACATACTAAAACACGTCTAGATACATGTATTTATTTTAAAAAAATCTTATAATAGTGAGCGGAGGAAGTATGTGCTAAGTACACCGCCTACTATTTGCTACTCCCTCCGTTTCATAAATCTTATTGTGGTTATGGAACCGAGGAAGTAGTAGAAAAAAAATCAATATGAAAGTAGGATATCAAAGAAACAATTATTTATTAAATCCATATTACACATTCTCAAATCAATTGTTTTGGTCCGAGCCAAAGATTCGTTGTTAGTATATTGTGTAAAGGCCACCATAGCAAGCAACTTTTTCAGCTAAAAAATCCTACCAGGGCCCATCCATGTTTTCTGCTTGGATTTCTCCTCTACGTCAACGTACATACCCATGAGACTGGCTCTAATCAGAACACTAGGTAAGCGTACTACGTATTTACCTTGCTATGCTTAGCTGGCGGACGCCATAGCTCGCCAGAATGGGAGCTCCGCCACTGTTCACTTTAGTTAATTGACCACAGTTACTTGTGGTCTGGCCATCTCTATTTGCATTTGAGCAACTTGTTACATGTTATCTCAAAAAATAAGCAGCAGAATTGGTGTAAGGTAATCGCTGGCGTGAGGATTCTTGTCTTCTGTGATTATACCATTCCTAATCAATAAACGGTAGATTCCTGGTATACATTATAAAGCATAGGTGTAAGTCGAATTGAAGACCAAAGTTTGAAGTGTTGGTGGCATTCTTCGCCAGCTCACATGGGCTTGTCAAAGTTAAAGCTTAAAGCATGCATGGGCTATTTTCCATCTTACTCCCTCCGTTCTGAAATAGTCTACATTCTAGCCCCAAAATTTGTTCTGAAATACTCTACATTCTAGCTTTTAGTCAACAACAACACTGAAAACGAGGTGGTTTTGCTCTTTTTATTGGATGTTGTTATTTTCAATGTAGCTTGGATTGGTTGTTCAAATATCTAAGTAGTACTAATAAATGCACTACTAATTTGTCTTAGTTTTCCTAGAATGTAGACTAAATCAGAACGGAGGGAGTATGTTATTATTGATTGTGGGAGCACTGTTCTCTAATTAAAATATGGGGATGGATATGATGTGAACACTGAGTTTTAGTCAACCTTTTCACCCTCAGTTGGAGCAAGCAGTTGTTCAGTGAAATAATGTATGTCCTGTAGCCTGTTTTGTACATTATTTTCCAGCATTAGATTGAAGTTGTAGTTTGGCCATTGTATCTTTGCTTGAGTAATCTAGAAGTTATAGTTTGGCCATTGTATCTTTGCTTGAGTAATCTAGAAGTTATAGTTTGGCCATCTTTGCTCCAGTAATCTTTATCTCAGCCATGTCATTCTGGATATTTTGTTAATTTCGTATTTTCATTCTTGGTGTACTTTTCAGCTCAGTGATAATTGGTTTGCACCCGCTGAAGCTTCTCTGAAGCGTTCATTGATCAGGAAGCTAATCCATACGATAGTGACAGAACCTTCTCATAATTTTCCGGAACTAAGCTGTGCTGCAGACCAGTGTGATGAAAGGCATCAAAGAAGTGAAAATGCTGAGCAGGAAGCAGCTATAGAGTTCCTTGCTCAGGGGTTCTCTGCTGGTGAATCTGATTCAGTTTGCCAAATTCCTGGAGCACAGCAAGAATCCACATCCATTTGCTTTAATAGTCCTGGAAAGGGCCCACCTGTTTCTGGATTTGGTTTAGAGACTGCAGATGGTACAATGTTTGCTGTACAAGATATGCAGGTACAGTTTTAGCAAATGACAAGAACTTTTATTGTTCCAATGGATTGGTTGCAATCAACTTTCGTTGAACTTGTTCTCCAGTGCCATGTCGTAACTTTTGTTTTTCTGCCTTATTTTTTGGCAGATTTGTCCACCGGACAATGATACTGAGGTCTGCTTGCCAAGGCAGGGTGTGAAAAACGATCCAACTCTTTCAGAATCTGATAATCAATGTGGTCTGAGATCATGTGCCCCAGAAGGAGCTGAAGTGCTGAAGGATGATGGCTGTGTGGTAAAAGATAGGGACACTTGCGAGGAATCTGTGCTGGATCATTTGCATAATAACCAGGAAATTTCCAGCCAAACAGAAGCTATGGTGCATGATGCTATGGATTCCAAGTTTTGCTCATTCTCTGACAATCCTGATGTAATGGCCTGCAAACAAAATAGTTTAGAGACAAGCACAAATGAAGTTGTGGATGTCTCCGAAGATATGCATTCTGTTATGATGTCTGCTGCCACCAGCAAAGATGATATTGCAAATGATCCAGCAAGCACTAAAGGCGAAGCTGAAAACGGCAAGTGTGATCTTCCTGATGTTGGCATTGCAATTGGTGATATAAATGGAAATGTGTCTGGGTGTTCTTTAGAAATAAGCGTTGTTAAAGTTGAGGAGGCTATAGGTGACGTTTCTGATGACACAGGTTCAGTCGTCATAGGTTTGGTCAACAAAGATGTACCTGAGCACTCTTTGGCAACGAATGCTGTCGAATCTGAGGACATGGAACCTGAAGATACTCATGGGGATGTCAATCTGGAAGATGATATCCAAGTTAACACGAACGAAACTTGCACAGCTGTGGATGAGATCAAGGGAAACACTGACAAATGTATGACCATTGATGAGGCTGTTTCCTGTGAGTCGATAGAGGGAAAGACTAACAACATCCCTGCAGGTGACAGTGACAGTCGGAGGGATGAAGCTCATCCAGACAGTGCGGGTTTGCATGGGACAGTTACTTGTGAAGAAGTCACGACTCGTGCTGATGCTGAGATGGCATCCTTAGAGAGCACCTCCTGTGCAGAGAACGAAGCAGTTAGGGAGGACAAAGATGGTGACGCTAAAAGACCACTTCCTGACAGCACCTCGGAAGTTGAGAACATTCAGGTTTCTGAAGATAAGTGCTCAGAGGAAGATGCCCCATGTACCGAAGAAAAAGAAGAGAGGCGCCGCAAGCGTCGCAAGGTTGTGACATCGGTACCAGCAGAGAAGCGACTAACGAGGAGCTCCTCAAGGACGCCGTCTTTAGATTAGAAAATCCGGCTGGTGTAGGCCCTAGCTTGTGTTATGTTTGACGATGACTTGTCTGTAGGTGGCTTGTGTTTACATGGAAAAGTTTTGACACGCATATTCAGCTATATGATAGTTATCTGCCTGCCTGACGTGATGCCTGACTTTGTTGTGAAAAGTTTGTGTAGGGTTCTCTATCAATTTGGCTGTGAAAGTATCGGCATCCCTAGATTATCTGTCAACTTGCAAATGTGTCCCAGGTGTCAACTGACCCTGTCATCAAGAGAATAATAAAGAGAACAACCAACATAGAAAGAAAACGTACGGACAAAGAGTATGTGATTGCCGAACGTGCACACCAGCCGAGAATTAGAAAATCCCGCAGATCGACGCGTGAGCGGAGCGCAGCGCAGGGCCGATGCTGTTTAGTCCCACATCGGAAAACTAGGTGAGATACACGCTACATAAAAGAGATCATCAGTCGGTTCCAATCAACAAGCCGAGCCCGGTAGCGTGGGCTCTTAAACCCAGATGGACGGGGGCAGCAGTTCGGGATGACGTGAAAGGAGTTGAGAAATGAGGGTGACCAGCTTGCCGGGCCCGCCCCCGGGGGCCCGTAACCGTAGGTCATTTGTGATCGGGGCAAGCCCACCACTACTCCCTCAACGCGACTTGCTAGGCCCGCCCCCGGGGGCCTGTTACCGTAGGTCATTTGTGTTCGGAGCAAGGCCCATCGCTACCGACTGCTAACAACTTTTTTGTTATTTCAACTATGTTTTTTTCCATCCGTATTTGAATTTTCCGTAGATTTATACTTGCATCGGAGCGAAATAGATAACATACATACATCTATGTTTCCTAATTAATATTTAAAACGAAATAGTTTCCAAATCTTACATCTATTAATATACTCCAAATCATTTTGCATAAATTTATCTACATACACATGTAACTAGATACTTTTTTTTTGTAGAGGCATGCAAGTATGTACAAATCTGCGACAACTAATTTGGCTCAAAAGGGGTATCAACTTTGTACGCTGGTGTTTGGGTCTTACACATACTATTAGCTAAGCATCATGACTCGGTGCAGTCATTGGCATCTACATATAGAAAATGGAACTCCACCTTGAAATAGACTTTGGCCCGCTATATTAATATAGCAACACCACGGTACAACTGCTAGGACATGAGCACAAACACACCCAAAAGAAAGCATAAAAGAAAGAAAAGAGAAATAATGTCGAAGAGGTCGGATTGACGAAAACAATGATGTCCCGCGGCCGCTGCGTCCTCCTGATATTTCCCACCACACTTCTAGCACTTAGAGGCGCAGCGTACCAAGCAACACCTTCAGGAAGGGATGCGACGACAACGACGCTGCCGTCGGACGGATCCTAGGGTTTCCCCTCGTACGTACAGGGGCTAGGGAGGAGGGCTTCACCAAACGCCCTCCAGGAAAGAAAGATGGCGCCCACAGACGTCACCACGTCGGCATCGGCCAACCCGATAGGGATTTCTCTCGACCCTCGCAACCCCGCCCCGCACGCTTCACCATGCTCCACCACACTTGCCGCCCACCACCATGCGCCGGCCACGGCCTTGCCGGACACCATCGGCTGTCGTACCGTGACAAGCAAAGCGAGATCGGGAGGATCAAAAAGCTAGAGGGACCCGCCTCCACCGCCACTGCGGGCACCGGACGGGCGCATCGACGAGGAGCAAACCAGGCCCACGGCCCGGCCGAGCCGGCGGGCTCGTGAAGCTCCCGTCTCCGTGTTGCGGTACACGCACCATGCACCATCGACAAAGCCACCCCGGCTCCGGCGGCCCCTCGGCCCACCGGGAACGGCACGGGCGAGCCGGGACCGGCCCACCGAGACACAAATGGGGCCCGGATCTGGGCCGGGCGGGGCGCCGCCACGGGCCACCACGCCACCCGCAGCCAAGCAGCCGCGCGCCGCTCCGGCGCCAACCGTCAGGCCGCCGACCGTGAAGACGTGCAGCCGCCGGAAGCCTCGCCGACCTGGGTGCACCGCTGCAGAACGAGAAGACCCCACATCCTCCTCCTACGTGAGCGGGGGAAAGGCAGCTCCGCGCCGCCGGCACCGCGCGGGCTTTGCCCGGCGGCCTGCGCCAGCGGTGGCGGCATCGGAGGGGGAGAGAGGGCTGCTGCGCTAGGGTTGGTTCCGCCCGCCCGTCGCCCGCGGGAACGATGGGGACGGGTACCGGTTCGCTCCGTATGTTTCATCTCACGCGAGCAGCGTACGATTCTCGCTCCCGCCCGCTCGCTCTGTGTGAAAATTGAACTCTTTCCTAACAAATAATTGAAAGGAAATAGTTTTCAAATCTTGCATCTGATGAATATGGTTTCTTCGATTTAAATTAGTTGTCATAAATTTGTTTATATACACATGTAACTAATAGGCAATGTTAAGTTCTATCACTGTGCGAAATTTGAACCCAAGATACCAGATATTCGAGGTAGCACAAAAATGATAAAATCTGAAAGATTTTAAGATTGTTAGAGTTTGTCTGTTCACTATATTATACATATCAAAATTTGTCATTTTTGCAGTCTTGAATAAGGTATTCCGAGTACAAATTTTGCACCTTGGTAGAACACAACATTATCTACATATATATTTATTTTTTAAAAATTCAAATTTTAAAATATGATTTTTAATTTTTTCAAAAAAAAAAGCTACATGTAGCTCGACCTATGTTTATGGTTTCCCCGTCAACGGGGACTACTTGGAAGTTGCGGCCGGACCATCTGGAGGCACCGCCCTCCGTCAGGGCCACAGCCGCTCGCCCTTTGCCCGGAGATCATCCACCTCGCCGCTGCCCACGTCCTCCACCGGAGGTAGCTCGCATCTTCCGCGGGGAGAAGGAGAAGCGCGATTTACGCCCACCCGGGGCGAAGGCTTCCCCCCGGCAGCCATGGCATAGCGAGCCCCCAGCTCGATCCGTAGCCCTAGCGTTGAACCCTACCAGGGTCGAAACCAACTTGCCGCGGGAATCAGACTCCGATGAGCTTCCCAGCTCCTCGTCGCACGTATCACAGACCGCGCGCCTCCTCTTCGCTGTCCCCTGCCTCCGTCCAGTCCGCCATCACCCAGAACTTTCCGCCAAAACGACACGGCTGTCTGCGCTCCACCGCTTCACCGGAGGCCGACGCCCGACATGGTTTGACCGGCGCAGACCAGAACTCCCCGGCCACCCGCACGCCCCTGTTCGAATCACCACTCGCGTCGCCACTCTCGTTCCTCCTGTCCATCTCCGGAGCGATCCTGCAAATCGGTGCCGCCCGGCTGCCGGTGCCTGCAGCCCTGCACGCACGCACGCCGGATTCGATGCAGTACCAACGGCCGCTCTAGAAAACGAACGCAAACCACCAACCCACCGCTCGATTTGTCTTTCCGACGAACCGCTTGCCGCCGAGGAGGGAGAATCGAAGGAGGTGAGATTGGACGGAGGAGCGAGCTTGCGGCTGCGGGAATTTCGGTCGTCTTTTCGTCGGAAAAAATCCCACGGAAGCGCGGATCGACGCGTGAGCGCAGGGCGGACGCTTTTTAGTCCCACACCGGAAAACGAAGTCAGATACACGCTACATAAAAGAGATCATCAGTCGGTTCCAATCAACAAGCCGAGCCCGGTAGCGTGGGCTCTTAACCCAGATGGAAGGGGCAGCAGTTCGGAATGACGTGAAAGGAGTTGAGCAACCACTACTACACGGTAGGGATTTAGGGGTACTTTGCCCTGGGGCGCCCCAAAATACCCCTTTTAGAGGCACTTTTGCCAAAATGCCTCTAATGCCCTACCTATTGGGGCAGTTTTGAGAAGTGCCCCAATAGGTGATACCTATTGGGGCAGTTTTGAGAAGTGCCCCAATTGGTATACACCTATTGGGGCAGTTTGGACAAATGCCCCAATAGGTGTATACCAATTGGGGCACTAGTCAAACTGCCCCAATAGGTGTATACCAATTGGGGCACTTCTCCAAACTGCCCCAATAGGTGTATACCAATTGGGGCAGTTTCACAAATGTCCCAAATTCCCCGCCGGTGAGGTGGTGGTGTGCCACGGCTTCCAGCCTTCCAGGTTAAAAACAACAAATTATGTGTAAACAACAGACATAAACATCTGGTAATAGAAACAGATAATTCAAACACTTAAATTCCTACAAACCATCACACAGAACTTGAAAGCTAAACTAGGTGATAATCCAAACTACTTGATAATTTGAAGCTAAACTAGGTGATAATCCAAACTACTTGATAATTTGAAGCTAAACTAAGTGATAATCCAAACTACTTGATAATTTGAACAAGTTTACTGTAGAACATTAAACTAGAACAAGTTTACTTGATAATCTGAACTAGCTCATTGCCCCCACTAGTTGATGATCTCAACAAAGTTGAGACTTATATACTCCTGCATTGGATATATCTTGATCAAAACAGTTGATTCAACTCCAATGTGAGCAGCAGCAGCAAAGTCTGTCCAACCATTTGAAAAGGATACATGTCCAAGGTCCCATTCAATTTTGTAGGTGCAGTCAATAAAGTCTTCTTCTTCTCCTTCTAGGGTTGTCCATTCCTTGAAAGATGTGCTTTTCCAAAAACTGGGTACCTGTAGCCATCCACAGCCTCACTAGGCATGTACTGACATAAGAGCAAATAATAATTTGTCAACATCTAATTATTGCATTCAAATGCATAAAAACATTAGAATAGTTAACGAGGGTGACCAGCTTGCCGGCCCGCCCCCGGGGGCCGTAACCGTAGGTCATTTGTGTGCTCGGGGCAAGCCCACTACTCCCTCAACGCGACTTGCTAGGTCTATCCCCGAGGCCCCGTAACCGTAGGTCATTGTGTGCTCGGAGCAAGGCCCATCTCTACCAACTGCTAATTTTTTTTTTTGTTAATCTACGACAACTAATTTGGAAAATCTACGACCACTAATTTGGATCGAAGGGGGTATCAACTTTTTACGCTGGTGTTTGGATCTTACACATACTATTAGCTAAACGTCACGACTCGGTGCAGTCATTATCATCTATATATAAATAGAAAATCGAACTCTTTCCTAGCTAACAAATACTCCGCATTTAAAATAAAATAGTTTTCAAATCTTACGTCTGATTAATATGTCCCTTCAATTTAAATTAGTTGTCATAAATTTGTCTATATACACACACGTAACTAGACATGTTTATTTATGTAGATAAATGTAAGTATATACAAATCTGTGACGAGTAACTTGGACCGGATGGAGTATCAACTTTGTACGCCGGTGGCTAGGTCTTACGTAATTTTTTTTCCGATATGGGAGCAGATCCATAACTTCAACATCCAAAGAATGCACATAATTTGTATTTATTAAATTAGTCACAAAATCTTATAAGGGGAATACAAAGATTATCTCGAAGCCAACTTCTAGTGAGAACTCGCTAAACCTACAAAACTGATGAAAGGGGTGACCAAGAACAGAGCCCTGACTTCAGAAGAACACACATTATCTAAAAGCCGAGTGTCTCGCCAAGCCGTCCATTGGAGGATGAGAAGCACAAATAATTTAGCAGACCCTCAGCGCACACCATTGCATACGCCGCATAAATCGCCACCACCGTCTTCCACGAACCCATCTCCAAGAGGGATCAATGCATTGACCTTGCCAGGCGGACGGTGCCAGACAACTCCACCATCCTGCGCACGTCCATCACACTACGTCCTTTTCCGAGACACCGCCGCACCATGCCGCTGAGGCTCGAAGACACACACTGCTCCACCTCAGCACCATCACCATCTGTTGTCTACTCCAAAAACGATGCCCAGCCCGCAACAGGTAGAACGGCACCGCACGCCGCCATCGTCCGATCCGGGAGACCTGGGCCTAGGATTTCCCCCGGAGCTATTAGGGCATCTCCAACGGGACGACGCTTCGCATCCGTTTGCAGCCGCGCGGACCGAAAATGTGCCCGCACCCCGTTCCAGCGGGGAGGCGCGTAGTAACTAGGTCAGTGACGCAAACGCGGCCCAAAAATGCTGTAGGTTTGCGTCTCGGACGCATCGGTCGTTTGCACGATCCTCGAATGGGCTGGCCTGGCAGCAGCACAGATGCTTCGTCTTCAGCGCGACATAACTTACGGGCGGCGCGCTGGAGCTTGGCGCGCCTCGGCTTCCGCGAGCGTGTGCTGCTGGGTGGCGTCGCAGTGACATGACATTGAAGGTGAGATGGTGTCCGAGCCTTTTAAAGGTTCGCTGCCTTTGCCCATTTTTCCGACCACACCATTGCTAGAGTCCATCGTATTCACCTGACCGACACCATGGGGAAGAAATGTTGTCTGTTCCGCAAAACCAAGAATGACCACGAGGCTAGCGGCTCGTGGCCTAGCAAGAAGCCATGGGTCGGGCGGTACATCCGCATCGAGTTCGTGCGCCGCCTGTCGGAGGAAAACCGGCCGGTGCCATGATCGGACGCAAACCTGTCTGGAGGAGGCTGGTACCTCAACTCCAGGCGCGTGCCGGTCCCCCCATGCCACCCGAGGGCCAAGAGCGTATGACGAGGTGCGCGGCCACCGAGCCATCTTGCCGGCCGATCTCCGAGAAGATCCGGCGTACGCACTGAACTCCTACAACTGGATCTCGTTTGGGATGAGGGAGTTCGACCCGCGCTGCCGAGCTGGATACCTCGGCGACCTCGACCACTTCGACCGCGAGATCGCGGTGGAAGAAGAGGAGAACGACGACGAGGATGGGGACACAGACGAGGACAAGGACGTCGATGACGAGGGCGACTACGCCACCGAGGCTGAACGCGAAGATAACGACCACGACGACGGCGGGCCAGCGTGGGATCCGGAGACCCAGCCGCCGGACATTAGCGAGGAGGAGGCCATTGCCATGCATTTCACTGGCCAATAGCAAGCTCGACGAGCTCAACGAGCTCGCTATGTGGAACGGGCTCGCCACCAGCTTCGCGAGTCGACGCTCGTGCAGAGGAGGCCGATGACTCCTCCGGCCACGCCGACGCGTTCCAACGACCGCGCGTCATCTGCTACTCCTTCCACGGACTGGGATCCGTGGCCTACGGCGCCGACGACCTGGAAGCAGTTGCCTCAGCCTGCCCTTCCTCTTCCACCACCAGCGTACTAGCTTCCATGGCCGACGCTGGAGTTCATCAACCTCATGAGCAACGGCGAGCAATAGCCAATAGCTAGGTTTTAGCAGGCCTTTCTCGCCTTTTTAAGTCTTTTTATTTTTTTATTAATGACAATTATGAAGGGAAACAATTTATGCGTCGTGTCACTGAAACCACCCCTGACGAAAACGGACTCGCGGTCGATTTTGACCATTTAAGCCGACACAAACTGCCACGCGCGGACGTTTTGGACGTCCGTCGCCCCGTTGAAGATGCCCTTAGCTAAGTGTCATGACTCGGCGCAGTTGTTAGTTAGTACTATATATAAGAAAATTAAAGTCAAAGTAATTTTTCATAGTGATAATTGCTATGAGGTACGTACATTTTATAAACCATCAAGTGCACACTGATATATGTCTACTGTGAAGGTAAAATTAAGAGCTCTACCACTAGTAGAAAAAAGGCCATCAATACCGGTTCCAGAGGGCTTTTCGTACCGGTTAGGCAACCGGTACAAATGAATCGAGACAAAAAACCCCTTTGGTACCGGTGCCTTACGAACCTGTATTACAGGGGCCTCCACGTGGGCCCGGAGGAGACCGCATGGCTGGAGACCTTTGGTACCAGTTTGTAAAACGAACCGGTACCAAAGCTTGGCTATCCACGGCAGAGAAAGTGCATAAATCTCTGCCGTAGCAGAGAATTCGGGGTTTAGGGTTTAGGGGGATTTAGGGGTATAGGACCATTTCATCGTACGAGGAACGCGTCGATGCGCCAGAAACACGTTTGGGTTTAGGTAGTACATGACGATCAAGGTGATGCATATCAACTTGGTGCATATATATAACACATGTAATTGCATAAGATCGGAAATTAAGTAGAACATGCATGAAGATCGATCTTCATGCATAGTGGTACTCTCCGAGGCATACTATATATCACATGTAGCATAGTGGTACTCCGAGGAAAACTATATATTACATGTAGATCTTCATGCATAGTGTTACTCTCCAAAATTAGCTATGATGCCCCGAAGGAAAAATCCCACAATTCCTCGGCCAATTGCTTTGAAGCGGTGATCGATTGAGAGCCTATCCCGCTTTCTTGCCAACCGTAAAAAATGAGATAAAATGAATACAAGAGCTATGCGTGTGTATATATATATATCAAATCACAATCAAACAATTATAACTGAAACTCAGCACAACTTATGGTAAGAAAATAAATTTGTGAATATTGTTTACGTACCTCTCTATTTCTTTGATTATTCATTCTCTCACTGACAATCTTGTGAATGTACTCGCAAACGTAGTATTCACATAGATTAGTTCCCAATGGTTGTTTCGCGCATTTCTGTACAAAAATATAATTGAGTCAAACAATAATCTAGTATGATAAAGGTGTGTGGACCTAGGTAGTACTACTTAGTTTGTTCGCACGCCATATTAGCTTCGGTTTCCATTTACCGGCCGGATCTTCCTGGATGAACGTTTGCCATATGCTGCCGGACAAAATAAAATGCATAAAAGAGTTATCAATTTGTTGATATCATGAAATTAACGAAAAAACCCGATAAGAATTAAAATTACTTTTTGAGCATATCAAAAGCCGTCTTGTATAGTATAGGCTCTTTGCTTAGTGAGTTAAAGACTTCAACTTCTCCATCGTACATTTTAATAACGATAAGAATAAAGTGGAACGTGCGCACGTTTAAATATGGAGTGTCATAGATATAAGTCATCAGTTAAAATTTTAACATCTGGTGAGCAAAATAGAATGTGTTAGAAGATAGTAACACTCACTTGAAATTATAAGGCCAAAGTATTATTTTTTTTGTCACGTTGTCGCTTCAAAAACCTAAGAAAAGTCTCCGGTGTATCCTTGTTATACATTGGATCTTCTATGGTTTTTTCATGCACTGTATCCGGATCAATGAACCCAATATCCGGGATTTCATCCCTTTTGCATTCGAGCTTCTTCGATCTGCATAATAGAGCGTACAAAAGATTAAATTGAGGATAATTGCAGACAATGAACGAGCTGAGCTAAAGACTTCTCAAATTACATAAATAAATCACTTACAGACAATAGCAACTTATGATAGATTTGTCGAGGGCCCGGAGATTGTATAACTGAAAAAGTTCGCAGAAGTCAATGCTCACAGAGGCTTCTATAACTATCAGCGCACTCCGGCCACACTTCATTCATGGTGACACCCGGGAGGGCTCGTATTCGTCCAACGTTTTCAGGATTCCCCAGAGCGAGTGTCAGCTCGTCATTCTCTCTATCGGAAATGTACTCTCCCTTTCTAACTTTTTCAATTGCATCTACAAGCAGCGCTGTGACTTCTGCAATTTTTTCCTTCCATTTTCCCTTTGCAACGATCTGACCTGTCTTTGGGTCCAACCGTGCCCCATGCGCGAACAACCAGAACTTGGACCGGTCGGGCCAGTCCCATGTCTATGGAACGATTCCTGCATCCATCAGTTTAGCTTCAAATGTTCTCCACTTTGGAATGGAAGTCTTGTAGCCACCTGATCCCAAATGATGGAAATGTTTCTTCTTTGCAGCATTTTTCGTATTTGTGACTGATCGGGACACAAAGTAGACGATTTCTTATACGCCTTAAATGCGGGCCAGTGCGCTTTTATCTTCACTAGACTTTCATTGAATACTGGATCTTCATCTTCATATTTGGCCCATAAATTTTTCTTCCAGGTCTAGAATTATGTGGCCATCTTCTTAAGAGTCCATTCCTTGACTTTCTTTTTTTGGCCTTCGTCATGTTTTCCGGTAGGCTGAAGTGTGTTAGTAGACTGTCCCAAAGAAAATCTTTTAGAGTATCGTTGACATAACTAGCTTCACCCCCGCGTTCTTCGACTTATGCCACTCTACAAGGCTGATCCGTACATGGTCCATAACAAGAACTCCAGCTTGAGTTACAAATTTACGGCAATACTCTTTGGGTTCCACTGGTTCACCACTATCCTTAAATGCCGTGAGGGCTAACCTACCCTCGCCCGATAGACGTTGCGTCGGGCCTCGTTGCTTTTTAACAGATTTGGTCGATGATCCAGAAGGCTAAAATAAAAATGATTCGTTAATAAGTGCAATACAAATAAATCAAATCATCTACTGATGAACATAGCCTTAATATATAAATATACACCTCGCCGGTGTTTGTTAAGGACACTTCGTCGTCTCTTCTTTCTTTAGACCCAAGTCCCTGATGGCGTGTAAGACACACGTCCGTTGGGAACCCCAAGAGGAAGGTGTGATGTGTACATCGACAAGTTTTCCCTCAGTAAGAAACCAAGGTTATTGAACCATTAGGAGTCAAGGAACACGTGAAGGTTGTTGGTGGCGGAGTGTAGTGCGGCGCAACACCAGGGATTCCGGCGCCAACGTGGAACCCGCACAACACAATCAAAGTACTTTGCCCCAACGTAACAGTGAGGTTGTCAATCTCACCGGCTTGCTGTAAACAAAGGATTAGATGTATAGTGTGGAAGATGATGTTTGTTTGCGAAGAACAGTAAAGAACAAGTATTGCAGTAGGTTGTATTTCAGATGTAATGAATGGACCGGGGTCCACAGTTCACTAGTGGTGTCTCTCCGATAAGAAATAGCATGTTGGGTGAACAAATTACAGTTGGGCAATTGACAAATAAAGAAGGCATAACAATGCACATACATATATCACGATGAGTACTATGAGATTTAATCGGGGCATTACGACAAAGTACATAGACCGCTATCCAGACATGCATCTATGCCTAAAAAGTCCACCTTCGAGTTATCATCCGAACCCCTTCCAAGTATTAAGTTGCAAACAACGTGACAATTGCATTAAGTATGGTGCGTAATGTAATCAACACAAATATCCTTAGACAAAGCATTGATGTGTTATCCCTAGTGGCAACAAGACATCCACAACCTTAGAACTTTCTGTCACTGTCCCACATTCAATGGAGGAATGAACCCACTATCGAGCATAAATACTCCCTCTTGGAGTTACAAGTATCAACTTGGCCAGAGCCTCTACTAGCAACGGAGAGCATGCAAAAACATAAACAACATATATGATAGATTGATAATCAACTTGACATAGTATTACATATTCATCGGATCCCAACAAACACAACATGTAGCATTACAAATAGATGATCTTGATCATGATAGGCAGCTCACAAGATCTAACATGATAGCACAATGAGGAGAAGACAACCATCTAGCTACTGCTATGGACCCATAGTCCAGGGGTGAACTACTCACACATCGATCCGGAGGCGATCATGGTGATGAAGAGTCCTCCGAGAGATGATTCCCCTCTCCGGCAGGGTGCCGGAGGCGATCTCCTGAATCCCCCGACATGGGATTGGCGGCGGCGTCTCTGGAAGGTTTTCCATATCGTGGCTCTCGGTACTGGAGTTTTCGCGACGAAGGCTTTAAGTAGGCGGAAGGGCGGAGTCGGAGGGCTGACGGGGGCCCCACACCATAGGGCGGCGCGGGGCCCACCCTGGCCACGCGGCCCTGTGGTGTCGGTGCCCCGTCGCCCCACTTCGTTTCCCTTTCGGTCATCTGGAAGCTTCGTGGAAAGATCCTGGGCGTTGATTTCGTCCAATTCCGAGAATATTTCCTTTGTAGGATTTCTGAAACAAAAAAACAGCAGAAAACAACAACTGGCTCTTCGGCATCTCGTCAATAGGTTAGTGCCGGAAAATGCATAATAATGACATAAAGTGTGTATAAAACATGGAGTATCATCATAAAAGTAGCATGGAACATAAGAAATTATAGATACGTTTGAGACGTATCAAGCATCCCCAAGCTTAGTTCCTACTCGCCCTCGAGTAGGTAAACGATAACAAGGATAATTTCTGAAGTGACATGCTATCATAATCTTGATCAATACTATTGTAAAGCATATGAGATGAATGCAGCGATTCGAAGCAATGGCGAAGACAATGAGTAAACAACTGAATCATATGGCAAAGACTTTTCATGAATAATACTTTTAAGACAAGCATCAATAAGACTTGCATATGAGTTACTCATAAAGCAATAGATTCTTAGTAGAAAGCTTTGAAACAACACAAAGGAAGATATAAGTTTCAGCAGTTGCTTTCAACTTCAACATGTTTATCTCATGGATAATTGTCAACACAAAGTAATATAACAAGTGCAATAGGTAAACATGTAAGAATCAATGCACACAGTTGATACAAGTGTTTGCCTCTAAGATAGAAAGAATAGGTGAACTGACTCAACAATAATGTAGAAGATAGGCCCTTCGCAGAGGGAAGCATGGATTACTATTTTTGTGCTAGAGCTTTTCATTTTGAAAACATAGAAACAATTTTATCAACGGTAGTAATAAATCATATGTGTTATGCATAAGATATCCTATAAGTTGCAAGCCTCATGCATAGATTACCAATAGTGCCCGCACCTTGTCCTAATTAGCTTGGATTAACATGGATTATCATTGCATAACATATGTTTCAACCAAGTGTCACAAAGGGGTACCTCTATGCCGCTTGTACAAAGGTCTAAGGAGAAAGATCGCATTTGATTTCTCGTTTTTGATTATACTTAACTTAGACATCCATACCGGGACAACATAGACAACAGATAATGGACTCCTCTTTAATGCATAAGCATTCAACAACAAATAATATTCTCATAAGAGATTGAGGATTGATTGTCCAAACTGAAACTTCCACCATGATTCATGGCTTTAGTTAGCGGCCCAATGTTCTTCTCTAACAATATGCATACTCAAACCATTTGATCATGAAAATCGCCCTTACTTCAGACAAGACGAACATGCATAGCAACTCACATGATATTCAACAAAGTTGTAATAGTTGATGGCGTCCACAGAAACATGGTTACCGCTCAACAAGCAACTTATTAAGAAATAAGATACATAAGTACATATTCTTCACCACAATAGTTTTTAAGGCTATTTTCCCATGAGCTATATATTGCAAAGACAAAGGATAGAATTTTTAAAGGTAGCACTCAAGTAATTTACTTTGGAATGGCAGAGAAATACCATGTATTAGGTAGGTATGGTGGACACAAATGGCATAGTTTTCGGCTCAAGGATTTGGATGGACGAGAAGAATCCCTCTCAATACAAGGCTAGGCTAGCAAGGTTGTTTGAAGCAAACTCAAGTATAAAATGGTACAGCAAAGCTTACATATGAACATATTGCAAGCATTATAAGACTTTACATCGTCTCCTTGTTGTTCAAACACCTTAACCAGAAAATATCTAGACTCTAGAGACCAATCATGCAAACCAAATTTTAACAAGCTCTATGTAGTTCTTCATTAATGGGTACAAAGTACATGATGCAAGAGCGTAAACATGATCTATATGAGCACAACAATTGCCAAGTATCAATTTATTCAAGATATTATACCATTTACCACATGCAACATTTTCTGTTTCCAACCATATAACAATGAACGAAGCAGTTTCAACCTTCGCCATGAACATTAAGAATAAAGCTAAGAACATATGTGTTCATACGAAACAGCGGAGCGTGTCTCTCTCCCAAACAAGGAATGCTAGGATCCGATTTTATTCAAACAAAAACAAAAACAAACAGACGCTCCAAGTAAAGCACATAAGATGTGACGGAATAAAAATATAGTTTCACTAGAGGTGACCTGATAAGTTGTCGATGAAGAAGGGATGCCTTGGGCATCCCCAAGCTTAGATGCTTGAGTCTTCTTAAAATATGCAGGGATGAACCACGGGGGCATCCCCAAGCTTAGACTTTTCACTCTTCTTGATCATATTGTATCATCCTCCTCTCTTGACCCTTGAAAACTTCCTCCACACCAAACTCAAAACAAACTCATTAGAGGGTTAGTGCATAATTGAAAATTCATATATTTAGAGGTGAAATAATCATTCTTAACACTTCTGGACATTGCACAAAGCTACTGAAAGTTAATGGAAAAAAGAAATCCATCAAACATAGCAAAACAGGCAATACGAAATAAAAGGCAGAATTTGTCAAAACAGAACAGTCCGTAAAGACAAATTTTTCTGGGGCACTTAACTTGCTCAGATGAAAATGCTCAAATTTAATGAAAGTTGCGTACATATCTGAGGATCACGCACGTAAATTGGCAGATTTTTCTAAATTTCTTACAGAAGGGGCTGCTCAATTTCGTGACAGTAAGAAATCTGTTTCTGCGCAGTAATCCAAATCTAGTATTGACTTTACTATCAAAGACTTTACTTGGCACAACAATGCAATAAAATAAAGATAAGGAGAGGTTGCTACAGTAGTAACAACTTCCAAGACTCAAATATAAAACAAAAGTGCAGAAGTAAAATAATGGGTTATCTCCCATAAGCGCTTTCTTTATAGCCATTAAGATGGGCTCAGTAAATTTAGTGATGCACTCGCATAAGGATGAGAGTTGAAGCAAAGAGAGCATCAAAAAGCAGGTATGAAACAAATTTAAGCCTAACCCACTTCCTATGAAAAGGAATCTTGTAAATAAACAAGTCAATGAAGAACAAAGTGAATAGCATAGGAAGACAAAACAAGTGTAACTTCAAAAATTTCACCATATAGAGAGGTGTTTTAGTAACATGAAAATTTCTACAACCATATTTTCCTTTCTCATAATAATTTCCAGTAGCATCATGAACAAACTCAACAATATAACTATCACATAAAGCATTCTTATCATGAGTCTCATGCATAAAATAATCACTACTCCCAACATAAGCATAGTCATTCTTATTAATTGTAGTGAGAGCAAATTCAACAAAGTAGCTATCATTATTATTCTCATCACCATAATCATCAAATGTAGGAGGCATAGTATAATCATAATAAACTTTATCCTCAATAGTAGGTGGCACCAAAATACCACTATCATCATAAATGGGAGGAAAAGTGTCATCAAAGTAAATTCTCTCCTCCATGCTTAGGGGACTAAAAATATCATGCTCATCAAAACCAGCTTCCCCAAGCTTAAATTCTTCCATAGAATTAGCAATAATAGTGTTCAAAGAGTTCATGCTAATAACATTGCTACAACTATTTTGCAAACAAAGTTCCATGGGTTTTTTAATTTTCTCGTCAAACACCTCATGTCCTAACTCAAGATAAATACTATAAAGATCTCTAATATTTTTGTTGTTTTCCATTAAGCCTAACTAGTGAAATCACACAACTTAGTGTTCTCAGGAGTATTCATTTTAACAGTAGTAAATAAAGCAAACTAAATAAAGTAGAGTAAATGCAAGTAACTAATTTTTTTGTGTTTTCAATATAGAGAACGCAAACAAGACAGTAAATAAAGTAAAGCTAGTAACTAATTTTTTTGTATTTTTGATATAGAGAGCAAACAAAGCAGTAAATAAAGTAAAGTAAAGCAAGACAAAAACAAAGTAAAGAGATTGGATGTGGGAGACTCCCCTTGCAGCGCGTCTTGATCTCCCCGGCAACGGCGCCAGAAAACTGTCTTGATGGCGTGTAAGACACACGTCCGTTGGGAACCCCAAGAGGAAGGTGTGATATGTACAGCGACAAGTTTTCCCTCAGTAAGAAACCAAGGTTATCGAACCGAGTAGGAGTCAAGGAACACGTGAAGGTTGTTGGTGGCGGAGTGTAGTGCGGCGCAACACCGGGGATTCCGGCGCCAACGTGGAACCTGCACAACACAATCAAAGTACTTTGCCCCAACGTAACGAGTGAGGTTGTCAATCTCACCGGCTTGCTGTAAACAAAGGATTAGATGTATAGTGTGGAAGATGATGTTTGTTTGCGAAGAACAATGAAAGAATAAGTATTGCGATAGGTCTGTATTTCAGATGTAAAGAATGGACCGGGGTCCACAGTTCACTAGTGGTGTCTCTCCGATAAGAAATAGCATGTTGGGTGAACAAATTACAGTTGGGCAATTGACAAATAAAGAAGGCATAACAATGCACATACATATATCACGATGAGTACTATGAGATTTAATCTGGGCATTACGACAAAGTACATAGACCGCTATCCAGCATGCATCTATGCCTAAAAAGTCCACCTTCAGGTTATCATCCGAACCCCTTCCAGGATTAAGTTGCAAACAACAGACAATTGCATTAAGTATGGTGCGTAATGTAATCAACACAAATATCCTTAGACGAAGCATTGATGTTTTATCCCTAGTGGCAACATCACATCCACAACCTTAGAACTTTCCGTCACTCGTCCCGGATTCAATGGAGGCATGAACCCACTATCAAGCATAAATACTCCCTCTTGGAGTTACAAGTATCAACTTGGCCGAGCCTCTACTAGCAACGGAGAGCATGCAAGAACATAAACAATATATATGATAGATTGATAATCAACTTGACATAGTATTCCATATTCATCGGATCCCAACAAACACAACATGTAGCATTACAAATAGATGATCTAGATCATGATAGGAAGCTCACAAGATCTAACATGATAGCACAATGAGGAGAAGACAACCATCTAGCTACTGCTATGGACCCATAGTCCAGGGGTGAACTACTCACACATCGATCCGGAGGCGATCATGGTGATGAAGAGTCCTCCAGGAGATGATTCCCCTCTCCGGCAGGGTGCCGGAGGCGATCTCCTGAATCCCCCGAGATGGGATTGGCGGCGGCGGCGTCTCTGGAAGTTTTTCCGTATCGTGGCTCTCGGTACTGGGGTTTTCGCGACGAAGGCTTTAAGTAGGCGGAAGGGCGGAGTCGGAGGGCTGACGGGGGCCCCACACTGTAGGGCGGCGCGGGGCCCACCCTGGCCGCGCGGCCCTGTGGTGTCGACGCCCCGTCGCCCCACTTCGTTTCCCTTTCGATCTTCTGGAAGCTTCGTGGAAAAATAAGACCCTGGGCGTTTATTTCGTCCAATTCCGAGAATATTTCCTTTGTAGGATTTCTGAAACCAAAAACAGCAGAAAACAACAACTGGCTCTTCGGCATCTCGTCAATAGGTTAGTGCCGGAAAATGCGTAATAATGACATAAAGTGTGTATAAAACATGTGAGTATCATCATAAAAGTAGCATGGAACATAAGAAATTATAGATACGTTTGAGACGTATCAGTCCCTCACCGACATCGTTCAGAAATTGTGAGCCGAAATCATCGTCATCTCCATCGGGTTCTCCATCGGGTTCTAGTCCACAAGCACTCTCATATATCATTTTTTGCACAAGTTCTTCTTGGTCCTCATCTCGGATGAAGGGGCTGTCCTCCATAGCTCAATGTGACTACAATAACCAAACACAAGATTAAGAGAGTGTGCGAGGCCTTTCACATATATACTTAGGAGTAACATATATTATTGCAATTGCACAACACTGCTAACGATATGAACCCACTGAACAACTCATTTGTGTATTTTCTAGGAGCTAACAATAACTAGCTAGTATTTATATTTTCTTGCAGAGACCGGGTATGCAAGGACTTAAGCCCAAGTGCACCGCCATGGTGCCAAGCTCGGACGCCACCACGTCGAGTAGCCTCATCCCGTGGACGCACGACATGGTCTTAGTTAGAGTCAAAAGGCAGCCCTGCAACACCGTCCCGAGCACCATCTTTTCCTGAGCTCGACGCCGCCCACGTGTGGCTGCCCCCTCCTCGTCACCTGGCCACGCCCCGGCCTCCACTTCACCCAGCGCGCGACGCAGCTCTCTGCGTCATTGGCTGCTGCCCCGTCTACTGGCCACGTAAACGGCCTCGGCGCCACCGAGCTGTTCGACCACCTCCTGCCCACCATGCCCTGGAACACCCTCATCTCCACCGTCATGGGGGAGCTACACGCGCGGGGCAAGACTCTCCACGAAGTCGCCGAGGTGCTGAGGGTGGCGCCCATTGACCCGCACGTCGTCGCCGCCATCAAGGCTGCCTACGGCCTCGGCTGCGACCTGAGGGTCCTCAGCGACTTCCACGCTAGCCCGCACGACTGCGGCCTCGGCACCTGCCCGCCCAACATGTGCAAGGGCCAGGTGCTCGACCGCACCCGTGTTGGCATTTCGTTGAACACCCTTAGCGCGGTGGCGACGAAGACCCTGAGCGCAGCGGCCGGCCTTGGCGTAGGCGTCTGCAGCGTGGCGAGGCGGTGTGATGCACGGTGGTGACGAAGACGATGGCGAGGCGGCATGGTCGGCATCGTCGACATCGGCGGACTACGTTGCTTGCCGGCGTGCGGGGGGGGGGGTGGGAGCGGTGGCCGCTGCGGCGGACAACGGCGCGCGGACGACTGTGCGGGGAAATGTCGATGAAGGTCGATTCACAACGGTTAAGGGAAGAAAACGTGGAGAACGACCTTTGGTTCCGGTTCTCCCCACCAACCGGTACCAAAGGCCTTTGGTACCGGTTCTCCCCAAAAACCGGTACCAAAGGGTTTTTTTTTCTGTTTTGCTATTTCTATTTCTGTTTCTATTTTAAATGTTCATATATATTATATATATGACATATTTTCACGCATTTTTAAATGTTCATATATACTATATAATGTTCATATTTGCACACATTTTTAAATGTTCATATATACTATATAATGTTCATATTTGCACGCTTTTTTTATAATGGGCGCTTTATTTCCTCGACAATCTTACCTCGGGCCAAATGACGGAGGAAAAGGGCGGGAGGAAAAGGGCGGGAGGAAAAGGCCGTCTGGGAAGAAAAGGGCGGGAGCAATGGGTGGGAGGAAAAGGGCGGGAGGAAAAAGGCGGGAGGAAAAGGGCGGAAATAATGCGCGGGAATAAAATTTTTATTACGATTGAACTGGAATTAAAGTACATAGCTCAACTGAAAATTAAGATACATGGCCATATTAAGTCACAATCGGCCGAACTTGTTTTCGAATGTTGGAGTGATTCAGTCATAGTCATGCCTAGCCCTATAAACGTCACCACTGTAGTCATCGTAGTCGCCGATGTCATCGTCACTGGCATCGGGGTCACGGTAGTCGAACCTCAGTGGGTGAGCATAGGCGGGGGCCACGGTAGGCCATGACGCTCTGGAGAGTCCGGCCGCGCCACCACAGCTGACGGTCGGCCTCGTTGAAGTTCAAAGGAGGCGGGTCGTCCTCCTCGTGCCTGGCAAGCGCACACTCACGTCGATTGATGAAGAAGCCGTCCCAAGTCGGGATGTAGTCGGGATGCCACTAGGGATTCCTCCGATGCTCTGGCGTGAGCTCGAAGTAGTAGTGGTTCGTGATGGCCATCTGGCAGGGCACACCTGGAGGGACTGGAGGGACCGGTACGCCTCCGATGCTTAGCATCCAGCCGGTGGGGACGCGGTAGCCCGGCGGGCAGGGGTAGTTTGAGGCGCAAAGCGCCTCCGCCTCCCGGGGGGTTAGAGATACGATGGAAGCCATGGGAGAGAGTGATGAGGTTTGCAGATATGAGCCTAGATGTGATATGGAAATGGAGGCCAAGCCTACATATACATAGTGAAAAATGGCGGGAAGACGGAGGCGGGAAGCGGTGGAAAGCGCGGGAAGAAAATAGGCGGGAACGCAGAGGCGCCGATGATGATGATGAGGAGGAAGAAGAGTAACCTAGAGCTGGTGGCTTCATCGTGGCTGACACCGATGATGATGAGGAGGAGGAAGAAGAGGAACCCAGAGCTGGTCGTGAGCATATGAAGGAAGAAGAGGAAGCCAGAGCTGACCATCTAACCTTTAGTCCCGGCTGGTGGGTGCAACCGGGACTAAGGTGGTTTTAGAAGCCATGTACCAAACTATCGGCAGAATAAGGACGTACGGGCAACCATTAGTCCCGTCTGGTGGGTACAACCGGGACTAAAGGTGGTTTTTGTGTCATCTAACAAAACTGTCGGTGGGATAAGAAAGTGTGGGTAACCTTTAGTCCTGGCTGGTGGGTGCAAAGGAGACTAAAGCTGTCGGCATGATAAGAACGCGTGGGTGGACGTACTGCTCAATGAGATAAAGCATGTAGCGCACGATGCCCTGTCGGAGGAACAAGAAAAAGTAGAAGCGGCGTCGTGCCTATAAAAGGAGCATCGATACGCCATGGCAAGCAACTCAACAAGCCAACCTAGAAGGTAGGGAGAGTTTCATCCCCATGGATGGAGTAAAGGGTTGGGAAATCTCCCGGGGCGGAACTTCTCAAAGATGTCGTTGGTGTACACGCCCTACGGCATCTTTGGAAGTTCCGCCTCAGAATTTTTTTCCTGCAAGCCCGTGAAAGACTCCATCTCCTCTAACAGTGTTGGGGAAAGGGTTGGGAAATCTCCCATGGCGGAACTTCTCGAAGATGTCGTTGGTGCACACGCCCTATGGCATCTTCGGAAGTTCTGCCTCGGATTTTTTTCCTGCAAGCCCGTGAATGACTCCATCTCCTCTACCAGTTTTGGGGAAAGGGTTGGGAAATCTCCCGTGGCGGAACTTCTCGAAGATGTCGTTGGTGCTCACGCCCTAGGACATCTTCGGAAGCTCCGCCTTGGAAATTTTTTCCTGCAAGCCTGTGAAAGCTACTTAACTAGTAAAACAAGCCAACCATCTCCATTGTTAATATCTTACATACAGTAACATTATTACACAAAAATAAATGGGAAAGTTATGATCCCTATCTAGTCTTCTGAGTTTTCTTCGTGTGTTTCCCTTTCTTCTGATTGCGACGCGACCACGAAAAATCTTCGTTATTTAACATGAAGTTTGGGTCAGTTTTCACCTTGAAGGGTGGAATATCATCAAACTTATTATAATCTTCTGACATGTTTGTCTTGTCCTCTACTTCCACGATGTTTCTTTTTCCTGAAAGAACCATGTGGCGCTTTGGCTCATCGTATGATGTGTCCTCTTGCCTTTCTTTTCTGTTTTTCAGTTTGGTAGACATGTCCTTCACATAAAAAACCTGAGCCACTTCACTGGCTAGGACGAATGGTTCGGTGTCGTACCCTAGATTCTTGAGATCCACTATAGTCATTCCGTACCGCGGGTCTACTTGTACCCCATCTTTCAGGTTGAACCATTTGCATCGGAACAAAGGGACCTTGAAAGTAGGTTCATAGTCAAGTTCCCATATCTCCTCTATGTACCCATAATATGTGACTTTCTTCCCATTGTCCTCTGCTACTGAAAGCGGACACCACTGTTTTGGTTGGTGCTCTTTTTTACCTTGGGTGATCGTGTAAAATGTATTCCCCTTTATCTCGTACCATTGAAAGATCGATATAGTCAAAGATGGTTGCTTGGCCAACAAGTATAGCTGTTCTTCATCAGTGAAATTAATGAGACGTGTTTGCAACAAACCACCGAAAGTCTTCATGTGTTCTCCATCAATCCAATCTTCACGTTGCTCCGGGTATTTCGAGCGTAAAATATTCTTGTGTTCCAGTATATACGGAGCCACCAAGCTGGAATTACGTAGAACTGTGTAGTGTGATTGAGTGAAAGAATGTCCGTCCATACACATTGTTGCTTTCTTTCCTAGCGTGCCTTTTCCATGCAGTCTTCCCTCATAGCGCGATTCAGGAACACCGATCGACTTAAGGTCAGGAATAAAGTCAACACAAAACTCAATGACCTCCTCTGTTCCATGGCCCTTGGAGATGCTTCCTTCTGGCCTAGCACGGTTATGAACGTATTTCTTTAAGACTCCCATGAATCTCTCAAAGGGGAACATGTTGTGTAGAAAATAGAAATACAGGACCGAGAATGCCAATCTCTTCGATCAGGTGAACGAGGAGATGCGTCATAATATTGAAGAAGGATGGTGGGAACACCAACTCGAAGCTGTCTAGACATTGCACCACATCCTTCTGTAAATTTTGTAGAGTTAGTGGATTGATCACCTTCTGAGAAATTGCATTCAGGAACACACATAGCTTCACAATGGGTACTCAAACATTTTCCGGCAGAAGCCCCCTCAATGCATGCGGAAGTAATTATGTCATAATCACGTGGCAGTCATGAGACATTAGGTTTTGAAACTTTTTCTCTGACATGCTTATTATTCTCTGACATGCTCGTAGGTTAAATACCTTTTGTTCGTGCTCATCCCACATAGGTACACCTTCTTCACGCCATAACTGTAAACAAATTCAACCAATGGCCTCAGGTAGACATCAATGTTGTTGCCGGGTTGCCTCGGGCCTTGGATGAGCACTGGCATCATAATGAACTTCCGCTTCATGCACAACCAAGGAGGAAGGTTATAGATACATAGAGTCACTAGCCAGGTGCTATGACTGGAGCTCTGCTCCCCGAAAGGATTACAGCCATCTGTATTTAGACCAAATCTTAAGTTCCTTGCATCATCTGAAAATGACTTGAACTCTCTGTCGATTTTTCTCCACTGCAATCCGTCAGCGGGGTGTCTCAACATCACGTCTTTCTTACGGCCCTGTTTGTGCCATCGCAACAACTTGACATGCTCTTTGTTTTGGAACAAACATTTCAACCGTGGTATTATTGGAGCATACCACATCACCTTGACAGGAACCCTCTTCCTGGGGCACGACTCGCCCTCAACATCACCAGGATCATCTCGCCTGATCTTATACCGCAATGCACCACATGCCGGGCATGCATTCAAATTCTCGTACTCCTCGCGGTAGAGGATGCAGTCATTGATGCATGCATGTATCTTCTGCATCTCTAATCCTAGAGGGAAGACAACCTTCTTTGCTTCATACATACTAGAGGGCAATACGTTCTCCCCTGGAAGCATCTTCTTTATTATTTTCAGCAACTTTTCAAATCCCTTTTCAGAAGTACCATTCTCTGCCTTCCATTGCAGAAATTCTAGTGTGGTACCCAGTTTTTTATGGCCATCTTCGCAATTTGGGTACAACAGTTTGTTGTGCTCCTCCAAAATTTTCTTCAACTTCAACCTCTCCTTTTCACTTCCGCAGTTTATCTTCGCATCAAGAATGGTCCGACCCAAATCGTTATCGGGATCATAAAAAATGGCTCTTCTTCAACTTCGTCTCCCCCATTCTATTATCACCGTCTTCAGTGAACATATTATAGTTGTCATCATCCTCTCCTTCTTCGTTGTCTTCCATTATAACCCCTCTTTCTCCGTGTTTGGTCCAACAATTATAGCCGGGCATGAAACCGTTCTCAAGCAGGTGGACGTGAAGGGTTTTTGAGGTAGAGTAATCCTTCGTATTCTTACATGAACTACATGGACAACAAATGAAACCATTCGACCGCTACATCAGCCACGTTGAGAAAATAATGCATGCCAATAATGAACTCGGGATGGCATCGGTCACCGTACATCCATTGTCGGTTCATCTGCATTATATAAGTTTATCAAAAATCATTAATTACACAAAATCATGAATATATGAGTGACCAAATTAATTAATATTCAAGTTCATCACATAAAACTAAGTTTTTTTTATAAAAAATAAGAGGCTCACCGAGGTGGTGCCGGCTAGGGGACGACGTTGGCGATCGACGGCGGTGAGGACGGGGACGATACTAAAACCAATTGATCATACTTTAATTTGAGCTCAAATTGCATATAAAAAGAACGAAATCCCTAACTTAGGCATTTCATCGAACACCTTGCTAGCTGATACGTCTCCAACGTATCGATAATTTCTTATGTTCCATGCCACATTATTGATGTTATCTACATGTTTTATGCACACTTTATGTCATATTCGTGCATTTTCTGGAACTAACCTATTAACAAGATGCCGAAGTGCCGCTTGTCGTTTTCTGCTGTTTTTGGTTTCAGAAATCCTAGTAAGGAAATATTCTCGGAATTGGACGAAATCAAAGCCCAGGGGCCTATTTTTCCACGAAGCTTCCAGAAGTCCGAAGGAGAGACGAAGAGGGGCCACGAGGGGCCACACCCTAGGGCGGCGCGGCCCCCCTTGGCCGCGCGGCCCTGTGGTGTGGGGCCCTCGTGCTGCCTCTTGACCTACCCTTCCGCCTACAAATAGCCTCCGTGACGAAACCCCCGAGCACCGAGAGCCACGATACGGAAAACCCTACCGAGACGCCGTCGCCGCCGATCCCATCTCGGGGGATCCAGGAGATCGCCTCCGGCACCCTCGCCGGAGAGGGGAATCATCTCCCGGAGGACTCTACGCCGCCATGGTCGCCTCCGGTGTGATGTGTGAGTAGTCTACCCCTGGACTATGGGTCCATAGCAGTAGCTAGATGGTTGTCTTCTCCCCATTGTGCTATCATTGTCGGATCTTGTGAGCTGCCTAACATGATCAAGATCATCTATCCGTAATTCTATATGTTGTGTTTGTCGGGATCCGATGGATAGAGAATACTATGTCATGTTAATTATCAAGTTATTATACATGTGTTGTTTATGATCTTGCATGCTCTCCGTTTCTAGTAGATGCTCTGGCCAAGTAGATGCTTTTAACTCCAAGAGGGAGTACTTATGCTCGATAGTGGGTTCATGCCCGCATTGACACTGGGGAGTAACGTGAAACCCCTAAGGTTGTGTTGTGCTTGTTGCCACTAGGGATAAAACATTGGCGCTATGTCCAAGGATGTAGTTGTTGATTACATTACGCACCATACTTAATGCAATTGTCTCGTTGTTTGCAACTTAATACCGGAGGGGGTTCGGACGATAACCTGAAGTTGGACTTTTTAGGCATAGATGCAGTTGGATGGCGGTCTATGTACTTTGTCGTAATGCCCAATTAAATCTCACTATACTTATCATGTCATGTATGTGCATTGTTATGCCCTCTCTGTAGGATAACGTAGCATAGAAAACAAAAATTTTCCTACCGCGAACACGCAATCCAAGCCAAGATGCAATCTAGAAGACGGTAGCAACGAGGGGGTATCGAGTCTCACCCTTGAAGAGATTCCAAAGCCTACAAGATGAGGCTCTTGTTGCTGCGGTAGACGTTCACTTGCCGCTTGCAAAAGCGCGTAGAAGATCTTGATCACGATCGGTTCCGGCGCCACGGCGGCGGCACCTCCG
>NC_061509.1:44201251-44427502 GCF_022539505.1 Lolium rigidum
AGCTATGAATGATGCGCTAGAAAATAACTATGCTTGGCTTGTTCCCGAAAATTTGTTTGATGAGAGTAGCACGCCTAAAACTAATGAAAAGGGAGATGCTAAAACTTATGTATCTAATATACTATGCCTGGTTGAGAAAACTCCGCACCCCGCTGTAGAAGTACCACCCTTCGATAATACTTGATACACACTTTCTGCGCCTAGCTGAAAGGCGTTAAAGAAAAGCGCTTATGGGAGACAACCCATGTTTTTACCTACAGTACTTTGTTTTTATTTTGTGTCTTGGAAGTTGTTTACTACTGTAGCAACCTCTCCTTATCTTAGTTTTGTGTTTTGTTGTGCCAAGTTAAGCTGTTGATAGAAAAGTAAGTACTAGATTTGGATTACTGCGCAGAAACAGATTTCTTTGCTATCACGAATCTGGGTCTAATTCTCTATAGGTAACTCAGAAAATTATGCCAATTTACGTGAGTGATCCTCAGATATGTACGCAACTTTCATTCAATTTGAGCATTTTCATTTGAGCAAGTCTGGTGCCATTTTAAAATTCGTCAATACGAACTGTTCTGTTTTGACAGATTCTGCCTTTTATTTCGCATTGCCTCTTTCGCTATGTTGGATGAATTTCTTTGATCCACTAATGTCCAGTAGCATTATGCAATGTCCAGAAGTGTTAAGAATGATTGTGTCACCTCTGAATATGTCAATTTATATTGTGCACTAACCCTCTAATGAGTTGTTTCGAGTTTGGTGTGGAGGAAGTTTTCAAGGATCAAGAGAGGAGTATGATGCAACATGATCAAGGAGAGTGAAAGCTCTAAGCTTGGGGATGCACCGGTGGTTCACCCCTGCATATATCAAGAAGACTCAAGCGTCTAAGCTTGGGGATGCCCAAGGCATCCCCTTCTTCATCGACAACATTATCAGGTTCCTCCCCTGAAACTATATTTTTATTCGGCCACATCTTATGTGCTTTTTCTTGGAGCGTCGGTTTGTTTTTGTTTTTTATTTTGTTTGAATAAAATGGATCCTAGCATTCACTTTATGGGAGAGATACACGCTCCACTGTAGCATATGGACAAGTATGTCCTTGGTTTCTACTCATAGTATTCATGGCGAAGTTTCTCCTTCATTAAATTGTTATATGGTTGGAATTGGAAAATGATACATGTAGTAATTGCTATAAATGTCTTGGGTAATGTGATACTTGGCAATTGTTGTGTTCATGTTTAAGCTCTTGCATCATATGCTTTGCACCCATTAATGAAGAAATACATAGAGCATGCTAAAATTTGGTTTGCATATTTGGTTTCTCTAAGGTCTAGATAATTTCTAGTATTGAGTTTGAACAACAAGGAAGACGGTGTAGAGTCTTATAATGTTTTCAATATGTCTTTTATGTGAGTTTTGCTGCACCGGTTCATCCTTGTGTTTGTTTCAAATAAGCGTTGCTAGCCTAAACCTTGTATCGAGAGGGAATACTTCTCATGCATCCAAAATACTTGAGCCAACCACTATGCCATTTGTGTCCACCATACCTACCTATACTACATGGTATTTTCCCGCCATTCCAAAGTAAATTGCTTGAGTGCTACCTTTAAAATTCCATCATTCACCTTTGCAATATATAGCTCATGGGACAAATAGCTTAAAAACTATTGTGGTATTGAATATGTAATTATGCACTTTATCTCTTATTAAGTTGCTTGTTGTGCGATAACCATGTTCACTGGGGAACGCCATCAACTCATTGTTGAATTTCATGTGAGTTGCTATGCATGTTCGTCTTGTCTGAAGTAAGGGCGATCTACAATGAGTTGAATGGTTTGAGCATGTATATTGTGAGAGAAGAACATTGGGCCGCTAACTAAAGCCATGATTCATGGTGGAAGTTTCAGTTTTGGACAAACATCCTCAAGTCTCTAATGAGAAAAGAATTAATTGTTGTCAAATGCTTAAAGCATTAAAAGAGGAGTCCATTATCTGTTGTCTATGTTGTCCCGGTATGGATGTCTAAGTTGAGAATAATCAAAAGCGAGAAATCCAAATGCGAGATTTCTCCTTAGACCTTTGTACAGGCGGCATAGAGGTACCCCTTTGTGAAACTTGGTTAAAGCATATGTATTGCGGTGATAATCCAGGTAGTCCAAGCTAATTAGGACAAGGTGCGGGCACTATTGGTACACTATGCATGAGGCTTGCAACTTATAAGATATAATTTACATGATGCATATGCTTTATTACTACCGTTGACAAAATTGTTTCATGTTTTCAAAATCAAAGCTCTAGCACAAATATAGCAATCGATGCTTTTCCTCTATGAGGACCATTCTTTTACTTTCAATGTTGAGTCAGTTCACCTATTTCTCTCCACCTCAAGAAGCAAACACTTGTGTGAACTGTGCATTGATTCCTACATACTTGCTTATTGCACTTATTATATTACTCTATGTTGACAATATCCATGAGATATACATGTTACAAGTTGAAAGCAACCGCTGAAACTTAATCTTCTTTTGTGTTGCTTCAATACCTTTACTTTGAATTATTGCTTTATGAGTTAACTCTTATGCAAGACTTATTGATGCTTGTCTTGAAGTGCTATTCATGAAAAGTCTTTGCTTTATGATTCACTTGTTTACTCATGTCATACACATTGTTTTGATCGCTGCATTCACTACATATGCTTTACAAATAGTATGATCAAGATTATGATGGCATGTCACTTCAGAAATTATCTGTGTTATCGTTTTACCTGCTCGGGACGAGCAGAACTAAGCTTGGGGATGCTGATACGTCTCCAACGTATCGATAATTTCTTATGTTCCATGCCACATTATTGATGTTATCTACATGTTTTATGCACACTTTATGTCATATTCGTGCATTTTCCGGAACTAACCTATTAACAAGATGCCGAAGTGCCGCTTGTTGTTTTCTCGCTGTTTTTGGTTTCAGAAATCCTAGTAAGGAAATATTCTCGGAATTGGACGAAATCAAAGCCCAGGGGCCTATTTTTCCACGAAGCTTCCGTAAGTCCGAAGGAGAGACGAAGAGGGGCCACGAGGGGCCACACCCTAGGGCGGCGCGGCCCCCTTGGCCGCGCGGCCCCGTGGTGTGGGGCCCTCGTGCCGCCTCTTGACCTACCCTTCCGCCTACAAATAGCCTCCGTGACGAAACCCCAGTACCGAGAGCCACGATACGGAAAACCTTACTGAGACGCCGTCGCCGCCGATCCCATCTCGGGGGATCCAGGAGATCGCCTCCGGCACCCTGCCGGAGAGGGGAATCATCTCCCGGAGGACTCTACGCCGCCATGGTCGCCTCCGGTGTGATGTGTGAGTAGTCTACCCCTGGACTATGGGTCCATAGCAGTAGCTAGATGGTTGTCTTCTCCCCATTGTGCTATCATTGTCGGATCTTGTGAGCTGCCTAACATGATCAAGATCATCTATCCGTAATTCTATATGTTGTGTTTGTCGGGATCCGATGGATAGAGAATACTATGTCATGTTAATTATCAAGTTATTATACATGTGTTGTTTATGATCTTGCATGCTCTCCGTTTCTAGTAGATGCTCTGGCCAAGTAGATGCTTTTAACTCCAAGAGGGAGTACTTATGCTCGATAGTGGGTTCATGCCTGCATTGACACCTGGGGGAGTGACAGAAACCCCTAAGGTTGTGTTGTGCTGTTGCCACTAGGGATAAAACATTGGCGCTATGTCCAAGGATGTAGTTGTTGATTACATTACGCACCATACTTAATGCAATTGTCTGTTGTTTGCAACTTAATACTGGAGGGGGTTCGGACGATAACTCTGAAGGTGGACTTTTTAGGCATAGATGCGAGTTGGATGGCGGTCTATGTACTTTGTCGTAATGCCCAATTAAATCTCACTATACTTATCATGTCATGTATGTGCATTGTTATGCCCTCTCTATTTGTCAATTGCCCGACTGTAATTTGTTCACCCAACATGCTTTTATCTTATGGGAGAGACACCTCTAGTGAACTGTGGACCCCGGTCCATTCTTTAATACTGAAATACAAATCTGCTGCAATACTTGTTTTTACTATTTTCTCTCGCAAACAATCATCTTCCACACAATACGGTTAATCCTTTGTTACAGCAAGCCGGTGAGATTGACAACCTCACTGTTTCGTTGGGGCAAAGTACTTTGGTTGTGTTGTGCAGGTTCCACGTTGGCGCCGGAATCTCCGGTGTTGCGCCGCACTACATCCCGCCGCCATCAACCTTCAACGTGCTTCTTGGCTCCTCCTGGTTCGATAAACCTTGGTTTCTTTCTGAGGGAAAACTTGCTGCTGTGCGCATCATACCTTCCTCTTGGGGTTGCCCAACGAACGTGTGAAATACACGCCATCACTAGCACTAGAAAAATACGATTTAAACTTGCAAAGAAATAAGCTAAATTAGGAATGCCGGAAGAAATGATGATATAGCTAACCCTTGGATAGATGGGTGCCGTCAATCTTGACAAAATGATGGAGAAAAATGGTGATTTCTTGGAGTGTGAGAGAAGGAAAATATTTGGAAATGTGAGAGGAGAAGAAAAAATGGAGCTGCATGGTGGCTCGGGTGGAGAAATAGGCAGGAGACCCTTTAGTACCGGTTCTTTATATGAACCGGTACTAAAGGTGCAGCGCTGGCCCCACCTTCGCCTCAAATTTGGCGCGAAACCTTTTCATACCGGTTCGTAACACGAACTGGTACGATAGATTCTTAACGAACCGGTATTAAATCTTCTTGGTGACCTGGGTAGTTAAACCGGTACTAATGTAGCCTTTAGTACCGGTTCGTAAAGAAACCGGTACTAAAGGTGAAATCCTTTGCCCGTTTTTCTACTAGTGTACGCTTTCAGAATGGATTTGCATACCGAACATCATGTGGGCGAATGCATCAGCTCAGCATGGAAAACCATGATACTTGGACTCTTCAAGATGCCCCACATGGCCATTGATGAGAAGTAGCTGCCGTCGACAGGAACTACTTGGAAGTTGCGGTCGCCGCAAATAATGCCCTGGATGCTGTTGGCGGCACGGCGGCCACCAGCAAAGGTGCTACACCAGCTCACCTAGGATTAGAACTCGTTCTAATTGTACGTCTTGTATTGTCAAAACAATGTTTATTGTGGAACAAATAATGGTTTTGAGCGCAAGTAGAACACATAATTATCATCGCTGACTGGTGTGTCCCACCACACTAGATCACCATATTTTCCCACTACATATTGTTTCAAAATGAAGGAAACACCCTAGCCTCTGCGTTGAAAAAGATGCTTATGGTGCAAGTAGAGCAAATTTTCCCCACTATATATGGAGCCTTTGTGCGACCGAGGCCCATAGTTGTGCCTCGCTTACTCAAAGGCTCATAAAACAAACCCTGTAACCACTACCGACCCCGTTTCCTATATTATATAGACACACTAGATCACCAAACACGTCGCCGCACTCCCATAGTGGCATCTCCCCGCTCCGAACCCTAGATCTATCAAGACTCATATCTTCATTCCACACACTAGATCTCATAGCACTCACATCCCGGAAGGCCCGATAGCTAAATCCACACAGGAGTCCTCGAGCATCGTTCCCATTCAAAATGTATGTTCCCCGTCCTTCTACAGATTGTGCCCTCCAACGGTAATAAATCTTCGGGAAAGATAAGTGCGTGGTGCATAATTTTACCGTTGGAGGGCACAAAAATTGACTTCAGGAAGGAGATCTCATCGTTGAACGAAGTGACGAATGTCACTTACTGTAGATGATGCCATCTCCATATTGACGCGGAGGCAAAAAAGAAGATAGCTACCAAAACCGTAGCACATAGGTTGGGTTCCCCACTCCTCCCGACGCCGGCGAGGCCGGCCGGAGGATGGGGAACGATTCTATGGAGGAGGCTGTGAGGTTTCCCTTTGGAGATGGTCGGCTATGTGTGACAAAAGGAAAACATTCTTTCCCTATTCTCTGCTTTTTTATTCTCCTTTGTGGTTGTTTCGTTCCTTTACAATTGTGGAATAGGCTGCAAACTGGTAAATAAAAATACCATGGAAAGGGTTATACATGTAGTCCGCATGCAATACTGCTCTTGCCTTAGGCAAGATTAGGGAGAGCTCCAAACTCCTCCCACATTGCTGCTCTCCGAAACGGCACCACGTTTTTCTTGCTACCGATCCGGCACCACTGTGACACCATCATGTTCCAGTGTGATTCTCGAAGGAACCTTGCATCTCATCACCGTCCGCATCCCTATTACCCCTCCCCCACCAACTGACCCAGATGACCTCCTTGAATGGTTCTCCGGTGTGACGGCGGTGGGTGGCGACTACAGACGTGATGTTGAGGCAGTGGAAGAAGCTCCTAGGGGGAGGCCAATGGAGGTGGAGGTCATCTAGGGAGGTGGAAAGAGACCTTGAAGAAGAGTCGAGAGAGAAATATTAGCTGTTGGGGGATGCACGCTCAATTCCACGAATCCAATCCAAAGCTAGCCGATTGTTCGATGGTGGGGTCTACCACTGCTTTAACCAAGCTGAACCAAGCACATGAAGGAAGGGAGGCACGGTCATCACAACGATACAAAGGTAGAGAGATATTCCTAGCAACCGGTAGCCCGTAGTCCCATCCAAAAAAGGCAATTGAGAGCAACCATCAAGGCAAGTCTACCACGCGACCAGGGGCGGAGGCAGGGGGGGCGAGCAGGGGCTTGACCCCCCCAATGCTTCGCCCCCCCCCAACGATTTTATGTACGTAATACTACTAGTATACTGCTAAATCTGCTATGGTACGTACTAATAAACTACTAATGGCTGGAAGTAATCTGTCTTTAGCCCATTTTCCGTTCATGCACAACAATGCTAAGCCCATTACAACAGCCCATTACTAATGTACCATCGTGGTCTAGTGGTCTGGTGCCCAAACGCTCGTCAAACCGATCGATTCCGGCTGTGATTACATGATCGTGATTGCGTCTTTGCGAATTGCGATCTGGCTGCTAGGGCTCTTGCCGCTGCGGCGTGTTCACCTGCGGCCTCGGCCTGCCGACCTGCCGTCTGCTGCAGACTGCAGTGCTGCTGTTCGCCTGTTCCGTTCCACCGTTCGTCGCCAATTCCCCTGCGCATTCCGCCCTTCCGGTCTTCTGCATTTTTGCGGCATACGACGGTAGGTTTCTACAAATTCCCCTGCAGCTACTGGTTCTGCAAGACTAATTTATTAATTGCGGTCTTTGTTATTTTCGTTGTGCTTAAAAGATGAAGAGAAAGGCAGTAGAACGAAGAGGGGTAGATTTCTTTTTCAATCGAATTGGTTCAACCTCAAGCGCTAATATTACTATTTCTGAAAATGCAAATCCATCTGAGTCTGAGAAGCAGCAACCTATTGTAGATGAAGGTTCCAATCATGTTCATATGCAAACTGATGATCAGAATATTGTGGAACCAATAGAAATTTCAGAACAGGGTAGAATTGGAAGCACATCATTTGAAAGGGATCCCGGTAAACGCAAACAGATTTGGGAACTTCCTCTCGATAAGCAAGAAGAAGCACGACGATTCTATATTTCCGAGGGTCCTTATCAGCCATACATGAAAGAGTATCCATATAATAAAAATCGTCGCCGTTTCCAGTTTAGTTATTTCACAAATTTTCCTTGGCTGGAGTATTCACGTACCACACATCATGCATATTGTCTTCCCTGTTTTGTCTTTACAAAGAAACCAAGTGGAAGGTGTGGCTCAGATACATTTACTGTTAAGGGGTTTATAAACTGGAAGAAAGTGAATGATGGAAAAGAGTGTGCTTTCTTAACCCACATGGGTAAAGATTCCAACTCAGCTCATAATTATTCTGTCCGATGTTTTGACAATCTGAAAAATAGTATGACCCACATTGACAAGGCAATTGTACAAGCGACTGAAAAAATGGTTTTAGATGCAAGACTAAGGCTTAAGGTTACAATCAATTCCATCAGGTATGCAATATTTTTCCATCCTAGATAGCAGTATATTATTATATATTGTATGAATAGTAATAACTTTTTCCTTCTTGATTTCACCAGGTGGTTAACATTCCAAGCTTGTGCTTATAGAGGGCATGACGAATCTCGAGAATCCATGAACCAGGGTAATTTTCTTGAATTGGTAAAGTTGTTGGCTTCTTATAACAAAGAGGTGCATGCGGTTGTCTTGTATAATGCTCCACGGAATGTGCGGTACACCTCCCATAGTGTGCAACAAGAAATTCTTAAGTTATTTTCTAGAAAGGTTCAGATGCAAATTAGAGAAGAAATTGGTACTAGCAAGTTTTGTATAATGGTGGATGAAGCTCGAGATGAATCGAAGAAAGAGCAAATGGCACTAGTCCTCCGGTTTGTGAACAAGGAAGGATTCATAAAGGAGCGCTTTCTTGATATCATTCATGTTACTGACACTTGTGCATTGACTCTCAAGCAGGCCATTTGTGCTGTCCTTGCAGATAATAATTTGAATGTCCGTGATATAAGAGGACAAGGATATGATGGGGCAAGTAACATGAGAGGTGAATGGAATGGGTTAAAGGCTCTAATTCTAAACGAGTGCCCTTATGCTTATTATGTACATTGCATGGCTCATCAGTTACAGTTGGCTCTTGTTGCGGCATCAAGGGAGGTACATGAGGTGCACAACTTCTTCCAACATGCTATTCTCATCATAAATGTTGTTAGTGCGTCTCCTAAACGCAATGATGAATTATTAGCAAATCAAGCTGCAGAAATTGAACGAGAAATTGAGTTGGGTGAGCTAGATACAGGAAAAGGAGCAAATCAGATTGGATCTTTACAGAGACCCGGGGACACTAGATGGAGTTCTCACTTCAAATCCATTCAGAGCTTACTTAAGATGTTTGGTGCTACGATTGCAGTCCTACAGAGTGTAGAAACTGATCGCTCAGTCTCAAAATATTCTAGGGGAGATGCAGTAGGTGCTCTAAAAATAATGAAGTCATTTGATTTTGTGTTCATTCTGCATCTAATGGAGAAGATCATGAAGATCACTGACGTCTTATGTCAAACCCTCCAACGGAAGTCCATTGATATTTTAAATGCATTGGATTCAGTTTCTAACACAAAAGTGTTGCTTGGTAAGCTAAGAGAAGATGGTTGGGAATCTCTTCTGGAGGAGGTTCGGTCTTTTTGTTTGAAGCATGAAATTGAGGTTCCTGATTTGAGTCGCAAGTAATACCTCTCTCCTTGTATATAATAAGAATATATATTATCATACTTACTTAACTCTCATATTAATATGTATTGCAATTTGTATTCTGTAGGTATGTTGATGTGACAAGATCTCGCAACAAGCATGATAACACAACAACATTACATCACTACAAAGCAGATGTGTTCAATGTTGCTATAGATCAACAATTGGTTGAGTTAAATGACCGCTTTGGTATTCAAAGTACAGAGCTCATGACACTTTGTGCTTGTTTGGATCCAAGACATGATTCTTTTGACATCTCGAAAATATGCACGCTGGTTGAAATTTTTTATCCCGAGGATTTTTCTAGTCAAGAGAGGGCTCAATTGGAGTCTCAACTTCCTCATTTCCAGTTGGATGTTTGCAATCATCCCGAGCTTAAAATCTTGTCTTCGCTTGCTGATTTGACTGTTGGGCTAGTTAAAACAGGTAAAGCTACTACATACTCAATGGTTGATAGATTATTGCGGTTAGTCATAACTCTTCCAGTGTCAACTGCAACCACCGAGCGAGCTTTCTCGGCGATGAAATTGATCAAGACACGTCTTCGAAATAGAATGGGAGATGATTTTCTTCGGCATTATATGATTGTATACATTGGGAAGGATATAGCTGCAAAGATTAGTTCTGACGAGATTATCGACTTATTCGACACCGGTGGTCGTAGGGCACACTTTAAGCTAATAGATATGTAATTTTCTTTCTTAGTGTCGAACATATATTTGGATATTTTTTATGGATATGCTGTTACTTTTAGATGTAATATATTATGATATTTATTCTCTTTGATGATCGTCGACTTTTCGCCCCCCCCATGTCCGAATCCTGGCTCCGCCCCTGCACGCGACAGAAGGGAGCCACACATTAGGAAACAACTGGAGTAATGAGAGGATAACTAGCACTTCTACGGTGCTCAAATCACTATTGGGGAGTGAGGGTGTAAATTTTTTAGCCATTATGTGGTGTGTTATGTGGCACCACCTAACCAATTTATCCACCCGTTTAATTTGGCTATATGACACAAGAATGGCAACCATATCTATCGTGATGATGTTTAAAAAGATACAAGAAATGGCGTAGACTAGCCGAATCCCAATAAAAGGAAAAAAACGACTATAAGAGCCACTAGAAGATTCTGGAAAGCACCCGACTAAGAAAATAACCGCTACTTTCTAGGCTTGTACCAAAAAAATATTCCAATCAGATCCTAGGAAAGTGGCTGGCCAAGAAAAAATTATCCCGCACCCCAATTGTTCAACTCTCCCTCGCCATATGCCTAGATTTTCATAGATCAAATCTAACACCCCCGATGGTGCCAAGAGTAATGCACATGCAGGGCTTTTCAGCTGCTTCCGTGCGCCCGTCCAAGGCTTCTCCCCGGCGCCCCTCTCACTACCACTCTACACTAGATCTCGGCCGTTCCCCGCCACATAAGTATCCCACCCTCCGCCGTCCATTTCCCCCGTCTTGGTGAGCTCACGCTTGCCAATTATGTTCCACCTATCGCACCGACCTCGCCACCCCCATGCATTGGTTGTGGAGTTCTTGTGAAGGAAGGAGGATGCCTGAGTCAAGGGGGCGCGCTTGAGGTCGTTTTTCTTGATTTGGTATTGTATGACCCAACAACTGATCAATTTTCCTGGGTGTACCTCGACACGACCTCCGCGACCTGCCACCACATCTCAACCAGACGCTCAGAGTATTGGAAATAATTCAATCTAAATCGATCTACTTTACGTAGAGTCTCGCACGGCCGTATGTGCATTGAGATTTTTGCTCCTATGTGAGTTTAGATGGACTTGTAGGCGGATCGATGTTTTCTCGAAGACTCGTCACCATTAGACGATTCCGACATCTAGGATTTCATTTATGACGATGATGTGGAGAAACTCATACTTCTTGCCAATATGCACGAGGATAGGATTGGACGGAAAAGAAGGCATTGGGGTTCGATTGTTGGCCTCCTATGAATTCCTTGCAACAAAGATCTAGAAAACTCTATGCTAATGAAAGATTACTTTGCGGAGGTTTGCACCTACCCGGCCCATATTTTCCGTAGGTGCTACCCAATGCATATAGAGCTATTCGTGAAAATTGTGGAGGCATGCAAGTCAAATTCCCTTGTTTCACTCGTCAGAGAAATGCTACGGTCTTCTAGGATTATTCCTCATCAGAAGATATCGGCCTCACAAAGGAAGATGTCATACGACATTCCCGCTGATTACACCGATGAGTATCTTCACATTGCTAAAGCTACATCGTTGAAGTGAGTTTGGTTGTTTGCCAAGGTTTTGATTCGGTTTTTCAGTCCCGAGTGCCTCCGAGCTCCCAACGAGGAGGGCACAAAAAGATTGATGGCGCAAAATTGAAACAAGAGGATGATCGGGTATGCTTGAAACCATGGATTACATGCACTAGAGGTGGAATAACTGCCCTGCTTATTGTTGGGAGCAGTACACTGAACGTCACCGTGATCCAACTATCTTGCTTGAAGCTGGGCCTCGGAGGAATTTTGGATTTTATATTGTTTGTTTGGCTGCATGGATCTCTCGGCGACATCAATGTCTTGCCGAGATGTCATCTATTTTATAGGCTTGCAAGTGGTGATGCTCTGGTTTGGAACTACAATGTCAATGACCATGACTATACAATAGGGTATTATCTTGCCGATGACATTTATCCTTCGTGGTCAACATTTGTGAAAACCATCCAACATCCAAAGACAAAGAAGACATGTGTCTTTTTAAAAGCTCGGAAAGCATGACGCAAGGACACTGCGAGAGTTTTATGTGTGTTTCAAGCCATGTTCTCCATTGTTGAAGGTGCAGGTTGTTTATGAGACAAGAAGTTCCTCTCAAGAATCATGACTGCATGTGTGATTCCACGCAACATGATCATCAATGATGAGAAGGACCTGTACCTAGTATTTTTCTTCGACAATGTTGATAGCCGTGTCAAACCCTAAAGAAACCCTGACCGGATCCAAGTTTTCCTTCAGACTTACCGATAGATTGAAAACCAAAGCACTCATACCCAACTCCATTATGATCTGGTTGAGCACTCGTGGCAGATATTTGGATCAACATTAATTGTTTAATTACAGACCATTCATATGTATTTTTAATTATTTGATTTGAACATTTATTGTGATTTATATTATTGTTATTGCATTGCGTGATGTTGAAACGATAGTAATTTCGATATGTATTAATGTTATATTCATATTCAATAGGCTGAAATGACTGTATAATCACCCAATTGTCTGATTAACGGTATCGGGTACAGGTTTGGGGATATGTTTCGCCACAACTCACGTGGCACCAAAAAGCGCGTTTCAGAGATACCCGTTCTGACAAACCCGGGTTTGGAATATAGAGAATCTGCTAGAGTTGCTCTGATACAACCATCAACGAAATCCAAACATATAGTCAGTGGCGGACCTACGGGGTATGCGCGGAATGCCACGATGCACCATGCGACCCTACCGTGCAAGTATATACTCTTTTAGTGAACTGACAGATTAACGAATTTGAGCGAATGCATGCAGGCATGCATGTCTCCTTCGGGAACATCCTTGATTAGCTTTGGAAGCTTGTCCATCCATCGTTAGTTACTGAATTGGTTTTGGCAAGTATGGCAATGTGCCCTCTTCCTCTCCCTCACGATGCCCCTCCAGGCGAGGGGGGGGGGGATCCTAGATCCCACCGCCACTACCTTCCCCAACCTTCCCTCTCCCTCTTGTTGCCCTTGGAGGCGCTAACGAAGGGGGCGGCAGGGAACTTCTCTTAGGCCCCTACATGCGGCAGCAGGGATGAAGGCGGGCGTTTGGGGGATGGTCTCCGCCACTAGGAGTGGACGACCCTCTTCCCTTTGTTCCCCTCTATGGCTCGGCCTCGCCAACACTTGGGAGTGGTGGTTGGTGGCTGGGTGCTCACCGGTCTGGGACCATAGATCCAGGGCGGAGGCCTTGGGCGTGGGGTGGTGCGATGTCGACTTGGCGGTGGGTGCTGGTGTTTCATTCCATGTTGTTCAGCCGTGTGGGTGGTGAAGGGGCGGCGGGCATGGGCATGGTGCGGAGGTCGCCCCGACGGCCTCCCTACGGTGCTGCTCCTCCTCCCTACGGTGCCTGTCCCACCTCCCCGGCCCCGGACTTACCTCCGATAGTTGGTGGGTGTTGTCAGATGTGGGCTCTGGACTGGGGGAAACCCTTGGCTGACGGTGGTGGCCATGACAGCGACAACACTGACGACTCCGTTCTCCTTCTTTAAGGTCACATCGAGGTTGTATCCCTGATACGTCTCCGACGTATCGATAATTTCTTATGTTCTATGCCATATTATTGATGATACCTACATGTTTTATGCACACTTTATGTCATATTCGTGCATTTTCTGGAACTAACCTATTAACAAGATGCCGAAGTGCCGGTTCCTGTTTTCTGCTGTTTTTGGTTTCAGAAATCCTAGTAACGAAATATTCTCGGAATTGGACGAAACGAAGACCCGGGGGCCTATTTTTCCACGGAGCTTCCGGAAGACCGAAGAACATACGAAGTGGGGCCACGAGGTGGCCAAACCACATGGCGGCGCGGCCAAGGGGGCCCGCGCCGCCTGTGGTGTGGGCCCCTCGTCCGGCCCCCGACTCTGCCCTTCCGCCTACTTAAAGCCTCCGTCGCGAAACCCCGATGCGAAAAACCACGATACGGAAAACCTTGCGAGACGCCGCCGCCGCCGATCCCATCTCGGGGGATTCCGGAGATCTCCTCCGGCACCCTGCCGGAGAGGGGATTCATCTCCCGGAGGACTCTACACCGCCATGGTCGCCTCCGGAGTGATGAGTGAGTAGTTCACCCCTGGACTATGGGTCCATAGCAGTAGCTAGATGGTTGTCTTCTCCTAATTGTGCTTCATTGTTGGATCTTGTGAGCTGCCTAACATGATCAAGATCATCTATCTGTAATACTCTATGTTGTGTTTGTCGGGATCCGATGGATAGAGAATACCATGTCATGTTAATTATCAAGTTATTATACATGTGTTGTTTATGATCTTGCATGCTCTCCGTTACTAGTAGAGGCTCTGGCCAAGTTTTTACTTTTAACTCCAAGAGGGAGTACTTATGCTCGATAGTGGGTTCATGCCCGCATTGACACCGGGACAGTGACGAGAAAGTTCTAAGGTTGTGTTGTGCTTGTTGCCACTAGGGATAAAACATTGGCGCTATGTCCGAGGATGTAGTTGTTGATTACATTACGCACCATACTTAATGCAATTGTCCGTTGCTTTGCAACTTAATACTGGAAGGGGTTCGGATGATAACTCTGAAGGTGGACTTTTTAGGCATAGATGCGGTTGGATGGCGGTCTATGTACTTTGTCGTAATGCCCAATTAAATCTCACTATACTTATCATGTCATGTATGTGCATTGTTATGCCCTCTCTATTTGTCAATTGCCCGACTGTAATTTGTTCACCCAACATGCTTTTATCTTATGGGAGAGACACCTCTAGTGAACTGTGGACCCCGGTCCATTCTTTAATACTGAAATACAAATCCGCTGCAATACTTGTTTTACTATTTTCTCTGCAAACAATCATCTTCCACACAATACGGTTAATCCTTTGTTACAGCAAGCCGGTGAGATTGACAACCTCACTGTTTCGTTGGGGCAAAGTACTTTGGTTGTGTTGTGCAGGTTCCACGTTGGCGCCGGAATCTCCGGTGTTGCGCCGCACTACATCCCGCCGCCATCAACCTTCAACGTGCTTCTTGGCTCCTCCTGGTTCGATAAACATTGGTTTCTTTCTCGAGGGAAAACTTGCTGCTGTGCGCATCATACCTTCCTCTTGGGGTTGCCCAACGAACGTGTGAAATACACGCCATCAAGCATATTTTCACGGCGCCGTTGCTGGGAGATCAAGACACGCTGCAAGGGGAGTCTCCACTTCTCAATCTCTTTACTTTGTTTTTGTCTTGCTTTATTTTATTTACTACTTTGTTTGCTGCATTATATCAAAACACAAAAAAAATTAGTTGCTAGCTTTACTTTATTTACTGTCTTGTTTGCTATATCAAAAACACAAAAAAATTAGTTACTTGCATTTACTTTACTTACTTCATCATGTTTCCTTTTAATTTTACCACAAAGAACATACCGGTAGGACAAGGGTCTATAATTGGGAGGAACAATATAGAAGAATTTTTCACCCATGTTAGTACCGTTGAAGATTTTGAAGATAGACACTTGGTAGAACTTGCTCCTACTTATCAAATTGCTGCTGCTGCTTTAGTTCGCTCGTTGGAAACTAAATTTGTTAATCTAAATCCTATAATCCAACACATGTTTCTTACACTTGGTGATATGGAAGAAGGGGAAAAGAAAGATTTTGTTTTAGAAACCCTTCTTAGAGAATTTGGTGGTCTAGCAAGAGAAGCTAGAAAGGTCTTTGCTAAATTTAATATGCTTGGTTCTCATACTAATTTTGTTAGTCTCCTTGAAAATATGGACATGGATAGAATAAGATACACTAATAATATTAATGATGGTGGGGAGATCAAAGCACCAATACCATGTAAACTCCTAGCTATTAATGATGCACTAGAAAATAACTATGCTTGGCTTGTTCCTGAAAATTTGTTCGATGAGAGTAGCAAGCCCAAGACTAATGAGAAGGGAGACGCTGAAACTTATGTATCCAATATACTATGCATGGTTGAGAAAACTCCAAACCCCGCTGTAGGTGCACCACCCTTCGATGTTACTTGAGATACACTTTCTGCGCCTAGCTGAAAGGCGTTAAAGAAAAGCGCTTATGGGAGACAACCCATGTTTTTACTCCAGTATTTTTGTTTTATATTTGTGTCTTGGAAGTTGTTTACTACTGTAGCAACCTCTCCTTATCTTAGTTTTGAGTTTTGTTGTGCCAAGTAAAGTCTTTGATAGAAAAGTAAGTACTAGATTTGGATTACTGCGCAGTTCCAGATTTCTTTGCTGTCACGAATCTGGGTCTATCTCCCTGTAGGTAGCTCAGAAAGTTACGCCAATTTACGAGCATGATCCTCAGATATGTACGCAACTTTCATTCAATTTGAGCATTTTCGTTTGAGCAAGTCTGGTGGCCTAATAAAATCCATCTTTACGGACTGTTCTGTTTTGACAGATTCTGTCTTTTATTTCGCATTGCCTCTTTTGCTATGTTGGATGAATTTCTTTGATCCACTAATGTCCAGTAGCTTTATGAAATGTCCAGAAGTGTTAAGAATGATTGTGTCACCTCTGAACATGTGAATTTTTATTATGCACTAACCCTCTAATGAGTTGTTTCGAGTTTGGTGTGGAGGAAGTTTTCAAGGATCAAGAGAGGAGTATGATGCAATATGATCAAGGAGAGTGAAAGCTCTAAGCTTGGGGATGCCCCGGTGGTTCACCCCTGCATATATTAAGAAGACTCAAGCGTCTAAGCTTGGGGATGCCCAAGGCATCCCCTTCTTCATCGACAACATTATCAGGTTCCTCCCCTGAAACTATATTTTTATTCGGCCACATCTTATGTACTTTGCTTGGAGCGTCAGTTTGTTCTTGTTTTTTGTTTTGTTTGAATAAAATGGATCCTAGAATTCACCTTATGGGAGAGAGACACGCTCCGCTGTAGCATATGGACAAATATGTCCTTAGGCTCTACTCATAGTATTCATGGCGAAGTTTCTTCTTCGTTAAATTGTTATATGGTTGGAATTGGAAAATGATACATGTAGTAACTCTAAAAATGTCTTGGATAATTTGATACTTGGCAATTGTTGTGCTCATGTTTAAGCTCTTGCATCATATACTTTGCACCCATTAATGAAGAAATACTTAGAGCTTGCTAATTTGGTTTGCATATTTGGTTTCTCTAGAGTCTAGATAACATCTAGTATTGAGTTTTGAACAACAAGGAAGACGGTATGGAGTCTTATAATGTTTACCATATGTCTTTTATGTGAGTTTTGCTGTACTGTTCATCCTTGTGTTTGTTTCAAATAACCTTGCTAGCCTAAACCTTGTATCGAGAGGGAATACTTCTCATGCATCCCAAATACTTGAGCCAACCACTATGCCATTTGTGTCCACCATACCTACCTACTACATGGTATTTATCCGCCATTCCAAAGTAAATTGCTTGAGTGCTACCTTTAAAATTCCATCATTCACCTTTGCAATATATAGCTCATGGGACAAATAGCTTAAAAACTATTGTAGTATTGAATATGTACTTATGCACTTTATCTCTTATTAAGTTGCTTGTTGAGCGATAACCATGTTTCGGGGACGCCATCAACTATTCTTTGTTGGATATCATGTGAGTTGCTATGCATGTCCGTCTTGTCCGAAGCAAGAGAGATCTACCACCTTCATGGTTGGAGCATGCATATTGTTAGAGAAGAACTTTGGGCCGCTAACTAAAGCCATGATTCATGGTGGAAGTTTCAGTTTGGACATATATCCTCAATCTCATATGAGAATAATAATTGTTGCCACATGCTTATGCATTAAAGAGGAGTCCATTATCTGTTGTCCATGTTGTCCCGGTATGGATGTCTAAGTTGAGAATAATCAAAAGCGAGAAATCCAAAATGCGAGCTTTCTCCTTAGACCTTTGTACGAGGCGGCATGGAGGTACCCCATTGTGACACTTGGTCAAAACATGTGCATTGCAAAGATCCGGTAGTCCAAGTTAATTAGGACAAGGTGCGGGCACTATTAGTATACTATGCATGAGACTTGCAACTTGTAAGATATAATGTACATAACTCATATGCTTTATTACTACCGTTGACAAAATTGTTTCATGTTTTCAAAATAAAAGCTCTGGCACAAATATAGCAATCGATGCTTTCCTCTTTGAAGGACCATTCTCTTTACTTTTATGTTGAGTCAGTTCACCTATTTCTCTCCACCTCAAGAAGCAAACACTTGTGTGAACCGTGCATTGATTCCTACATACTTGCATATTGTACTTATTATATTACTCTATGTTGACAATTATCCATGAGATATACATGTTACAAGTTGAAAGCAACCGCTGAAACTTAATCTTCCTTTGTGTTGCTTCAATGCCTTTACTTTGATTTATTGCTTTATGAGTTAACTCTTATGCAAGACTTATTAATACTTGTCTTGAAGTACTATTCATGAAAAGTCTTTGCTATATGATTCACCTGTTTACTCATGTCATCACCATTGTTTTGATCGCTGCATCCACTACATATGTTTACAAATAGTATGATCAAGGTTATGATGGCATATCACTTCAGAAATTATCTTTGTTATCGTTTTACTCGCTCGGGACGAGCGGAACTAAGCTTGGGGATGCTTGATACGTCTCCGACGTATCGATAATTTCTTATGTTCTATGCCATATTATTGATGATACCTACATGTTTTATGCACACTTTATGTCATATTCGTGCATTTTCCGGAACTAACCTATTAACAAGATGCCGAAGTGCCGGTCTCTGTTTTCTCGCTGTTTTTGGTTTCAGAAATCCTAGTAACGAAATATTCTCGGAATTGGACGAAACGAAGACCCGTGGGCCTATTTTTCCACCGGAGCTTCCAGAAGACCGAAGAACATACGAAGTGGGGCCACGAGGTGGCCAAACCACATGGCGGCGCGGCCAAGGGGGCCCGCGCCGCCCGTGGTGTGGGCCCCTCGTCCGGCCCCCGACTCTGCCCTTCCGCCTACTTAAAGCCTCCGTCGCGAAACCCCGATGCGAAAAACCACGATACGGAAAACCTCATCGAGACGCCGCCGCCGCCGATCCCATCTCGGGGATTCTCGGAGATCTCCTCCCGCACCCGCCGGAGAGGGATTCATCTCCCGGAGGACTCTACACCGCCATGGTCGCCTCCGGAGTGATGAGTGAGTAGTTCACCCCTGGACTATGGGTCCATAGCAGTAGCTAGATGGTTGTCTTCTCCTAATTGTGCTTCATTGTTGGATCTTGTGAGCTGCCTAACATGATCAAGATCATCTATCTGTAATACTCTATGTTGTGTTTGTCGGGATCCGATGGATAGAGAATACCATGTCATGTTAATTATCAAGTTATTATACATGTGTTGTTTATGATCTTGCATGCTCTCCGTTACTAGTAGAGGCTCTGGCCAAGTTTTTACTTTTAACTCCAAGAGGGAGTACTTATGCTCGATAGTGGGTTCATGCCCGCATTGACACCGGGACGAGTGACGAAAGTTCTAAGGTTGTGTTGTGTTGTTGCCACTAGGGATAAAACATTGGCGCTATGTCCGAGGATGTAGTTGTTGATTACATTACGCACCATACTTAATGCAATTGTCCGTTGCTTTGCAACTTAATACTGGAAGGGGTTCGGATGATAACCCGAAGGTGGACTTTTTAGGCATACATGCAGCTTGGATGGCGGTCTATGTACTTTGTCGTAATGCCCAATTAAATCTCACTATACTTATCATGTCATGTATGTGCATTGTTATGCCCTCTCTATTTGTCAATTGCCCGACTGTAATTTGTTCACCCAACATGCTTTTATCTTATGGGAGAGACACCTCTAGTGAACTGTGGACCCCGGTCCATTCTTTAATACTTGAAATACAAATCTGCTGCAATACTTGTTTTACTATTTTCTCTCGCAAACAATCATCTTCCACACAATACGGTTAATCCTTTGTTACAGCAAGCCGGTGAGATTGACAACCTCACTCGTTTCGTTGGGGCAAAGTACTTTGGTTGTGTTGTGCAGGTTCCACGTTGGCGCCGGAATCTCCGGTGTTGCGCCGCACTACATCCCGCCGCCATCAACCTTCAACGTGCTTCTTGGCTCCTCCTGGTTCGATAAACCTTGGTTTCTTTCTGAGGGAAAACTTGCTGCTGTGCGCATCATACCTTCCTCTTGGGGTTGCCCAACGAACGTGTGAAATACACGCCATCAATCCCCTCCCTCCATGCCCTATCTATCTCGGGTGAAAACCCAAAACTTCGATTTGGACGACGGTGGTGTTCTGGTGCAGTTCCCTCATTGGAGGCACCGTTTTGAGTTAGCTGGGTTGGGTGGATGAGCTCGGTGGTGGTTGGTAGCCATCGTCTTCGCCTGCTCTTGGCAACTCGGTGTGGTGTGTTGTGGCTTGGCCTGCGGGTGGCGGCACGGCTAGGTGAGTGCTCAGAGTCCTTCTCCCCGACAACAACTTCCAATTTTCATGCGTGCTCAAGGAGAGCTATCTACTTCAGACAGGTGCGGCGCCCTTCGATCCGGGGCGAGAAAGCAGGGAGCTTTCTATGGAGGTGGAAACAAATGGTGCTTGGGGTTTTCTTGACCTCTGGAGGTTGACAATGGTGCGAGTCCCTCATTGGTGGTCTTCTTCACCAGCTTCGGTGCCTCTTCAGTTGGATCGCAAGGCTGGAAAATGGTCTCGAAACTCAAGATGTGTTTCATTTCTTTTTTCCTGTTTGCTTGTTATTTTGTATCTCCTATTAGCTGGGTTTCAGCACCATGTAACAACTTTCCTGCAATGGTTTTATTAATCTAAGGCAGGAGTACGTATGGCCTAATCTGTAAACAAAAGTATGGCAATGCGCCTTGCAGCGGGCAAATAGCTCACACGCGACGTTTCTCACCGCTATTGTCTCTCATGCGACATAGTTGACGGGAATAGCTGCCATACGACGTCTGTGAGCAGCAAAATAGCTCCGACCCACCCATGTTGATGAAACGACCGTGTCACTTGTTTGGGCTGGTTAAGGAGTCATGAATTAGGGTTAGGGACTGCGGGACCCACTCCTTTAGGCCGGTTGAGTCAAACCAACCCCGACCGACCGAGCAGGAACCAACCGTGCCGAAACGGAGCGCGCCATCTGAACGGCAGATCCCTCTTCGGCGGCGGCGGCGGCGGAGCTTCCCCTCCTGGGCGTGGCGGTTCTGGCATCGGCGGTGAGTCAAATGGAGCCCATTCTCATTACTCTGACCCAATTTTGGCGAGGAGCTTCCGAATCTGACCCAATTTTGCCCGACACGCAGACATTTGAGGGGGAGGGGCGGCGACGGCGGTGGTGGCAGCAGCAGGCGGGCAGGCCAGCAGCCCTGCATTGGATGGAGCCGGAAGATTCAAATTCGAGGTAATCCATCACCCTCGTGCTGATTTAGCTTTTGATTAGAGCTCGTTCGGTAGCATTTCGTCTCACTCCCGCGCGCCGAAAACAGGGGAGATGGCCGGCGCCCGCGTAGCTTCGAATTGTCAGTCAAGTTCTTTGTATCTACGGCGAAGCTAGCTGATGGTAGCTTGAGGAACATCGAGAATGGCAGATTAGTTAGTTGGGAGGTTGAATTAGAAGAGATGGATCCACAAGAACTAGTTCTCCAACAAGAGCAAGCGGTGAGGAATGTTGTGGAGAAATTAGGGGAGAGTATTCCTTGGGGTCCGGCGCAAGAAGTGGCATTGCTATGGTACAACGAGAGTAAGGGCGAGTATTCAAGAATTGAGGATGGCGGATCGCTTGTTGATGAAATTGATCGGCAACAGGGGTGGGAACGCGAAAGTGCTACATTTCGGGCCGAGCTTATTGATCTAAAACCAGATTCACCGGTTGGATATGTGCCATCAAAGTTTGCTGTTCGGATTGAGGAGGATGAGTGGGCTGCAAGTAGACAGATAATGCCCATTGTAACCGAGCCGACGGTGTTAGCCGATGATGCACAAGAGGGCTGTGATGGTGCTGCAAATGGGGCTGTTGTTGACTGGAATTCAGTAGAACTCGCTGAACAAACTGATTTGGTCATAGCACCAATGGATGATACTGAGATGGCCAATGCTGTTTGGAATTCCGATAGATGAGAAAGACAAGAAGAACAAGAAGAACAAGAAGGGGAGGGATGCGAGTGATAGTTATGAAGATGTGGATCCAGAGTTGATGAAGGAAGCTGCAGATGATGTTGATGATGCAAATGTTGAAGAGATGGTAAATGTGTATGACAGAGATAACCCTATAATTGAAGTTGGAAAATATTTTCCAACCATGGCTGAGTTTCGGATGTGTTTCAAGACTTATGCAGTGAAGAAACAATTTGACACCAAGACCCTGTGGACAGATAAAAAGAAATTTTATGCGAAGTGCAGAGGATTTGATGGGGGTGCCAGGCCTTGCAAGTGGTACATATCTGCCAGACGCCAAACGGATGGAAGTAGCATCAGGGTTAATCAAATCCCTCATGAACATACTTGTATTACAAGCTCACAGAATGTATCAACCATGACATCACAGGCCTGGGTTGCACAAAAAATCACTCCAATTTTGGCCAAAAAACCAAACACTACTGCAAAACAACTGAAAGTAGACATGGAAAAGGAATACCCTATTAAACTCAATTATACCACGGTGTGGAAGGCAAAACAGAAGGCAATGAAAGAACTATATGGTGATTGGGCAAATACCTTCAGGATGCTGTATAGTTTCAAGGCGAGAGGTTGAGAAGAGATCACCTCGGTAGTGTTGTGGAGATAGATACCGAGGTTGCACCTGATGGCAAAGTTTATTTCTCCAAATTTTTTATGGCTTTAAAGCCTTGCATCGATGGCTTCAAAGCGGTGGTGTCGGCCATATTTGAGTATAGACTCATCTTTTTGACTCGGAAAGTGGAATGGTCAATTGGCAGCATGCAATGCTCTAGATGGACACAACTGGATGTTTCCTGTTGTCGTTGGCATGTTTCAATCGGAGACGGAGGCTTCATGGACATGGTTCATGATGCGGTTGAAAAGATGCATTGGGCCGGTGACACCTTTGGCTATACACACGGATGCTTGTAAAGGCCTAGAAAATGCAGTCGAATTGTATTTCCACATGCAGAGCGGAGGGAGTGCTTTGGTCATATGTGGATGAATGTGATCAAGAAACATAGAGGAGAAGAATTTGGGCGACTTTGGCCAGCAGCCGTAGCTTACCGTAAAGAGACACATGATTATCACCTTCGCAAAGTTCTTGCGAAGCAGATCCGAGTTTGAGCATTGGCTAAATGCATACCATTCTCTTTTGTGGTATAGGTCGGGATTTAATACGGCCATCAAGTGTGATCACATCAACAACAATCTGGCGAGAAAGTTTTAACAACAAGGTGAAGGACTTGAAAGACTTGCTCGTGCATGATATGGTTGACCAAATCAGGATCATGATCATGCGGCCGTGGGAATTGAGAAGAAGATTAGCCGATGCTCGCAAGGGATAAGCTTCCGACCGTGGTGCAGCAGGTGGTTAACAGAAGCAGAAATCTTACACATTTGGTAGTTGACTCCTCTTCATTGTGGGGTGGTGAAGTGAGAGATACCAAGCTTAGTAAGAGGCATGTGGTTAATACAAGTACAGAAAATTTTGAGGATTGCACTTGCACTTGCCTGGAGTGGCAACACACTGGAAAACCATGTGGCCATGCCATAATCTTCTTGGCTTCCAAACCAAAATTAAACATGCACCCTTATCTGCATGAATATTACTCAGTAGCAAGATTCAAGGCTGCCTATGCAACTCCAATACCAAGCACTTACGGATCAGTCTCGGTGGCCTGAAGTGGATTTTGAGTTTTCTATGTGTCCCCCTCTTGCCAAAAGAAAGCTCGTGCAGACCTAGAGTGAGCGAGATACAAGGCTTGGTTTGAGAAAGGTAGGAGTAGTAAGAAGGGGAAAAAGAAAGATGTAGAACCAAAACGATCTCGGAAAGGCAACAAAAATAGATGCAAGTTGTGTCGGAACTTGGTCACCGAGCTGGATCTCCCAAATGTCGTTACACTCCGGAAAAGACAAAGTAAGTGAGTTTAAATTGTTGCTGATATGTTACTCTGTTTTATATTGTTATACCGATATGTTACTACGTTTTCGAAGAAAGCGTGGAAGTGAGCTCTCGTTGTTGAACCCCTTGTTCTTGAAAAGTGTTGGCCAACAAAAAAGGCAAGACTTAATGGGCGTACAAAGAGAAGTCACCGAGATCCGGATGTTACGATGCGATCTGATTCTGTTTTGCTTGATGTGATGCGATCCGCTTCCGTTGTGCACGATGTTGTGCCATCCGATTCGGTTCAGCTTGATCAAGTGCCACACTGAAGCTGTTGTGCCACCTGAAGCTGTTGTGCCACCCGAAGCTGTTGTGGTGGCATCTGATTCTGTGCGGCTTGATGTACTGCCATATGACTCAGTTTTGGATGATTGGGTTCAGCTTGATCAAGTGCCACCTGAAGCTGTTGTGCCACCTGAAGCTGTTGTGCCACCTGAAGCTGTTGTGGAAGATGTCATGCAAAGTGAACTGAAACTGTCAACTGTTGAGGCATCAAATGAAGGAGAACAAGAACCTGCGTGTGTTGACGATGTGCACAAGATCTTGCAAGCTGTAGGACATGATGTGCGGCGGCCAAGTCCATCTGATGCGAAGAAAACCAAGAGCATGAGGGTTTTGTGTGGCGTGCCGGCACCATCTAGTGGTAAGAAGAAGAAAAGGTCAAGTGCTAGGAAAACCAAGAGCATGAATGTTTTGTGAAGCTATTTGTATACTTTGAACCGTGACATGTATGCCACTTACTTGTATCTGCCACTTATTTGTATCTGCCACTTTTAAATTTGAACCGAATTTGAATAATTTGAAATATTTCAAATGTATGCCACTTATTTGTATCTGTTTTTGGATTAACCGTGACATGTATGCCACTTAGTAGATGTTATGCTCCAAAGGTATGCCACTTGGATTAACCGCGATGTGTTCTCCAAAATGAGCTTAAAAAGAGCCCCAAAGGTAGCCCAAACAGACCCCATTTCTAATTGGACCATTTTTCGACCTTCTCCAATTGGCCTCAAACTCTAGGGTTAGCATCTATATGACCTAAGAAGACAATGTGCACAGGTTTTCCATTTTTTTGATTTTTTTTGAATTTTTTATACTCATTTGAAAATTGGTCAAACCTAGCTTTGACCATGAAAAGCAAGAGTTTGGCACATTGAAATGAAAAACTAAGCTTGGATCCATCTTAGTCACTCCAAAAGGAAGCCATGGCCATGTTTTGGGAAGTTTTCATGATCCAACCCAACATCACCTTTCAAACCCTCGTGACTTAGTACGGCGAGGTTCACTATATGGCACCCCAACACATGGATTCTCATTTGGCTAGTATGTAGACCATATATATCAACATGAATGCTTGCTATATGACCTAAGAAGACAATGTGCACAGGTTTTCCATTTTTTTGATTTTTTTTGAATTTTTTATACTCATTTGAAAATTGGTCAAACCTAGCTTTGACCATGAAAAGCAAGAGTTTGGCACATTGAAATGAAAAACTAAGCTTGGATCCATCTTAGTCACTCCAAAAGGAAGCCATGGCCATGTTTTGGGAAGTTTTCATGATCCAACCCAACATCACCTTTCAAACCCTCGTGACTTAGTACGGCAGGGTTCACTATATGGCACCCAACACATGGATTCTCATTTGGCTAGTATGTAGACCATATATATCAACATGAATGCTTGCTATATGACCTAAGAAGACAATGTGCATAGGTTTTCCATTTTTTTGATTTTTTTTGAATTTTTTATACTCATTTGAAAATTGGTCAAACCTAGCTTTGACCATGAAAAGCAAGAGTTTGGCACATTGAAATGAAAAACTAAGCTTGGATCCATCTTAGTCACTCCAAAAGGAAGCCATGGCCATGTTTTGGGAAGTTTTCATGATCCAACCCAACATCACCTTTCAAACCCTCGTGACTTAGTACGGCGAGGTTCACTATATGGCACCCAACACATGGATTCTCATTTGGCTAGTATGTAGACCATATATATCAACATGAATGCTTGCTATATGACCTAAGAAGACAATGTGCACAGGTTTTCCATTTTTTTGATTTTTTTTGAATTTTTTATACTCATTTGAAAATTGGTCAAACCTAGCTTTGACCATGAAAAGCAAGAGTTTGGCACATTGAAATGAAAAACTAAGCTTGGATCCATCTTAGTCACTCCAAAAGGAAGCCATGGCCATGTTTTGGGAAGTTTTCATGATCCAACCCAACATCACCTTTCAAACCCTCGTGACTTAGTACGGCGAGGTTCACTATATGGCACCCCAACACATGGATTCTCATTTGGCTAGTATGTAGACCATATATATCAACATGAATGCTTGCTATATGACCTAAGAAGACAATGTGCACAGGTTTTCCATTTTTTTGATTTTTTTTGAATTTTTTATACTCATTTGAAAATTGCGTCTAACCTAAGGTTTGATCACCTTACGAGCAAAAACGGCAAAGTGAAAAGAAATTCCAAACCCAGATCCTTGTTCCTCACTAAAAGGTGAAGCTATTGAAATTTGAAAATTTTGAAAAAGCTTTTGCAACCCTTCAAACGGTCGAATATACCCAAAACCACTCAAAAACCTTCAAAACCGTGGGCGATCCGTGGGAGCCTTCGTTCGCAACGTGGACCGTCCATCCACTGATCCTCGACCGTGCGATCTTGTCTTCTAGAAGGTTGCTCACACTGATCCGTGGATAGGCCGTTCTGCAATCTGATTGGTTAGATTTGTAAGGAGCCGGGTTGGAAAGTGGTGCACTCTATAAACCGTTACACGCATGCAAACTCTCTTTTTTTATCCTTCGTGGGCCCCGCTCCCATGCATGCACGCGCGCAGCAGCCACATGCATTCAGACGTCGCAGCGAGGCTATTTTTCCAGAGATGCCCTGCGCCGCGTTTTTTCATAGAGATGCCTCGCCTCCCCGCTAACCTTTATTCAGAGAGATGCGAGATTCCATGCGTCGCGTCGATTCAGAGAGATGCCCTGCGTCGCGTCGATACAGTGAGGCGCCCGATTCAGAGAGATGGCATCACGGGAGGGAAAAGACGAGCACGAACGACGTGAATACACGGCCGACGAAGCGGCACACGCGTGAGTGACACGTACTATGAGGGCTATTAATTCACCATTGTTTTGATGACTCGACGTTCCGCCGTCCCGCTATAAAACAGCACCCAAATCAACTCTATCTCTCACACCGCATCCCATTGCCTTCTTGCCTCTTGCCCTAGCTTCTTCTCCAAAACACATCTCGGCCGCCGTAGCCCCTCTCCGCCGTAGCCCACCATGCAGTTCAACGGCCCGACGTTCCGCCGTCCCGCTATCACCGACGAGCAGCAGTACCCACCGGGCAGGCTCGTGGAGAACACCTTGAGGTGCTCGGTCCATCTCTAGGTGGAGGCCCGCGCACGAGTTCGCCGGATTCTTCCTCACGGCCTGCTTCGCGCACCTCCCGGAGGGCACGCCGCCGATGTTCTACATCACGCAGGTCCGCCCGGGAGGCAGCGGCCTCCGGGTCACCTTCACCAACCCCTTCGACGCCTACCATCTGCTCGGCCAAGCATTTTGGTGCGGCTGCGAGTTCATCGCCTTCACCATGTGCAACATCTTCACCCGAGTGGGACTACATCTTCCCGCACGCCGGGCACATGCACAGCCTCCCCTACATCCATCCCGACGAGGAGTGAAGGGCAGAGCGACGACGAGGAGCGAGGGCGACGAGGAGTCCAAGAGAGCGAGTTTCGTACAAGTTGTTTAATGTCATCGAGTCGGTAGTGTTATCGTGTCATCGAGTCGGTAGTGTTATCGTGTCATCGAGTCAGTAGTGTCATCGTGTCATCGATCGAGTCAGTCGTGTCATCGAGTCATGTATCCTATTATGAAATATTTGCTATATTTCCTATATTTTATTGTCTATATGGTCTACTCTTCCATACACAAACTTGTCTTATTTTGTGTGCACCAAACTTGAATGATCTCCCAAATACCAAATACCAACAAGAAATATTTTCCATACACAAACTTGAAAGAAATGTGCTAAAATATATAAGAAATGTGCTAATGTGAAACTTCAATAGAATTTGTTCGTTTTTAGAAGAAAATTATTCAAAATGTGCTAATATATATAAGAAATGCCCCACTCACACCATTTGCCCCCTCTCAAAATTTTGTCGGGCTCCGCCATTGTTGAAAGATGCCTTTTGTTTAACTTGACACGTACACACATATGTCTACGTGATCCATCACAACACCACAATAATATTACAGCCAAAACGGACGCAATATGATTGAAACGAAAACAAAAAAAAAACAATTATTCACTAAGCCAAAATGACAAACAAAAAATATATCGGGTAGTACTCACGGCTTGGCCCAATAACGGGCCCAACATAGAGCCCATGAACTGCTCATGAAATTGTCACTTTTTCTATTTCGGAATGTGCTAACTGAATTTGGATTGGGCAGACTTGATAGATTCATAGCTAATTTTATTCGAATTCATTTTACAAACAACATCCTACAAACAGCAGGCCCGCAATCCACAACTCCTAAATTCAAATTGCTAATCCGAACGGAATAGAAACAACAAATAAATGGCAATAATACACATATAGAATGCTCCTGCCATCATGTTTGACTGCTTCTTCAAGTGCACAATTTCGCTCAATTGTTTGTTCAATTTACGCAACTCTCCGTTCAGCGCTCCATTCACCGCAAAATCCTCCCGAACTGCTCGTTTGAGATCACCTCCTCCACAACGGATGCGGGAGCCTGGATTGGGGGGGGCAGCACTTCAACTTTAAGTCCTCGAGTTCGAATGTACTTATCCATCCACTCGAAATGGCCGCATTCATCCAATTCCTGAAAAGAAGATCGGAAACCCTAATTCCCAAATTCCCAAATTCCCAAATCCAAATTCCCAAATCGAGTCAAATCGGGACGAAACCCTACCTTTCCATCCTGGCCCGGGTATGGCTTGCTTTCGCATTTGACGAACTCGCGACCGACGTTGCCCCTCTCCGAGCGCACACATGTCAACCGCTTCGAGTAGGTCGACGCGAGGGCGGTCGGGGCATCTACTCATCGCGATTTCTCCGTAACGGGGCCATGACCTCGCGTGAGCCGGATGCGGAGCTCGACATCCCTCGCCGCCGCCGCCACGGACCGTTCTTCGGGAGGAGCGGGAGGAAGAACTGGGAACGGAGGAGCTGGGAGCCGGAGGAAGAACGGCGAAGAAACGGGGAACGGAGGAACAGGGGATCCGTGCTGGGTCCTTATCTGAGCTGGCGAGCTGTGGGCCCTGCATAGCAACGGTCCACTGGTGGGTCCCGCGTGGATATGTGCTGGGTCCTTGTCTGAGCTGGCGAGCGATGGGCCCTGCATAGCAACGGTCGACTGGTGGGTCCCGCGTTCAAACAGATCAGCACAAGTAATCCAGATTCGTTTATTCCTTCGCTATTAATGGGCGTGTCGGGCCGTGGCTATTTGGGCCGTTCAGTCTGTCGTGCGCTAGCTATTTCGTCGAACGACGTCGTTTTCCAGCGAATAGCGGTGAGAAACGTCGTGTGTGAGCTATTGGCCCCCTTGCAGCGATGCAATATCTCGTCCTGAGACATCCGTGATGCGTTGATTAGCTTTGTTAGATTGATCATCGATCCGTTAACTGAACTGGTTTTTTAAAGTAGTTCTCTAATTGTGTACAAGAGCCAAATCCATGGCATAAACACAGATGTGAGGCATAAATTCGTAACCATAGTCAAGAACAAAAAGACATCATTTTTAAGACAGTGTAGCATCGTGTGAAGCGCGAGGCCGGGCATTGTGCGGGTTTGGACGTACCACGGTCGCATCGCCGTATAATAGTAAAGATTTAGTTCAATTTCAACTAAAACCCTGACATTCATTACGATCGGAGTAATGGATTTAACTTGATTAGCTACGATGATTAATCCATGAAAATATTTAGCTATTGTAGTTGTAGTACGTTTGGGTCGGATTCTACACTGAGTTTTAGTAGTATATATATGAGCTAGCTGCCTAGTATTAGATAATTTAGTCCACGGATAATTAACCTTCCACAGTCAAATAGGAGTATATGATTAATTTTTGAAATTGTTGTATGTACCGTTTTAGCTTTTTGTGACATCCTTTTCTACATACTTCATCCGTTCGGAAAAAGATGGCGCACCTTTATTTAGATTCATATGTATCTATACATTAAAACGCTCCTAGATACGACTGAATGTATATCATCCAGTAAGCATGACTGCGACGCACAAAACACTTTCATAACGTACCCATTCTTATATCTCCCACGGCAGCCATGTCTCAGTGATTTCGCTGGTTGTCGTATGAACCATCTCTTCTCTCTACACGAAGTCTGTTAGGATTAAGCACGATCTCACACGGCAAGGCGCCAGGTGCTCCGTCGTATACTGTATACGTGTGTTGGAGTAGGAACTGGTTTTGTCTCTACTCAGCTAGCATTGCAATCGATCCGTGCGTGTGTCCAGCGATGTGTGTGTTCCACACGTGAGCTGCTAGGGAAGCAATCTGTGTGTCTTCCACCAGATCGATATCTATAAGCAGTGCGCCTACTTGTTGTACCTATTGTGTCCGTCTTGCCGGAGTTGAACCCGTACCGCGCGCCGGAGACTACTCGATCGGCAAGTCGAAACATGGTTTCGCGGAGAAGCAGCAACCTCGTGTTGCTGGCCATCACCATCGCCCTCCTCGCCATCCTCCTGATGTACCTGCTCTACCGCCGCTGCCGGTCGCGCCTGTCAGAGCGGCGCGCTCGCCACGACGATGAGCCGCTTCCTACCCCTCACCTCGGGCTGAGCATGCACGGCATCGCTGCGCTCCCCACGTTCACGTACGGGGCGCGGGCGGCGGCGGTGGAGTGCGCCGTGTGCCTGCAGGAGCTGGAGCACGGTGACGTGGTGCGCGTGCTGCCGGCGTGCACGCACTTCTTCCACAGCAGCTGCCTCGACCCCTGGCTGCGCGCGCACGCATCGTGCCCGGTGTGCCGTGCACACCCGGAGCCAGAGCGCCTGCGACCGGGCGGGGCTGCCCTTCCGCCGCCGTTGCCGCAGCTGCGTCACTGTGAACTGTCGCCGGAGCGGCCTACATCGACAAGGATCTTCGCAGACGACATCTTCGCACGATCGCCGCTGAGGAATGAAGGCTCGACGAGCGGGTCGAATGACAGGGTCATCTCCAGGTCGCCGTCAAGGGCACCCATGGTGGACGAGGCGTGTTCATTGGAACGCACATATGCGAGCGGCATCGCCATCCCCGCCGGCGACGTTTAAGCAGGTACAGGAACAGAGGCAGCAAATGTTACATAGCCTCCTTCTGTCCATTCAGTTGCACCGTGTGCAGTGAATAAAAGGAACAATGTCACAGACACCATGCAATGCTTAGATGTTCATTTTAGATCTTTTCATCCGGGTCGCCGTTCATTGCAATTGCCCTCACAAGACCACAGAAGATCTTATTGGTGGTGAAGCGTAGACACGAGCTTCCATGTTTTTGATCGATGCTCCCACGACTCTCCATAGACGCTCTTCAGCCTCCACTTAAAACAGTCCGGTTCGAAAACATCGACATCAATGTGCATTCTGCCCTTCCACCTCAAACTCACATTTAGTCCTTGCATGCAAGACCACCACTCATTCCCTCGCAATTCTTCACAAACATATTAGGCATATCCATCAACATTCTGAATCTTTCCACTCTTCGCTCTCCAAATTTGGTTTCTGACAAGAAGGGATCTCCTTCTGGTGTGCTAGAACACCACAAAATTCCATCCTGTTACTCAAACCCTAGCAGTTCAACATGCTAATCTTCATTGGGTATTGTGTGGAGCTGTCCAGGCAGCCCCACTTCAACGGTTGTAGCCCCACTTCCCCACTCTCCTCACTATCCATGTAGCTTGCCCCTTCATTTAAGTTTTCTATCCCATCCCCCGTCTACCCCGAAAGTCCTCTGGTCTCCTCTTGTCATCCAAAATAGAAAACCCATCGAACATTTCTATCCTTATGTAGTCGTTTGAATTTGTTTTTATTTGGACACATGGCTTTGGTAGTTTGATCATTCCTCTTCACGATCAGCGGTATGGAAGCCACCTTTTTTGTCCATCATGATCGACGTCCCTCTGACATTCATGCATATTGGGTTGGACCTCTCACTATTGGGCCAGCTCAATACCCTTTCGCTATCCTTTCTTCCTTCCACCACAAGAAAAATGGCCAGGTCCGTATTCTCCTTTTCACCAGCAACATTTTCCAGCGTTGAAATGTCTATAATGAAATCCAATTTTTTTGAATTACCCTTCAGTGGCGGGTAATTATTTGTTCCAGTTTGGCTAGTCACCTCATCTTCCGTCTCGTTGCTATTCTTATCTCCATCACCCGAGCTGCTATCATCAAACAGATGAGGGGGATCCTTCCTCCAAGACGCTTGGACACTTCTGGACCGGGAATCTATGATGTCGGTGTTAAAGAAACACCAATAACTCCCCTCATTTTCTATCACCCTAGCGTTGGAAATCATTTTCATTCCTTTTCTTTGGCATAAGTGCTTTCAACCGTTTCCCATGTTGTTGTTTTTTCACCTTTTCCCAATGTAATGCTACAACCTCTGTCCTTATGACCGTTCATACGATATGTGAAACAAAACTCAATGATGTACTCATATTCAAAATTTCACCACTTCATATTATCTCAATCCCACCTAAAGCAACAAACACCTCATCAATGGCATGGAAATTTTCAGCCTCACTTTCAGACGCAAATATGCCAGCGACCCCCACATCAGCTTCCATGAGCTCACCAATTTTCTTACCTATAGCCTCTACAATAGTTTGATTCATCATTTCTAGGTGATCCCCTCGATATCCATTGGTCTCTCCAACAACATTTCCGTGAGAGCTCGCACATCCATGGCACCCACCTTCTTTCCATCCGACCAACGATTCCATAATCATTGTTTCTATGCTTAACAACCTCAAAATCACGAGCAACCCTTTTACATGGTTGTATAATGGAGGGAAAACTGAGAGCCGACCTAGGATTTTATGGTTTACAACCCTGTTCCCTAGAAAATAAGAAACATCTGGAAATTAATGAAGACACATGTACCTCTTTTCTATTCTCTCTCATTATCTGGATCGTTGGTTCTCGCTTGCATCGTTTCTATCACTCCTATTCCATCACACCTCCCTCTCTGTGTGTCTCTCTCTCTCTCTCTCTCTCTCTCTCTCTCTCTCCCCCTAAGCATGTGCCATGCAAATCAGTGAGTAATATTAACAATAAGGATGTGACTACCTGGTGGTTGCATGCTTAGGGGTGCGATCGGGCAGCTTTCCATCATGATAAAGTTCCCATGACCCCGATACCTCCAGCGCATTACATAAAAGGTTGCTCCCATATCATGTTATCCTTCCCTATTTGTCATTCTTCTCCTCAAAATGCTTGGTGAGACTCACTTCTAACCTCACTGTTCGAAGTGGTTCAAATGCTTGCAACCAACAAATTTGCATCATCTGATACCTCCTTGCCGAGATCTTTGGCACATATTATAGCTCTAGCCAAATAATTGAGCCATGGATCCATGTCACAAGAAGAAAATGCATATATAAAATAAATGCAACGGAAAGCTGATAGTTTCCATAATTTATTATTGTTTTAAGATAAAGGAGAAGCTTGGTTGATGTATGTGGAGTGGATGCCAAGCTGGCCATAGTGGGTAGTGTCATATTGTTGGATCATGCATATGATATTGATGTATGATGATATCGCTATAATGCATATATAGTATCATGTAGAAGCATCATAATCTCATTATATTTACTAGCAAAGGCTAGCATGGCGGTACGCCACACCCATCGGTACCCCGAAATTTCAAGACAACATAACTGTAGGCCCGAGCGGCAGATGTACCCTCGAGATTTACCCGTGGAGAAGAACTGGGGATGTGAGCAATCCTGGACGGCTGATGCATGTAGAATACATAACCCTGGAAAAACACCTACACTAGCTCCACCTGTCAAGCAAGTAGCTTCCATACAACCAGCATGGGTAGAGGGCACAAATGGTCCGACTCAAGAAAACTCGGGTAATCGTGCAACATCGAAAAGACAAACTAAAGTGGCGCGTGGGCTACCAAGTTCCACAGATAGAACGCCCTACAAAATTCAGGATGGGTATTGGTGTCATAGAAGCCGTCCTCAACCATAGAGGAAACACAATGGCACTTTACAACTCATATTGTTCCCAAACGATTACACGATGTGACTAGGTGTACCAGGCCACATCGATAAGCTATAGCGACAGTTGGTCACTCCAATGGGGCACTGGAGTAGTGGGAACGCCTGAGCACTTTTGGTGTGATCGACTATTTGTAGACAATCACCTTCATGACCGATGGTCTAACCAACTTAAATGTCCGAAAAAACCCAATCTTAATATCATAAGAAACATGGGCCATATCGCATAAGCACAATGGAGCACGCATGGTCTTGAATGCACTGGCAGGGCTTTTCAGCTGCTTCCGTTTGCGCGTCCAGGGCTCCTCCCCCGCCGCCCCTCCCACTGCCACTCCACACTAGATCTCGGTTGTTCCTAAGTATCCCACCCTCCGCTGCACATTTCCCCCTTCTTGGTGAGCTCGCACTTGCCTGTTATGTTCCACCCGCCACACCGACCTCGCCACCGCCATTAATTGGTTGTGGAGCTCTTGTGAAGGAAGGAGTGTGCCTGAATCAAGAGGGGCGCACTCGAGGTGGTTTTTCTTGATTTGGTCTCGCAGGACCTGACAGTTGATCGATTTGCCCAGGCATACCTCGACACGACCTCCGCGACCTGCCACCACATCTCGACCATAGGCTCACAGTATTGGAAATAAATTCAATCTAAATCGACCTACTTTACGATAGAACCTCACACGGCCGTATGTGCGTTGAGATTTTTGCTCCTATGTGAGTTTAGATGGACTCGTAGGCGGATCGATTTTTTCTCGAAGACCCGCTTCCATCGGACGGTTCCGAAATCTAGGATTTCCTTTATGACGGTGATGTGCAGAAACTCATACTTCTTTCCAATAGGCACGAGGATAAGATTGGACGGAAAAGAAGGCGCCGAGGTTCGATTGTTGGCCTTCTATGAATTCCTTGCAACTGAGATCTAGGAAACACTATGCTAATGAAAGATTACTTTGCGGAGGTTTGCACCTACTCGGCTCATCTTTTCCGTAGGGATCCAATGCATATAGAGCTATTCGTGAAAATTATGGAGGCATGCAAGGCAAATACCCTTATTTCAATCGTTGGAGAAATGCTACAGTCTTCTAGGATTTATTCCTCATCAGAAGATATCGGCCGCATAAAGGATGATGGCATTCGACATTCCGGCTGATTACTTCGATGCGTATCTTCACATTGCTAAAGCTACCTCTTTGAAGTGCGTTTGGTTGTTTGCCAAGTTTTTGATCCGGGTTTTTAGTCCTGAGTGCCTCCGAGCTCCCAACGAGGAGGGCACAAAATGATTGATGGCGCAAAATTAAAACAAGAGGATGACCGGGTATGCTTAAAAGCATGGATTAAATGCACTAGAGGTGGAATAACTGCCCTGCTTATTGTTGCGAGCAGTACACTGGACATCACCGTGATCCAACTATTGTACTTGAAGGTGGGCCTCAGAGGAATTTTGGGTTTGACATTTTTTTTGCCTGCATGGATCTCTTGGTGACATCAATGTCTTTCTGAGATGCCATCTATTTTATAGGCTTGCAAGTGGTGATGGTCCGGTTTGGAACTACAACGTTAATGACCATGACTATACAATAGGGTATTATCTTGCCAACAACATATATCCTTCATGGTCAACATTTGTGAAAACCATCCAACATCCAAAGACAGAGAAGGAATGTGTCTTTTTCAATGCTCGGGAAGCATGCTGCAAGGACATTGAGAGAGTTTTATGTGTCTTTCAAGCCATGTTCTCCATTGTTCAAGGTGCAAGTCGTTTCTGCGACAAGAAGTTCCTCTCAAGAATCATGATGCATGTGTGATTCCACGCAACATGATCATCAATGATGAGAAGGACCTGTACCTAGAGTTTTTCTTCGACAATGTTGACAGCCGTGTCAAACCCTAGAGAAACGTTGACCAGATCACAGTTTTCCTTCAGACTTACTGCTAGATTGAAAATCAGAGCACTCACACCCAACTCCATTATGATCTCGTTGAGCACTAGTGGCAGATATTTGGATCAATATTAATTTTTTAATTACGGACCATACATAATTTATTTTAATTATTTGATTGAATATGCATTGTGATTTATATTATTGTTGCATTGCATGATGTTGAAACGATAGTAATTTTGATATGTTTTAATGTTATATTCATATTCAATAGCCTGAAATGACTGTATATTCACCCAATTGCCCGATTTACGGTATAGGGTACATGTTTGGGGATCTGTTTTGCCGCAACTCGCGTGGCACCAAAAAGCGTGTTTCAGATATAAATGTTCCTACATACCCGGGTTTGGATTATAGAGAATCTGCTAGAGTTGCTCTGATACAACCATCAATAAAATCCAAACATATAGTCAGTGGCGGACTTATAGGGTATACACGGTATGCCATGGTGTACCCTGTGACCCTTTCGTGCAAGTATATACTCTTTTAGTGAACTGGCAGATTAATGAATCTGTGCCAATACATTCTGGCATGCATGTCTCCTTCAGGAACATCCATTGATTAGTTTTGGAAGCTTGTCCATCGATCGTTAGTTACTGAATTAGTTTTGGCAAGTATGGCAATGTTCCCTCTCCCTCTCCCTCACGATGCCCCTCCAGGCGAAGGGGGGGGGTCCTAGATCCCTCCCGCCACAACCTTCCCCAACCTTCCGGCCGCTAGCAAGGTCATGCGGCGCTAGTGAAGGGGGTGGCAGGGAACTTCTCTCGGGCCCCTGCGTGCGGCTGCAGAGAGGAAGGAGGCCGTTTGGGGGCTGGCCTCCGCCGCTGGGAGTCGTCGGCCCTCCTTCCTTCGTTCCCCTCTCTAGCTCGGCCTCTCCGGCGCTTGGGAGTGGTGGCGGTGGCTGGGTGCTCACCGAAAACCGGGTTGGGACCATGGATCCAGGGCGACAGCCTTGGGCGAGGGGTGGTGCGACGTCGACTTGGCGGTGGGGGCTGGTGCCGCAGTCTATGCTATTCGGCTGTGTGGGCGGTGAAGAGGCGGCGGGCATGGGCATGGTGCGGAGGTCGCCTCGATGGGCCTCCAGCATAAGATCTGAAGACTGTTGCTGCTCCTCCCTCCGGTGCTCGTCCCACCTCCCCGACCCCGAACTTACCTCCGGTGGTTGGTGGGTATGGTCGGATGTGGGCTCTGGACTGGGGGAAACCCTTGGCCTACGGTGGTGTCCATGCCATCGACAACGCTGACGCACTGTTCTCCTTCTTGAAGGTGACATTGAGGTTGTATCCCCTCCCTCCCTGCCCTATCTATCTCGGGTGAAAACTTGATACGTCTCCGACGTATCGATAATTTCTTATGTTCCATGCCATATTATTGATGATACCTACATGTTTTATGCACACTTTATGTCATATTCGTGCATTTTCTGGAACTAACCTATTAACAAGATGCCGAAGTGCCGATTGCTTTGTTTTTCTGCTGTTTTTGGTTTCAGAAATCCTAGTAACGAAATATTCTCGGAATTGGACGAAATCAAGTCCCAAGGGCCTATTTTGCCACGAACCTTCCAGAAGACCGAAGAGCATACGAAGTGGGGCCACGAGGTGGCGACACCACAAGGCGGCGCGGCCAAGGGGGGGCCCGCGCCGCCCTGTGGTGTGGGCCCCTCGTCAGCCCTCCGACTCTGCCCTTCCGCCTACTTAAAGCCTCCGTCGCGAAACCCCTGATGCGAAAAAACCACGATACGGAAAACCTTCCAGAGACGCCGCCGCCGCCAATCCCATCTCGGGGGATTCCGGAGATCTCCTCCGGCACCCTGCCGGAGAGGGATTCATCTCCCGGAGGACTCTACACCGCCATGGTCGCCTCCGGAGTGATGAGTGAGTAGTTCACCCCTGGACTATGGGTCCATAGCAGTAGCTAGATGGTTGTCTTCTCCTCATTGTGCTTCATTGTTGGATCTTGTGAGCTGCCTAACATGATCAAGATCATCTATCCGTAATACTCTATGTTGTGTTTGTCGGGATCCGATGGATAGAGAATACCATGTTATGTTAATTATCAAGTTATTGCATATGTGTTGTTTATGATCTTGCATGCTCTCCGTTATTAGTAGAGGCTCTGGCCAAGTTGATGCTAGTAACTCCAAGAGGGAGTATTTATGCTCGATAGTGGGTTCATGCCTGCATTGACACCGGGACAGGTGACGAAAGTTCTAAGGTTGTGCTTGTCTTGTTGCCACTAGGGATAAAACATTGATGCTATGTCCGAGGATGTAGTTATTGATTACATTACGCACCATACTTAATGCAATTGTCCGTTGCTTTGCAACTTAATACTGGAAGGGGTTCGGACGATAACTCTGAAGGTGGACTTTTTAGGCATAGATGCGGTTGGATGGCGGTCTATGTACTTTGTCGTAATGCCCAATTAAATCTCACTGTACTTATCATGACATGTATGTGCATTGTTATGCCCTCTCTATTTGTCAATTGCCCGACTGTAATTTGTTCACCCAACATGCTTTTATCTTATGGGAGAGACACCTCTAGTGAGCTGTGGACCCCGGTCCATTCTTTTAATACTGAAATACAAATCTGCTGCAATACTTGTTTTTACTGTTTTCTCTGCAAACAATCATCTTCCACACAATACGGTTAATCCTTTGTTACAGCAAGCCGGTGAGATTGACAACCTCACTGTTTCGTTGGGGCAAAGTACTTTGGTTGTGTTGTGCGGGTTCCACGTTGGCGCCGGGATCTCCGGTGTTGCGCCGCACTACATCCCGCCGCCATCAACCTTCAACGTGCTTCTTGGCTCCTCCTGGTTCGATAAACCTTAGTTTCTTTCTGAGGGAAAACTTGCTGCTGTGCGCATCATACCTTCCTCTTGGGGTTCCCAACGAACGTGTGAAATACACGCCATCAAGCATATTTTCTGGCGCCGTTGCCGGGGAGATCAAGACACGTTGCAAGGGGAGTCTCCACTTCTCAATCTATTTACTTTGTTTTTGTCTTGCTTTATTTTATTTACTACTTTGTTTGCTGCACTTATATCAAAACACAAAAAAATTAGTTGCTAGTTTTACTTTATTTACTGTCTTATTTGCTATATCAAAAACACAAAAAAAATTAGTTTACTTGCATTTACTTTATCTAGTTTGCTTTATTTACTGTCTTGCACTCTATATTAAAAATACAAAAAAATTAGTTACTTTTGTTACCATGTCTAGCTCTAAACCTGTTACTTCTTCGCCTGAAGAATTAGTCTTCACTTTTAAACAAGGGGATGAGGAGAGTTTTAAGGATGCTTGGTCTAGAATTTTTACTTCTTATCGTAAAACTGAACCTCAAATGACTCTAAGTTTGCTCCTTAGTAATTTTTATTTTGATCATGTGATTCGCTATAGATATGCTTTGGATACTTTAGTGGGAGGAGATTTCCTTCATTGCAATGGGGATCAAGCTTTTAATGCCATAAAGAAGTTGGTTGCATCACATGATTCAGCTAATAACTTTGATTCAGCCCTTATTAGCATTTATAATAGATTAAACAATCTCGAGATAAGTACATCTCGCACTGGATGACAACTACCACCATGTTCGTAATCGTCTTGAACAAGTTTTAGTGAACTCTAAACCTTCATTATGGGATCCTACTGTTAAAATTGTTATCGGTGATCAAACTCTTCGTGCCAACTGTGATATTATGTCTGAATTTTGCCTTATACCAGAGAGCATTTATAAATCTTTGAAACTTTGGGGAGTTGATGAAGGAGGAGAAGAAATAACTCTCATTGATAACTCCGTTATAATTCCTAAGGGAATAGCTGCAGGTGTGCATACAACCATTCTTGGAAGAACAATATCCATTGATTATCTTGTTATTGAATGTGTAGGGACAGGAAAAATCACACTCGGAAGATCCCTGCTAAAACTATTGGGAGCAGTCATAGATGTGGGAGAAGGCATCCTGGATTTCACCTCTATACCGGGGGGGAATCATACATTTCCTAAATCAAAGAGAAAGAAAAAAAACAAGAAAGGTAAGGGTAAAGCCCAAGGTAAGGATGATGCACCACTCTCCGATAATACTTGAGATACACTTTCTGCGCCTAGCTGAAAGGCGTTAAAGAAAAGAGCTTATGGGAGACAACCCATGTTTTTACTACAGTATTTTTGTTTTATATTTGAGTCTTGGAAGTTGTTTACTACTGTAGCAACCTCTCCTTATCTTAGTTTTATGTTTTGTTGTGCCAAGTAAAGTCTTTGATACTAAAGTAAGTACTAGATTTGGATTACTGCGCAGTTCCAGATTTCTTTGCTGTCACGAATCTGGGTCTACCTCCCTGTAGGTAGCTCAGAAAATTAAGCCAATTTACGTGCATGATCCTCAGATATGTACGCAACTTTCATTCAATTTGAGCATTTTCATTTGAGCAAGTCTGGTGGCCTAATAAAATCCATCTTTACGGACTGTTCTGTTTTGACAGATTCTGCCTTTTATTTCGCATTGCCTCTTTCGCTATGTTGGATGAATTTCTTTGATCCATTAATGTCCAGTAGCTTTATGCAATGTCCAGAAGTGTTAAGAATGATTGTGTCACCTCTGAACATGTTAATTTTTATTATGCACTAACCCTCTAATGAGTTGTTTCGAGTTTGGTGTGGAGGAAGTTTTCAAGGATCAAGAGAGGAGTATGATGCAATATGATCAAGGAGAGTGAAAGCTCTAAGCTTGGGGATGCCCCGGTGGTTCACCCCTGCATATTCTAAGAAGACTCAAGCGTCTAAGCTTGGGGATGCCCAAGGCATCCCCTTCTTCATCGACAACATTATCGGGTTCCTCCCCTGAAACTATATTTTTATTCCGTCACATCTTATGTACTTTGCTTGGAGCGTCGGTTTGTTTTTGTTTTTGTTTTGTTTGAATAAAATGGATCCTAGCATTCACTTTATGGGAGAGAGACACGCTCCGCTGTAGCATATGGACAAGTATGTCCTTAGGCTCTACTCATAGTATTCATGGCGAAGTTTCTTCTTCGTTAAATTGTTATATGGTTGGAATTGGAAAATGCTACATGTAGTAATTCTAAAATGTCTTGGATAATTCGATACTTGGCAATTGTTGTGCTCATGTTTAAGCTCTTGCATCATATACTTTGCACCCATTAATGAAGAAACACTTAGAGCTTGCTAATTTGGTTTGCATATTTGGTTTCTCTAGAGTCTAGATAACATCTAGTATTGAGTTTTGAACAACAAGGAAGACGGTGTAGAGTCTTATAATGTTTTCAATATGTCTTTTATGTGAGTTTTGCTGCACCGTTCATCCTTGTGTTTGTTTCAAATAACCTTGCTAGCCTAAACCTTGTATCGAGAGGGAATACTTCTCATGCATCCAAAATCCTTGAGCCAACCACTATACCATTTGTGTCCACCATACCTACCTACTACATGGTATTTATCCGCTATTCCAAAGTAAATTGCTTGAGTGCTACCTTTAAAATTTCATCATTTACCTTTGCAATATATAGCTCATGGGACAAATAGCTTAAAAACTATTGTGGTATTGAATATGTACTTATGCACTTTATCTCTTATTAAGTTGCTTGTTGTGCGATAACCATGCTTACAGGGGACGCCATCAACTATTCTTTGTTGAATATCATGTGAGTTGCTATGCATGTTCGTCTTGTACTGAAGTAAGAGAGATCTACCACCTTAATGGTTGGAGCATGCATATTGTTAGAGAAGAACATTGGGCCGCTAACTAAAGCCATGAATCATGGTGGAAGTTTCAGTTTTGGACACATATCCTCAATCTCATATGAGAATAATAATTGTTGCCACATGCTTATGCATTAAAGAGGAGTCCATTATCTGTTGTCCATGTTGTCCCGGTATGGATGTCTAAGTTGAGAATAATCAAAAGCGAGAAATCCAAAATGCGAGCTTTCTCCTTAGACCTTTGTACGAGGCGGCATGGAGGTACCCCATTGTGACACTTGGTTAAAACATGTGCATTCCAAAGATCCGGTAGTCCAAGCTAATTAGGACAAGGTGCGGGCACTATTAGTATACTATGCATGAGACTTGCAGCTTGTAAGATATAATTTTCATAACTCATATGCTTTATTACTACAGTTGACAAAATTGTTTCATGTTTTCAAAATAAAAGCTCTAGCACAAATATAGCAATCGATGCTTTCCTCTTTGAAGGACCATTCTTTTTACTTTTATGTTGAGTCAGTTCACCTATCTCTCTCCACCTCAAGAAGCAAACACTTGTGTGAAGCTGTGCATTAATTCCTACATACTTGCATATTGTACTTGTTATATTACTCTATGTTGACAATTATCCATGAGATATACATGTTACAAGTTGAAAGCAACCGCTGAAACTTAATCTTCCTTTGTGTTGCTTCAATACCTTTACTTTGATTTATTGCTTTATGAGTTAACTCTTATGCAAGACTTATTAATGCTTGTCTTGAAGTACTATTCATGAAAAGTCTTTGCTTTATGATTCACTTGTTTACTCATGTCATTACCATTGTTTTGATCGCTGCATTCACTACACATGTTTACAAATAGTATGATCAAGTTTATGATGGCATGTCACTTCAGAAATTATCTTTGTTATCGTTTTACCTGCTCGGGACGAGCAGAACTAAGCTTGGGGATGCTTGATACGTCTACGACGTATCGATAATTTCTTATGTTCCATGCCATATTATTGATGATACCTACATGTTTTATGCACACTTTATGTCATATTAGTGCATTTTACGGAACTAACCTATTAACAAGATGCCGAAGTGCCGATTCTTTGTTCTCTGCTGTTTTTGGTTTCGAAATCCTAGTAACGAAATATTCTCGGAATTGGACGAAATCAAGTCCCGGGGGCCTATTTTGCCACGAACCTTCCGAGAAGACCGAAGAGCATACGAAGTGGGGCCACGAGGTGGCGACACCACAAGGCGGCGCGGCCAAGGGGGGGCCCGCGCCGCCCTGTGGTGTGGGCTCCTCGTCAGCCCTCCGACTCTGCCCTTCCGCCTACTTAAAGCCTCCGTCGCGAAACCCCTGATGCGAAAAAACCACGATACGGAAAACCTTCCAGAGACGTCGCCGCCGCCAATCCCATCTCGGGGGATTACGGAGATCTCCTCCGGCACCCTGCCGGAGAGGGATTCATCTCCCGGAGGACTCTACACCGCCATGGTCGCCTCCGGAGTGATGAGTGAGTAGTTCACCCCTGGACTATGGGTCCATAGCAGTAGCTAGATGGTTGTCTTCTCCTCATTGTGCTTCATTGTTGGATCTTGTGAGCTGCCTAACATGATCAAGATCATCTATCCGTAATACTCTATGTTGTGTTTGTCGGGATCCGATGGATAGAGAATACCATGTTATGTTAATTATCAAGTTATTGCATATGTGTTGTTTATGATCTTGCATGCTCTCCGTTATTAGTAGAGGCTCTGGCCAAGTTGATGCTAGTAACTCCAAGAGGGAGTATTTATGCTCGATAGTGGGTTCATGCCTGCATTGACACCAGGACGAGTGACGAGAAAGTTCTAAGGTTGTCTTGTGCTATTGCCACTAGGGATAAAACATTGGCGCTATGTCCGAGGATGTAGTTATTGATTACATTACGCACCATACTTAATGCAATTGTGCAGTTGCTTTGCAACTTAATACTGGAAGGGGTTCGGACGATAACCCGAAGGTGGACTTTTTAGGCATAGATGCAGTTGGATGGCGGTCTATGTACTTTGTCGTAATGCCCAATTAAATCTCACTTGTACTTATCATGACATGTATGTGCATTGTTATGCCCTCTCTATTTGTCAATTGCCCGACTGTAATTTGTTCACCCAACATGCTTTTATCTTATGGGAGAGACACCTCTAGTGAACTGTGGACCCCGGTCCATTCTTTTAATACTGAAATACAAATCTGCTGCAATACTTGTTTTTACTGTTTTCTCTGCAAACAATCATCTTCCACACAATACGGTTAATCCTTTGTTACAGCAAGCCGGTGAGATTGACAACCTCACTGTTTCGTTGGGGCAAAGTACTTTGGTTGTGTTGTGCAGGTTCCACGTTGGCGCCAGGATCTCTGGTGTTGCGCCGCACTACATCCCGCCGCCATCAACCTTCAACGTGCTTCTTGGCTCCTCCTGGTTCGATAAACCTTGGTTTCTTTCTGAGGGAAAACTTGCTGCTGTGCGCATCATACCTTCCTCTTGGGGTTCCCAACGAACGTGTGAAATACACGCCATCAAAACTCAAGACTTCAATTTGCTCGGCGGCGGTGTTCTGGTGCCATTCCCTCATTGGAGGCACCTTTTTGAGATAGCAGGATTGGGTGGATGAGCTCGGTGGTGGTTGGTACGCATCGTCTTCGTCTGCTCTTGGCAGCTCGGTGTGTTGTGTTGTGGCTTGGCCTCCGGGTGGCGGCGTGGCGTGGCGAGTGCTCGGAGTCCTTCTCCCTGGCAACAACTTCCAATTTCCATGCGTGCTCAAGAAGAGATGTCCACCTCAGAAAGGTGCGGTGCCCTCAGATCCGGGGCGAGAAAGCAGGGAGCTTTCTATGGAGGTGGAAACGAAGGGTGCTTGGGCTTTGCTTGGCCTCCGGAGGTTGACAATGGTGCGAGTTCCTTATTGGCGGTCTTCTTCACTAGCTTCGGTGCCTATTCAGTCGGATTGCAAGGCTGGGCAATGGTTTCGAAGCTCAAGCCTGTCCAATTTGGTTTCATGCCTGGGAGGTCTACCATGGAAGCCATCTTCTTGGTACGACAGCTGATGGAGAGATACATGGAGCAAAAGAAGGACCTTCATATGGTGTTCATTGATTTGGAGAATGCCTATGATAAGATACCTCGGAATGTCATGTGCTGGGCCTTGGAGAAACACAAAGTCCCAATAAAGTACATTACCCTCATCAAGGATATGTATGATAATGTTGTGACAAGTGTTTGAACAAGTGATGGTGACACTGATGCCTTTCCAATTATAATAGGGCTACACCAAGGGTCAGCTTTGAGCCCTTATATTTTTGATTTGGTGATGGATGAGGTCACAAAGGATATAAAAGGAGATATCCCATGGTGTATGCTCTTTGCGGATGATGTGGTGCTAGTCGATGATAGCCGAACAGGGGTTAATAGAAAGTTAGAGTTGTGGAGGCGAACTCTAGAATCGAAAGGTTTTAGGCTTAGTCGAACTAAAACTGAATACACAAGGTGCAGTTTCAGTTCTACTAGGCACGAGGGAGAGGTTAGCCTTGATGGGCAGGTGGTACCGGAGAGAGACACTTTTCGATATTTGGGGTCCATATTGCAGAAGGATGGCGATATCGATGAAGATGTGGGCCACCAAATCAAGGCTGGTTGGATGAAGTGGCGTCAAGATTTTGGCGTACTCTGTGACAAGAGAGTGCCACAAAAACTAAAAGGCAGGTTTTATAGGACAGCTATCCGACTTGCGATGTTGTATGGCGCGGAGTGTTGGGCAACGAAGAGACGACATATCCAACAGTTAAGTGTAGCAGACATGCGCATGTTGAGATGGATATGTGGCCACACAAGAAAGGATCGGCTATGGAACGACGATATACGGGAGAGAGTTGGGGTAGCACCGATTGAAGAGAAGCTGGTCCAACATCGTCTCATATGGTTTGGGCATATCCAACGGAGTCCTCCGGAAGCGCCAGTTCATAGCGGACGGATAAAGCGTGCTGAGAATATTAAGAGGGTCGTGGTAGACCAAACTTGACATGGGAGGAGTCCGTTAAGAGAGACCTGAAGGTTTGGAATATCGACAAAGATTTAGCCATGGACAGGGGTGCGTGGAAGTTAGCTATCCACGTTCCGGAACCATGACTTGGCATCGAGATCTTATGGGTTTTAACTCTAGCCTACCCTAACTTGTTTGGGACTCTTTCATCTCTGGTTTTCAGCGTCCTGTAAGAACTTGCCTGCAATAGTTTTATTAATTTAAGGCCGGGTTACGATCTAATCTCTGAACAAAAGTATGGTAATGCGCCTTGCAGCGATGCAATATCTCATCGTGAGACATTGGTGATGCGTTGACTAGCTTTGTTAGATTGATCATGGATCCGTTAACTACACTAGTTTTAGCCACTATGGGAATGCACCATGCATGCATGTAGCTATTTTTGGTACTGCGTTTGATATATAATAAGTGTTCGGTTTTTAGTTTAATTCAGTTCAAATTCCAACTAAAACCCTGGCATTCATTATGATCAGAGTAATGGATTTAACTTGATTAGCTACGATGATTAATCCATGAAAATATTTAGCTATTGTATTTGGAGTACGTCTGGGTCAGATTCTACACTGAGTTTTAGTAGTATATGAGCTAGCTGCCTAGTATTAGATAATGAGAGTGGATTTGGTGATCAGGGGGATACGTGAGCACCCGGTTATCACCGTTAGATTTGGTTCACCACCATTGGATCCTGCTACTCACTAACGGTAACTCACTAACGGCCACTACCTCGCCGGCCTCCACCTCGCGCATCTGAGGTCACGTCAGTGTCTCCTCAGCCAAGTGCGTAGCCTTGCACCTTCCCCGCGTCTCTCCGCCCTTCCACTCGACGCGCTGGACCGCGTTGATGCATGTGCAGTGCTAACGTCGTTAGATACGTGCCGAGCAGAGAAGGGGTGCTCACGTATCCCCTGATCACCGGGCTTCATCCGATTAGATAATTTAGTCCACTGATAATTAACCTTCTGCAGTCATGTAGGAGTATATGATTAATTTTTGAAATTTTTGTATGTACCGTTTTAGCTTTTTGTAACATCCTTTTCTACATGCTTCATCCATTCGGAGAAAAAGATGTCTCAACTTTATCTAGATTCACATGCATGTATAGATACATGCATATTTAGATAAAGTTAAGTCGTAGCGAACCGGTACGGCGAGGCTCTCGCGGCAAGCGATCTAGGTCTCCCTCGCCTCCTGCCGGCGCCGCTGCCGATCTGCCCCGCCTATTTTATGGGCTCAGTTCTTCTTTTTTAGTGTCAAAGTTTGTAGGGGCGGCGTTCAGGTGGTGGTGGCGCCTCGTGCAATAAGGTCTCCCCGGCTTCAATCCCATCTCGGTGGCAACATCGAGAGGCTTGTGGGAGTGGTGTCATCTTCGAGGTTTTCGTCTGGCTGTGGGGATCTACCGATCGTCAAGGAGCTTCAGCGGCAGTTCATCCTTCTTCCTCGTCTTCGGAACAGATGTGGTCTTCTTGAATCGTTCGGCGACTTCCCGTCTGCAACCAACAACGTCAAGCCGACTCAGGGAGGAGCGGCAGCAGCAACGCATCGTTGCACAGTCTGAAGGTTGAAGATGAAGGGCTTCTCAAGGATCTCGTTGTAATTTCAGTTTTTCTTGGAATGGTTTGTATTGTTCGCTGTTTCTTTTATTGCCAGTGTCCTATTCGCAGAAAAATAAAATAAAGTTAAGACATCATTTTTCGAACTGAGGGAGTATTTTCTTTATTTTAGTACAATTTGATGGTATTTTAGTGTTGCTGAAATAAATATCCCACAGTTAATACTTTGAAAATTTAAGGTCGCACACAACTTGAGCATTTAGTTCAATACTAGAATGCCCCATCGAAGGTGCATGTGTCTAATAATGAAAAATGCCATTTATTTTAATATGTGATCATATATGTCACAATTATCGTTATATTTTGAGACAATATCCTTATTATAGCAGGCATGCCAAAATTTTGGTGCAACATACCCTTTACTAACGGATATAGATCATCATCAATCAGAGTTCAGCTAGCGACTCAACTGAACGTATATCATCCAGTAAGCATGACTGCGATGCACAAATCACTTTCATGACTCATTCTTACACTAGTAGAAAACATGTTTTTTGTTTGGAGTTGTCAAGAGTTTAAGTTTCGGCTGTTTTTTAAACCCAGACTAATGTGGCATTAGTCCCGGTTCGAACGGGTAGGATGCCGATTTTTTTTAATCCTAATTCGTAACGGGACCTTTAGTCCTGGTTGAAGACACCAACCGGGACTAAAGGTTTTTTGGAGTATTTTTGGCTCTCCCCTCTCCCTTGTATCGTTTTTTAGCTTTGTAAAATAAAATGAAATTGATAACAAATTCAAAAAATAAATCGTTCGAGATGCCCATGTATTATGTCATCTAGTTGCAAGAGAAATTAACAAACATGAATTTCGACTCTTTTTTTTTTGTAAAATTGCATCATGTATTGGTAAAACGAGAATATATTTTGCATACGAACTAAAAAAAGTTTAATATATGAAAATGTATCTACGCACAAAGTTACATCTGAATTCACCCAGATTTACCCGGTTAGCAAATTTTTAGATTCTCAAACAGCCAAATGGAAGTATGAAAATTTTAAGGTTTTGCAAATAAAAATTTATTTTTTTATTTGGAATTTAATTTAATTTATTTATTTATTCATGATTATTATTACTTTTGGTTATTAAAGTAATTATTTAAAATTTAAATAATAAAGAAGTGTGACATTGTGACCAATAGGTTAATAGGATTAATATGATACTAGTATCAATAACGTGCGGAGAGAGCACTTGGAAGTGGGATGAAAGGAACTGAAAAGTTAAACGTGATAGTGTTGTAGCAGTCCGAGGATGGGGGAATAGCGGAAAGTTTGACCACAAGTGAGCAATATGACCTAAGATTAAGTGTAGTTAATACTAAACTAGTCAAATAACTAATATAACTAAAATATTAGAAATTCTGAAAAAATTAGAATGAAAAGAATAAGAATAAAAATAGAATAAAAAATGGGTTTTACAAACCGGGACTAAAGGGCCTCCGTTCCGGCGCGCGCACGCATCCAACGCGAAGACCCTTTTAATCCCGATTTGCAACACAACCGGTACTAAAAGGGACGCCTTTAATCCCGATGGCAAAACCGGGACTAACGGACCTTACTAACCGGGATTAAAGTCCCTTTTTCTATTAGTGTTGTATCTCCCACGGCGACCATGTCTCAGTGATTTCGCTGGTTGTCGTATGAACCATGTCTTCTCTCTACACGAAGTCTGTTAGGATTAAGCACGATCTCACACTGCAAGGCGCCAGGTGCTCCGTCGTATACTGTATACGTGTGTGGGAGTAGGAACTGGTTTTGTCTCTACCCAGCTAGCATTGCAATCGATCCGTGCGTGTGTCCAGCGATGTGTGTGTTGCACACGTGAGCTGCTAGCTAGGAAAGCAATCTGCGTGTATCCACCAGATCGATCGCTATAAGTGCGCCTACTTGTACCTGTTGTGTCCGTCTTCCCGGAGTTGAACCCGTACCGCCGGAGAGTACTCGGCAACTCGATTGCAGCGGGTCAGGTTTAGCCGCAGCCATGTCGTCGCCGGCTTACGCCGCCCAAGCTCCTCCTCGACACAGGCTCTCGCGGAGAAGCTGCAACCTCGTGTTGCTGGGCATCAGCATCGCCTTCCTCGCCATCGTCCTGCTGTACCTGCTCTACCGCCGCTGCCGGTCGCGCCGGTCCGAGCGGCGCGCTCGCCACCACGATGCGCCGCTTCCTACCCCTCACCTCGGGCTGAGCATGCACCATATCGTCGCTGCGCTCCCCGCATTCACGTATGGGGCGGGGGCGGCGACGCCGTCGCCCCAGCGCAGTAAGAGGAGGAGCGACAGCAAGGGGGGAGCGGCGGCGGCGCAGTGCGCCGTGTGCCTGCAGGAGCTGGAGCACGGTGACGTGGTGCGCGTGCTGCCGGCGTGCACGCACTTCTTCCACAGCAGCTGCGTCGACCCCTGGCTACGCGCGAACGCATCGTGCCCGGTGTGCCGTGCACACCCGGAGCCAGAGCGCGTGCGACCGGGCGAGGCTGCCCTTCCGGCGCCGATGCAACAGCTGCGTCCCTGTGAATTGTCGCCCGAGCGGCCTACATCGACGACGATCTTCGCAGACATCTTACTGAGGAATGGAGGCTCGACGAGCGGGTCGAATGACAAGGTCATGTCCAGCACGCCGTCACAGGCACCCATGGTGGGTGGCTACGTCATGTCGAGATCTCTGTAGCAGATGCCACTGACCCATGTGTTGGTGGACGAGGCGTGTTCATTGGAACGCATAGATGGGAGCGGCATCGCCATCCCCGCCGGCGACGATTAAGTAGGTACAGGAACATAGGCATCAAATGTTATATAGCCTCCTCCTGTCCATTCAGTTGAACCGTGTGCAGTGAATAAAAGGAACAATGTCACAGTCACCATGCAATGCTTGGATGTTCATTTTAGAGCTTTTCATTCGGGTCGCCGTTCCTAAAACTACAGATAATTTCATTGCAATTGCCCTCACAACACCACAGAAGATCTAATTGGTGGTGAAGCGTAGACACGAGCTTCCATGTTTTTGATCGATGCTCTCGCGGCTCTCCATAGATGCCCTTCAGCCTCCACTTAAAACAGTCCGGTTCGAAAACATCGACATCAATGTGCATTCTGCCCTTCCACCTCAAACTCACATTTAGTCCTTGCATGCAAGACCACCACTCATTCCCTCGCAATTCTTCACAAACATATTAGGCATATCCATCAACATTCCGAACCTTTCCACTCTTCGCTCTCCAAATTTGATTTCTGACAGGAAGATAATATTCGGGATATCCTTCTTCTGGTGTGCTAGAACACCACAAAATTCCCTCTTGTTCCCCAAACCCTGGCAGTTCAACATGCTAATCTTCATCGGGTATCGTGTGGAGCTGTCCAGGCAGCCCCACTTAACGGTTGTAGCCCCCTTCCCCACTCTCCTCACTATCCATGTAGCTTGGCCCTTCATTTAGGTTTTCTTTCCCATCTCCCGTCTACCCCGAAAGTCCTTTGGTCTCCTCTTGTCATCCAAAATTGAAAACCCATCGAACATTCCTATCCTTATGAAGTCGTTTGAATTTGTTTTTATTTGGACCCATGGCTTTGGTAGTTTGATCATTCCTCTTCACGATCAGCGGTATGGAAGCCACCTTTTTTGTCCATCATGATCGACGTCCCTCTGATATTCATGCATATTGGGTTGGACCTCTCACTCTTGGGTCGGCCCAATACCCTTTCGCTATCCTTTCTTCCTTCCACCACAAGAAAAATGGCCAGGTCCGTATTCTCCTTTTCACCAGCAACATTTTCCAGCATTGAAATGTCTATAATGAAATCCAATTTTTTTGAATTACCCTTCACTGGCAGGTAATTATTTGTTTTAGTCTGGCTAGTCACCTTATCTTCCGTCTCATTGCTTATCTTATCTACATCACCCGAGCTGCTATCATCAAAAAGATGAGAGGGATCCTTCCTCCAAGACGCTTGGACACTTCTGGACCGGGAATCTATGTTGTCGGCATAAAAGAAACGTCAATAACTCCCCTCATTTGCTATCACCCTAGCGTTGGAAATCATTTTCAATCCTTTTCTTTCGCATCAGTGCTTTCAACTGTTTCCCATGTTGTTGTTTTTCGCCTTTTCCCCATGTAATGCTACAACCTCTATCCTTATGATTATTCATGCCAGATGTGAAACAAAACTCAATTAGGTAATCATATTCAAAATTTCACCACTTCATATTATCTCAATCCCACCTACAACAACAAACACCTCATCAATGGCATGGAAATTTTCAGCCTCACTTTCAGACGCAAATATGCCAGCGACCCCCACATCAGCTTCCATGAGCTCACCAATTTTCTTACCTATAGCCTCTACGACAGCTTGATTCATCATTTCTAGGTGATCCCCTCAGTATCCATTGGTCTCTCCGACAACATTTCCGTGAGAGCTCGCACATACATGGCACCCACCTTATTTCCATCCGACCAATGATTCCATAATCATTGTTTCTATGCCTAACAACCTCAAAATCATGAGCAACCCTTTTACATGGTTGTATAATGGAGGGAAAACTAAGAGCCGACCTAGGATTTTGTGGTTTACAACCCTGTTCCTAGAAAATAAGAAACATCTGGAAATTAATGAAGACACATGTACCTCTTTTCTATTCTCTCTCGTTATCTGGACCGTTGGTTCTCGCTTTCGTCGTCGCTATCACTCATGTTCTATCACACCTCCCTCTCTCTCTATCCCCCTAAGCATGTGCCATGCAAATTAGTGAGTAATATTAACAATAAGGATGTGACTAGCAGGCGGTTGCATGCTTAGGGGTGCGATCGGGCAGCTTTCCATCATGAGAAAGTTTCCATGATCCCGATACCTCCAGCGCAAAACATAAAAGGTTGCTCCCATATCATGTTATCCTTCCCTATTTTTCATTCTTCTCCTCAAAATGCTCGGTGAGACTCACTTCTAACCTCACTTGTCGAAGTGGTTCAAATGCTTGCAACCAACAAATTTGCATCATCTGATACCTCCCTGCCGAGATCTTTGCCAGATATTATAGCTCTAGCCAAATAATTGAGCCATGGATCCATGTCACAAGAAGAAAATGCATATATAGAATAAATGCAATGGAAAACTGATATTTTTCATAATTAATTATTGTTTGAAGATAATGGAGAAGCTTGGTTGATGTATGTGGAGTGGATACCAAGCTGGCCATAGTGGGTAGTATCATATAGTTGGATCATGCATATGATATTGATTTATGATGCTATCGCTATAATGCATCGTATCATGTAGTAGCATCATAATCTCATTATGTTTACTAGCAAAGGCTAGCACGGCGGTACGCCGCGCCCATCGGTACCCGGAAATTTCAAGATAGCATATGTAGGCCCGAGGGGAAGATGTACCCTCGAGATTTACCCGCGGAGAAGAATTTGAGATGTGAGCAAACATGGATGGCCGACCCTGGAAAAACACCTACACCAGATCAGGCTAGCAGCTTCCATACAGCCAACATGGGTAGAGGGCACAAATTGTCCGACTCTAGAAAACCCGGAGAATCGTGCAACATCGAAAAGACAGACTAAAGTGGCGCGTGGGCTACCAAGTTCAGCAGATAGAACGCCCTACAAAATGCAGGATGGGTATTGGTGTCATAGAAGCCATCCTCAACCATAGAGGAAACACATTGGCACTTTACAATTCATATTGTTCCCAAACGATTACCCGATGTGACTAGGTGTACCAGGCCACATCGATAAGTTATAGCGACAATTGGTCACTCCAACGTATGGGAACGCCTGGGCACTTTTGGTGTCATCGAATATTTGTAGACAATCACCTTCATGACCGACGGTGTCACTCCAACAGGGCACTGGAGCAGTGGAGCATGCATATTCTTGAATTCCGTTGGGTGTCGCTCATATAGATATCTTTAACGTGCGCCAGACGCCCCATGGCATCATCCATATTTCCGCCCTATCTGAGTGCTCTCTGGCTGGTCAAAGTATAGAACATTTCATGGTCCAGATACCCATCGTCCGAATTTTCCTCGCCTGCCAAACCTTGGTAAGTTTACAACATACAAGAGAGTCACCCTAGAGCCTAAGTCGATTAACCACCGTCGAATCCTTGTCTTGTTTTGCACGTTGACCTTGAGTAAACCGACTGGGCTTCCGAGTTGATTTGGATCCTTGCGAGCAAGTCTGCCCGGGAGGAGGCTGAGTGCGCAACCCACATGCACCATAGTATTGTGCAATGACTCACTCCGATGGGGCTACCCGCGCGGTTGGATATTCCCTGCTCGTCAAGTTTATCCGAAAATACTTCACAATGTTGGATACATGTTTAGATATAATTGTCAAATACATGGAGTGCTGCAATCCGAGATTGACCATGATTTTGTAGAACAAATGTGCAACACCAGCTGACAATGCAGCAACATATGCTTGTCTAATGTGATGAACTTTTTGGTGCTCATCTATGGAATTTTTTGCTTTGACCCTGGGAAATTGCGATCTATCAACTATCTGAGTTGTTGTTGTAAGGTCTTTGGGAATCCAAGAAATGTCAGCCCTTCAAAACCACAACCTATTGTTGTAACATTTTTCACATACAAACTTCTAAGTATATATATATAATATAATGATGCAACCACTATACTCAATTCAGACACCAAGCTTTGGAGGACGTAGAATAAAGAGGGAGTGTTTTAGTATTGTGGCAACAATAGTCCTTGAGACTCGATAACATGATACGAGTGACAAATAGGATAGTGTAAAAAAATTGCTCATTCCGCTCCTCAAAATACTCAGCGAGCCCCACTTGTGACCTAACTTGTCGAAGTGGTTCCAATGCTTAATCTATCAAATTTGCTTCACCTGACACTTCCTTGTTGATAGCATTGCCACAGATTATAGCTCATGCATAATAACAAAATGCAAATGTAAAATAAAAGCAATGGGAGTGGAGAAGTTTTGTGATATGTGACACGAGTGCAGGACCGTCGATGTCCAGTTGAATCTAGGCGTATCAACCTATACATACTGGTCCCAAAAAGTCTTACTAGGGCAACTCCATATGTGTAGCAATGTTAGGTTAAATCCCAAATGGTAAGAGTTATGATATCAACTAACTCAGCCTCACTCACATGTACATATCTCTTCTTTTTCTCTGATGGCGAACAAAAAAAAAGCATGCTTTGTTTGCCCAAGAATTTATTTATTCTTGAAATAATTTTGCATGGTTTCTTTATCCATGCTGCACACATCGATTGAGATGGAAACTATATCATCATAAATAATTTTTTCCTTATCCTGATATGTATAGTGCATACATTGATGCGTGTCATCCATTTTACACTTTAGGATGTGTGTAGATGGACATGACTTATCCTGATATGCATTTATGAGTGCCTACATGAATGTGTGTCATGCATTCATCTTACACTTTAGGAGGTGTCTAGATAGACATGAGGAAGAACCATAAATCACATGAGAAAACCTAGGCAAACATATTGGTATGCAACAGCAAAAAGGATGTTGTCAGTTAGTTTTGTAGTATGCAACCAACAAAGAAAAGCTGTATATATTGCCAACTACACAGTATAAACTACAAATGATTATAGAAAAATTGAATCTACACAATTACGTAACTTGTCATAAGAGATAAGGGTTGTAGACAAAATTTGTGCATACTTCTTTGAGAAGTTTGGAGCAGCATGTGTAAAAGTACTTAAGCAAGTGTGTAGGAAAGCCTTTTAGAAATAAAGACACATTATTTTGTCTACATCTAACATTTATAATGATTTCTAGAAAAAAAATATGCCATACGCAGAAAACGTGGAGTGGCAAGTTTTGTGTATGCTTGCATTATGTATCTAACTTACGAGAGTTGGTTATATCCATTCGACCTTTCTATTACATCCATTTGTCTCCTTTATCTTAACAAACTTCACCTTTACAAAAAACCTAGGCCACATTTCTTGGCTATAAAATCTCTTTAGACTAGGGGTATCATAGGTAGTATCATGCAGTATATGCATGCAAAAAAGTTGATGTGCCACTTCAATTAGCAATAAGAAAGATAATAGTGACATCATAGGTAAATAATGCATCATAGCTCATAAAACTAAAAAAATTAATGTGAAATATATCTTCTACACAATTTGCATTGATATTCTACAAATTATATAATAAATACAATAAGACTGTGATACTACTACATAATACAATGCATTATAAAGATAATATCATACACTAGTATCATATTTATGATACTACTATATGATACTGTCCACTATGACCAATTTTACATCCCACGCCACATTCATCAACCAAGCTTCCACATTCCGTTCAAACAATTATGGCAACTACCCGTTTCCCATTGCTTTTACTTTACATTTGCATTTTTCTTTATGTAAAGGTGGAGTTTGTTAAGATAAAGGAGTTGTGATATGGTCATATGGACATAATAGAAAGTTCCAATGGATATAACCAACTCTTACAAGTTAGATGCATAAATGGAAGTATACACACAAAATGCTACCCGTTTCTGTGCATGCATTGTTTTGTCGACGTCTCATTATATACCTAAAATGTAGAAAAATCAATGTGTCTCTATTTTTGAAAAGGTTTTCATACAAACTTGGTTAGTATTTTTTTCACCTACTGATCCAAACTTTTCAAACAAGTATGTACGCATGTCATGTACAACCCTTGTCTCTTATGAAGGGTTAAGTAATTGTGTAGCTTCAGTTTGCTTATAATCATTGTAGTTTCTACCATGTAATTGGCGATACCCGTTTCTTGGTTGTTTGTTTACTACAAAACTAACATATAACATATTTTTGGTTTTTTGCGTAACAATATGTTTGCACAGGCTTTCTCATATGATCTGTAGTTCTTCCTCATGTGTATCTAGAAAAATCCTAAAGTGTAAGATGGATACATGACACACATCTACGTACGCACTCATAAATACATATCAGGATAAGTCATGTCTATCTATACACATCCTGAAGTATAATATGGATGGCACACATCAATGTAGGCACTCAAAAATACATATCAGGATAAAAAAATTATGATGAAACAATACGCATCTTAATCGATGTGTTAGTGTGGATGTAAAATTCCATTAAAAACTACTTAAATAATATATAAAAAATTGGGCAAACAAATCATGTGTTTTTGGTAGCCAACAGCGAGAGAGAGAGAGAGATAAGAGACATGTACATGCAGATGAGGCTGAATTATTTGATATCATAACCCTTACAACATGGGCTTTAACCCAACGTTGCTACCCAAATGGAGTTGTCCCACTAAGATTTGTTGGGGCCGGTATGTATAGATTGATAAGCCTAGAATCAGCTGCGTCTATGGTCCTCCATTCACGCCCCAGATCAAAAAATTCTACGATGAAAAAATTGACTGATGCGCACTTCTCCTTACAAATTTTCCTTTGCACGACATTGTGCTTGTGTCGCCACAGATCATCCACCGCCGCGTCACCATTTTGTTCCTTTGTGCGACTCTCGGATCAACCATGCGCCTCGGTCGCCCTCCGCATCCCTACTACTCCCCCTCACAGCATGTCTCCCCGTGTGGCTCTCAGGTGTAGTGGCTGTGGGTGGGGAAGATAGGAGCGTTGTTGAGGCCCATGGGAAAGGATCTCGGCAAGGGAGAACCTCCTAATGGGAGACCGATGGAGGTGGAGACCGGCTAGGGAGGTAGAATGAGACCATGGGGAAGAGTCGAGAAAGAAATATTAGGTGTAGGGTTACGCACGCCTCAGTGCCACAAACATGATCCAGAACTGCTCGATGGTTTGATGGTGGGCTCTACCGTCGCTTTAACCGAGCTGAACCAAACATGTGAGGAAAGAGAAGCACGGTCACTGGGATCAGATCACAATGGTACATAGAGGGGGAGCCTAGCAACCGGTGGCTGGTAGGCCGCAGCCAAAAAAAAGGTAATTGGAAGCAACCGATCCAGCGAATCAACCAAGTGACAAAGAAGGGGGCTACATGTAATGAAACAAATAGAGTAATGAAAGGATAACTAGGACTTCCATCGAGCCCAAATCACTATGGAGGGGTGCAAAGTGCTTGGCCATTATGTGGTGTATTAATTATGTGGCACCACATCACCAATTTATCCATTGGCTATAGCACACAAAAATGGCAACTATATGTGTTGTGATGATGTTAAACACGATACAAGAAATAGGGTTCACGATGCTCACACGGGATCCCAATAAAAGGAATGAACAACTATAACACAAGCAGCAGCGAAGTAAAAAAGTAGGAAACGTCTAGGGATCAAGCGATGTGTAGCTATTTAATACCAACCACCGCCCTGATTAGGAATTTTCCCTAGCCCCACATACCCATAAATGTAAAGAACCAGCCCGAACCAAAAACGGGCATTCCCCCGACCAAGTTTCCTCCACGCTGTCTCAGGCTGCTCGTGAGCAAAAATTGTCATACCAAGTCATCAAATACCCCCTCCCAGAAAAGGTGACGCCCATCTCCCTCTCTTGCCATCTTCTTCCTCGGCAAGGGCAACATCTATCCTTCCTCTCCCTTTAGATCTCCAACCGAACCTGCAACTTTCCTCAAATTGCGATGAGTCTAAAAGCATTGATGAAGAGGAAGAACAAAGGAAGGTAATCCACACACAACCCTGTTTTGCTACCATCACCACCATTTTAAACATATTTCTTGGATCTCCATGTAGTTCTAGGTTCTGGAACGAATTTGTTAAAGGATTCATCTTTTTTGAGTACATACAACCATAAAAACCCATACTTATAGTATATTTAGGGTATTATATGATCAATAACAACTTAGTTTTAGGTTCTAACTACCATCTACATAACCTTAGTGAATTCTACATAAATTGTTCCACTACGTGTCACATATGCAAACAACTTAGGTGTTCTTATCTACAATTCAGTGATGTGTCTAAGGTCACGGATCGAGTGTAGCCAGTATTCAAAAGTAAGAGTATCGAATTCACGATGGATCTTGATTATTAAAGGTTTTATTGGCTCTCGTTACCTTCACTTAGATGTACCTAAAAGTTGTCCTTAAATCCAAAGCAAAGTAATAATTAATGGTTGTTTTTGAGAGTTTGTGAATAAAGTAAAGAAACAATTAAAGTAAACGAGACTATGTGAATGATAGTAAGGTAAATGATACTCAATAGGGTAAAGCGTTCTCGGGGAGTTGTGGTTCCATCGCTAGCCTAGGTATGGTGATTAGAAATATTGATTTTGTCTTTTATATATCTATGTGTGTGGCAAGGTTCCTCGTATGTTTTTTCCTGTCGTTTGGTTTCCTGTGACATCTGCTATCTGTTGCCATCCTGTGACATCTGTTGATCCATGGTGAAGTCAGAGGTAGAAAATGTCATGGAAGCCGAGAGCTGAGGACTAGTGATGGTGGTTCGAGTCTTTGCGACGATGGGGAATTTTCTTGGTGACTTAGGACTCATAGCAGCGGTGTGCAAGTGCGGGCGACAGCACATGAGAAGTTTATAGTCTGACCTATCAGGCTCAAAATCCAAGGTCTAGCCTTAAATGATTGTGCTTGGCAATGGCCTTGTTGAAGGCATTGTTTCGAGAGAGGGGACTATCTCTAGGGTGAAACCTAAGATTTATGATTGGGCGGAAACGGTGCTTGGTACACTGTTTCCTCCTGGAGGCGTCGCTTTTTGGAAAATTTAGACTTAAGGTGTTGTCTTGGTGGTGGTTGTATTGCTGCTACGAGGAATAGATTATTCTAGTGGGAATTTTATTTTTTTTAGCTTCTTCTTCTCTTTTGAGGCTATGTGCATATGTAGTGTCATTAGGGTGTTGCAATGTTGAGGAGGCAGAGTGTAATTGGTAACTTCGTGATATTAATATATTTCCTTTATCGAAAAAGGACTCAAGTAATGTCCTTCCTAGGCCCAGGGCTAGCGGTCTCAATAATGATGAGTAAGGCGCAAAGCTCTCTATCAAAGAGAGGGTTAGATTTATGGTTCAACGCACATATCTAACTAATCTTGTCGCCGGGGTGGCCAGGCTCCACCGGTAGTAATGTGGAAGCCACCACTGAGGTGCCAAGCCATCCTACCTTAATTAAGATGCACCATTGACAGAGTAGGAGAGGGATCCTCACACAACTCATGTAGCCCGGGCTTAATTTGCATCACTGGAGCTATGATCTCATTGACGTCCTCACACTCAGAGTCAATCGCCACATCAGGCTATGGCGATGGGCTAGTCCTGCCAAGGGGGAAGAAAAAACCAAATATGCATTGTTCCCCAACCACTGCTGATTCTCTTGGATCTTGCCAATAATGACTTCACCATCATCCTTTTATGTCATCTCAGCAATCACATCACTATCAACAATCTCAAATGACTCTTGCTCATTGGATTCATAAGAAGCACACAAGAATGCACGCTCCAAATTAAGAAGTAGCAACATGCGCCAATGAAAGCATGATTTTTGTCGCCTCTTCACACAGAAGGCGAGCCACCTCTTTGATGCGGTGGTCGGCCATCTGAAGGAGCTCCATGCGCAAGAAGGACAACCGTGACTACAGAGTAGAGTCAAAACTAGCATCAACATGAGAATCCTTGCAGCACTGATGGCGTGTATTTCACACGTTCGTTGGGCAACCCCAAGAGGAAGGTATGATGCGCACAGCAGCAAGTTTTCCCTCAGAAAGAAACCAAGGTTTATCGAACCAGGAGGAGCCAAGAAGCACGTTGAAGGTTGATGGCGGCGGGATGTAGTGCGGCGCAACACCGGAGATTCCGGCGCCAACGTGGAACCTGCACAACACAACCAAAGTACTTTGCCCCAACGAAACAGATGAGGTTGTCAATCTCACCAGCTTGCTGTAACAAAGGATTAACCGTATTGTGTGGAAGATGATTGTTTGCGAGAGAAAATAGTAAAACAAGTATTGCAGCAGATTTGTATTTCAGTATTAAAGAATGGACCGGGGTCCACAGTTCACTAGAGGTGTCTCTCCCATAAGATGAAAGCATGTTGGGTGAACAAATTACAGTCGGGCAATTGACAAATAGAGAGGGCATAACAATGCACATACATGACATGATAAGTATAGTGAGATTTAATTGGGCATTACGACAAAGTACATAGACCGCCATCCAATCGCATCTATGCCTAAAAAGTCCACCTTCGAGGTTATCATCCGAACCCCTCCGGTATTAAGTTGCAAAGCAACAGACAATTGCATTAAGTATGGTGCGTAATGTAATCAACAACTACATCCTCGGACATAGCGCCAATGTTTTATCCCTAGTGGCAACAGACACAACACAACCTTAGAACTTTACGTCACATCGTCCCAGTGTCAATGCGGGCATGAACCCACTATCGAGCATAAGTACTCCCTCTTGGAGTTAAAAGTAAAAACTTGGCCGAGCCTCTACTAGTAACGGAGAGCATCCAAGATCATAAACAACACATGTGTAATAACTTGATAATTAACATGACATGGTATTCTCTATCCATCGGATCCCGACAAACACAACATATAGAATTACGAGATAGATGATCTTGATCATGTTAGGCAGCTCACAAGATCCAACAATGAAGCACAATGAGGAGAAGACAACCATCTAGCTACTGCTATGGACCCATAGTCCAGGGGTGAACTACTCACTCATCACTCCGGAGGCGACCATGGCGGTGTAGAGTCCTCCGGGAGATGAATCCCCTCTCCGGCGGGGTGCCGGAGGAGATCTCCAGAATCCCCCGAGATGGGATCGGCGGCGGCGGCGTCTCAGTAAGGTTTTCCGTATCGTGGTTTTTTCGCATCAGGGGTTTCGCGACGGAGGCTTTAAGTAGGCGGAAGGGCAGCGTGGGGGGCCACACGAGGGGCCCACACCATAGGTCGGCGCGGCCAAGACCTGGGCCGCGCCGCCCTATGGTTTGGCCACCTCGTGGCCCCACTTCGTGTGTTCTTCGGTCTTCTGGAAGCTCCGTGGAAAAATAGGACCCCAGGTCTTCGTTTCGTCCAATTCCGAGAATATTTCGTTACTAGGATTTCTGAAACCAAAAACAGCGAGAAAACGAGAACTGGCACTTCGGCATCTTGTTAATAGGTTAGTTCCAGAAAATGCACGAATATGACATAAAGTGTGCATAAAACATGTAGGTATCATCAATAATATGGCATAGAACATAAGAAATTATCGATACGTCGGAGACGTATCAAGCATCCCCAAGCTTAGTTCTGCTCGTCCCGAGCAGGTAAAACGATAACAAAGATAATTTCTGAAGTGATATGCCATCATAACCTTGATCATACTATTTGTAAACATATGTAGTGGATGCAGCGATCTAAACAATGGTGATGACATGAGTAAACCGGTGAATCATGTAGCAAAGACTTTTCATGAATAGTACTTCAAGACAAGTATTAATAAGTCTTGCATAAGAGTTAACTCATAAAGCAATAAATCAAAGTAAAGGTATTGAAGCAACACAAAGGAAGACTAAGTTTCAGCGGTTGCTTTCAACTTGTAACATGTATATCTCATGGATAATTGTCAACATAGAGTAATATAACAAGTACAATATGCAAGTATGTAGGAATCAATGCACAGTTCACACAAGTGTTTGCTTCTTGAGGTGGAGAGAAATAGGTGAACTGACTCAACATAAAAGTAACGAGAATGGTCCTTCAAAGAGGAAAGCATCGATTGCTATATTTGTGCTAGAGCTTTTATTTTGAAAACATGAAACAATTTTGTCAACGGTAGTAATAAAGCATATGAGTTATGTACATTATATCTTACAAGTTGCAAGTCTCATGCATAGTATACTAATAGTGCCCGCACCTTGTCCTAATTAACTTGGACTACCGGATCTTTGCAATGCACATGTTTTGACCAAGTGTCACAATGGGGTACCTCCATGCCGCCCGTACAAAGGTCTAAGGAGAAAGCTCGCATTTTGGATTTCTCGCTTTTGATTATTCTCAACTTAGACATCCATACCGGGACAACATGGACAACAGATAATGGACTCCTCTTTAATGCATAAGCATGTGGCAACAATTATTATTCTCATATGAGATTGAGGATATGTGTCCAAACTGAAACTTCCGCCATGAATCATGGCTTTAGTTAGCGGCCCAAAGTTCTTCTCTAACAATATGCATGCTCCAACCATGAAGGTGGTAGATCTCTCTTGCTTCAGACAAGACGGACATGCATAGCAACTCACATGATATCCAACAAAGAATAGTTGATGGCGTCCCCGAAACATGGTTATCGCTCAACAAGCAACTTAATAAGAGATAAAGTGCATAAGTACATATTCAATACTACAATAGTTTTTAAGCTATTTGTCCCATGAGCTATATATTGCAAAGGTGAATGATGGAATTTTAAAGGTAGCACTCAAGCAATTTACTTTGGAATGGCGGATAAATACCATGTAGTAGGTAGGTATGGTGGACACAAATGGCATAGTGGTTGGCTCAAGGATTTTGGATGCATGAGAAGTATTCCCTCTCGATACAAGGTTTAGGCTAGCAAGGTTATTTGAAACAAACACAAGGATGAACGGTACAACAAAACTCACATAAAAGACATATGGTAAACATTATAAGACTCCATACCGTCTTCCTTGTTGTTCAAAACTCAATACTAGATGTTATCTAGACTCTAGAGAAACCAAATATGCAAACCAAATTAGCAAGCTCTAAGTATTTCTTCATTAATGGGTGCAAAGTATATGATGCAAGAGCTTAAACATGAGCACAACAATTGCCAAGTATCAAATTATCCAAGACATTATAGAGTTACTACATGTATCATTTTCCAATTCCAACCATATAACAATTTAACGAAGATGAACTTCGCCATGAATACTATGAGTAGAGCCTAAGGACATATTTGTCCATATGCAACAGCGGAGCGTGTCTCTCTCCCATAAAGTGAATGCTAGGATCCATTTTATTCAAACAAAACAAAAAACAAAAACAAACCGACGCTCCAAGCAAAGTACATAAGATGTGGCCGAATAAAAATATAGTTTCGGGGAGGAACTCGATAATGTTGTCGATGAAGAAGGGGATGCCTTGGGCATCCCCAAGCTTAGACGCTTGAGTCTTCTTAATATATGCAGGGGTGAACCACCGGGGCATCCCCAAGCTTAGAGCTTTCACTCTCCTTGATCATATTGCATCATACTCCTCTCTTGATCCTTGAAAACTTCCTCCACACCAAACTCGAAACAACTCATTAGAGGGTTAGTGCATAATAAAAATTCACATGTTCAGAGGTGACACAATCATTCTTAACACTTCTGGACATTGCATAAAGCTACTGGATATTAGTGGATCAAAGAAATTCATCCAACATAGCAAAAGAGGCAATGCGAAATAAAAGACAGAATCTGTCAAACCAGAACAGTCCGTAAAGATGGATTTTATTAGGCCACCAGACTTGCTCAAACGAAAATGCTCAAATTGAATGAAAGTTGCGTACATATCTGAGGATCATGCTCGTAAATTGGCGTAATTTTCTGAGCTACCTACAGGGAGATAGACCCAGATTCGTGACAGCAAAGAAATCTGGAACTGCGCAGTAATCCAAATCTAGTACTTGCTTTTCTATCAAAGACTTTACTTGGCACAACAAAACATAAAACTAAGATAAGGAGAGGTTGCTACAGTAGTAAACAACTTCCAAGACACAAATATAAAACAAAAATACTGGAGTAAAAACATGGGTTGTCTCCCATAAGCGCTTTTCTTTAACGCCTTTCAGCTAGGCGCGAAAGTGTAACTCAAGTAACATCGAGAGATGAAGCATCAACATCATAATTTGTTCTAATAATAGAATCATAAGGTACCTTTATTCTCTTTCTAGGGAAGTGTTCCATACCTTTCTTGAGAGGAAATTGATATTTAATATTACCTTCCTTCATGTCAATAGTAGCACCAACGGTTCGGAGAAAAGGTCTTCCCAATATAATGGGGCAAGATGCATTGCATTCAATATCCAAGACAACAAAATCAACGGGGACAAGGTTATTGTTAACCATAATATGAACATTATCAACTTTCCCCAAAGGTTTCTTTTTAGCATTATCAGCGAGATTAACATCCAAATAACAATTCTTCAATGGTGGCAAGTCAAGCATATCATAGACTTTTTTAGGCATAACAGAAATACTTGCACCAAGATCACATAAAGCATTACAATCAAAATCTTTGATTCTCATTTTAATGATGGGCTCCCAACCATCCTCTAGCTTTCTAGGAATAGAAGTTTCAAGTTTTAGTTTCTCTTCTCTAGCTTTTATGAGAGCATTTGTAATATGTTTTGTGAAAGCCAAATTTATAGCGCTAGCATTGGGACTCTTAGCAAGTTTTTGCAAGAACTTTATAACTTCAGAGATGTGGCAATCATCAAAATCTAAATCATTACAATCTAAAGCAATGGGATTATCATCCCCAAGGTTGGAAAAAATTTCAGCAGCTTTATCACAAGCAGTTTCAGCGAGCTTTAGCGAGTTTCGAGTGATTTTGCGCGCTTTGCACTAGGAGTAGAAGCATTGCCAACACCAATTATTTTATCATGGATAGTAGGAGGTGCAGCAACATATGAAGAATCAACATTACTTGTGGTGGTAATAGTCCAAACTTTAGCTACATTTTCCTTTTTAGCTAGTTTTTCATTTTCTTCTCTATCCCACCTAGCTCGCAGCTCAGCCATTAATCTTATATTCTCATTAATTCTAACTTGGATGGCATTTGCTGTAGTAACAATTTTATTTTCAATATCCCTATTAGGCATAACTTTCGATTTCAAAAGATCAACATCCGAGGCAAGACTATCAACTCTAGAAACAAGAATATCAATTTTATTGAGCTTTTCCTCAACAGATTTGTTAAAGGCAGTTTGTGTACTAATAAATTCTTTAAGCATGGCCTCAAGTCCAGGGGGTGTATTCCTATTATTGTTGTAAGAATTCCCATAAGAATTATCATAACCGTTACCATTATTATAAGGATATGGCCTATAGTTATTACTAGAATTGTTCCGATAAGCATTGTTGTTGAAATTATTATTTTTAATGAAGTTTACATCAACATGTTCTTCTTGGGCAACCAATGAAGCTAATGGAACATTATTAGGATCAACATTAGTCCTATCATTCGCAAGCATAGACATAATAGCATCAACCTTATCATTCAAGGAAGAGGATTCTTCAACAGAATTTACCTTCTTACCTTGTGGAGCTCTTTTCGTGTGCCATTCAGAGTAATTAACCATCATATTATCAAGAAGCTTTGTTGCTTCACCAAGAGTGATGGACATAAAGGTACCTCCAGCAGCTGAATCCAATAAATTCCGCGAAGAAAAATTTAGTCCTGCATAGAAGGTTTGGATGATCATCCAAGTAGTCAGTCCATGGGTTGGGCAATTTTTAACCAGAGATTTCATTCTTTCCCAAGCTTGAGCAACATGTTCAGTATCCAATTGTTTAAAATTCATTATGCTACTCCTCAAAGATATAATTTTAGCAGGGGATAATATCTACCAATAAAAGCATCCTTGCATTTAGTCCATGAATCAATACTATTCTTAGGCAGAGATAGCAACCAGTCTTTAGCTCTTCCTCTTAATGAGAAAGGAAACAATTTTAATTTTATAATGTCACCATCTACATCTTTATATTTTTGCATTTCACATAGTTCAACAAAATTATTGAGATGGGCAGCAGCATCATCAGAACTAACACCAGAAAATTGCTCTCTCATGACAAGATTAAGTAAAGCAGGTTTAATTTCAAAGAATTCTGCTGTAGTAGCAGGTGGAGCAATAGGTGTGCATAAGAAATCATTATTATTTATGCTAGTGAAGTCACACAACTTAGTATTTTCAGGGTTGGCCATTTTAGCAGTAGTAAATAAAGCAAACTAGATAAAGTAAATGCAAGTAAACTAATTTTTTTGTGTTTTCGATATAGCAAACAAGATAGCAAATAAAGTAAAGCTAGCAACTAATTTTTTTGTGTTTTGATATAAGTGCAGCAAACAAAGTAGTAAATAAAATAAAGCAAGACAAAAACAAAGTAAAGAGATTGAGAAGTGGAGACTCCCCTTGCAGCGTGTCTTGATCTCCCCGGCAACGGCGCCGTGAAAATATGCTTGATGGCGTGTATTTCACACGTTCGTTGGGCAACCCCAAGAGGAAGGTATGATGCGCACAGCAGCAAGTTTTCCCTCGGAAAGAAACCAAGGTTTATCGAACCAGGAGGAGCCAAGAAGCACGTTGAAGGTTGATGGCGGCGGGATGTAGTGCGGCGCAACACCGGAGATTCCGGCGCCAACGTGGAACCCGCACAACACAACCAAAGTACTTTGCCCCAACGAAACAGATGAGGTTGTCAATCTCACCGGCTTGCTGTAACAAAGGATTAACCGTATTGTGTGGAAGATGATTGTTTGCAGAGAAAATAGTAAAACAAGTATTGCAGCAGATTTGTATTTCAGTATTAAAGAATGGACCGGGGTCCACAGCTCACTAGAGGTGTCTCTCCCATAAGATGAAAGCATGTTGGGTGAACAAATTACAGTCGGGCAATTGACAAATAGAGAGGGCATAACAATGCACATACATGACATGATAAGTATAGTGAGATTTAATTGGGCATTACGACAAAGTACATAGACCGCCATCCAACCGCATCTATGCCTAAAAAGTCCACCTTCAGGTTATCATCCGAACCCCTCCAGCATTAAGTTGCAAAGCAACAGTACAATTGCATTAAGTATGGTGCGTAATGTAATCAACAACTACATCCTCGGACATAGCGCCAATGTTTTATCCCTAGTGGCAACAAGACAACACAACCTTAGAACTTTCGTCACCGTCCCGTGTGTCAATGCGTGCATGAACCCACTATCGAGCATAAGTACTCCCTCTTGGAGTTAAAAGTAAAAACTTGGCCAGAGCCTCTACTAGTAACGGAGAGCATCCAAGATCATAAACAACACATGTCTAATAACTTGATAATTAACATGACATGGTATTCTCTATCCATCGGATCCCGACAAACACAACATATAGAATTACGTATAGATGATCTTGATCATGTTAGGCAGCTCACAAGATCCAACAATGAAGCACAATGAGGAGAAGACAACCATCTAGCTACCGCTATGGACCCATAGTCCAGGGGTGAACTACTCACTCATCACTCCGGAGGCGACCATGGCGGTGTAGAGTCCTCCGGGAGATGAATCCCTCTCCGGCAGGGTGCCGGAGGAGATCTCCGTAATCCCCCGAGATGGGATCGGCGGCGGCGGCATCTCGCAAGGTTTTCCGTATCGTGGTTTTTTCGCATCGTGGGTTTCGCGACGGAGGCTTTAAGTAGGCGGAAGGGCAGCGTGGGGGGCCACACGAGGGGCCCACACCATAGGTCGGCGCGGCCAAGACCTGGGCCGCGCCGCCCTATGGTTTGGCCACCTCGTGGCCCCACTTCGTGTGTTCTTCGGTCTTCTGGAAGCTCCGTGGAAAAATAGGACCCTGGGTCTTCGTTTCGTCCAATTCCGAGAATATTTCGTTACTAGGATTTCTGAAACCAAAAACAGCGAGAAACAGGAACCGGCACTTCGGCATCTTGTTAATAGGTTAGTTCCAGAAAATGCACGAATATGACATAAAGTGTGCATAAAACATGTAGGTATCATCAATAATATGGCATAGAACATAAGAAATTATCGATACGTCGGAGACGTATCAAGCACCAAGAAGGTGACCTTGGCAAAACTGCCACGCGCAACGACGAGAAGCTCACGATCCCATCCCAACTCCGGGTGAGTGAATGATGACAAGGCTGGGCTAGCTGGGAGTAGCTCCGCTTGCAAGGAGCACGAGTGACCGGAGAGCGGGCGCGATCGGTCAGAGAGGGATCACGAGTGGCCAGAGAGCAATCACAATAGAACCTATCATGATGTCCAGGGCGAAGACAACGGATGCATGTGAATGGCTCACGACATACCCTAGTTGGGTGGCCATGCTCAAGGCAACAGAAACACCCTCCTCAAGGCCAATGCTTAAAGATGAGGCAACACTCAAGACCTTCCCTCGATGGCTCTGGGCGCTCCTGGCTAGCGCGACACCCTCGACCCACATGCCCCTAGCCTTCCTTGGCTTCTGCATCGCTGCAAAGAACAAAGAAACTGCCGTAGGTCGAAAAGACGGATCAACCAGGCGCGCCTCCAGCTTATGTGCCATCTCGACATTGCGCACATCAAAATTGTCCATGCTTCACTAGAAACAACACATCCAGAGGCGGTCAGCGCTGCTGAATTAGAGGCCAACATGGTAGCAGGCTCAGGCGACGCCTCGAGTACCGACTCAACCGTCAAGAGAGCCGAGGGGCAGGCCGGATCTGTACCTACATGAGCATTGCCAACACGGTTGCCATCGAAAGTAACATATAAATATGGGTTTTTCTAGTTCTCAGCTAGTTCGTACTCAGTCAAGTCCTACATCATTATATTTGCTTTGTGATTCGTGCTAGTTATCTGTTGTAACATGAGTTGCGACTGACATTTGATGAAATCATCTGACTGGGAACGGTGCTATTCCTCAACCAACTGAGAAATAGCCACACCCTATAAATATTGAAGGTTTACTTATCTGCATAGGCGACTTCCGTTTACGTCGAAGGGTGTCAACAAACGTCTTGAGGTACAGTTCTGTTCTGGGATGCCTGATTTCGTTGTGAAAGGTCTCGTTTAGGGTTCTTATGCAATAGTATTATTTCATGAATTTTTCTATATAAAGTACCGTGTTATCTTGTTCTTCTTCTAGACTTGCAAATTTCATCCACTAATAACTTAAGATAGTGAGACGCGCAGACTATGGTTCAAGCGGCGAGGCCAAGAACAGGACGTGACCTAGCCACCGCTCCTCCACCCTCCCAGCGCCGCCGCCCCTCCCTTCCTCCACCACCGCCCCCTCCCATCCCCTCTCCTCCCTTCCCACCTTCGCCCCAGGTCATCTCGCGCGAGGTGGCTCCGAGCAACGACCCGAACCCAAGAAGAGGCAGCCCATCTTCTTCCTCCTGGTTGCTGCCGTCGTCAAGGTCGGCGGTGGTGGCCGCGTCCGGCTGCCAAAGGTAGGGGCGGTTGATACGGGCATGGAGGCCTATGTGGAGCCCAGATTCAGGACTCCACCAGCTTAATTATCTTAGTTTATGTAATGATCATATGTGGGCCAATTAGGGTTTTTAATAAGTTGAGTCGGTTTTGGTTTGGGCCTGTGCAAACCAAGTTAGAGAGGCCCACAAGGGCTGGCCGGCCACCACCCCCTCATATAAGGTGGAGGGACGGCTAGGGTTTAGGATAGAACAAGTTTAGTCTCAAGATTAGGGTTTTCCCCATTGCGTGTGTTCATGTGTATCATCCCTCCGGGGGTACGGCGCTGCCGTTTATCTATTATATCCGCTGCGAAGGTTCTTGTGTTCATCAAGGATTGTCTAGCTCAAGGTTTGAGGCGTATCGTTCATCGATCTGTTGCTTGCTGGATTGTTCCCTCTTCTCCAGGCTGCGTTCATCGCATTGTTGGGAGGATTTACTACCCCAGGTTCTCGCTGTGAAAGATCGGGCATCAACCAAGGAGGATCCACTGGGTTCCCCCTGATCATGTGGTATCAGCTTTCTGGGTTGCTCACGGCGAGGTTTTGTTGATCGATCTCTTTGGATCGGTTTGCATTGGAGAAGATTGGCTCTAGATCGGAGGAGATTGGCTCTCGGTCAAAGGAGGTATCGTTGGACGAAGTTTGGCATTGTTTGGTGCAATTTGGAGGTCATCCATGGCGGTTTCGGAGGTCAAAATCGCGAAAAAATCGCGTCTGGAATCGGGAAGAGGAAGACGTTTCGCGACGCGCCCCGGTTGCAGGGCCGGCCGACCGGACCCAGGACCGGCCGGGACGGTCCACCAGCCGGTCAACCGGGCTCCAGACCGGGTCCAGCCGTTCTGGACCGGACCAGGCGCTGACGCCAACCGGAGCCGGTACTGTGCCGCCCAGACGCGCGGCCGGCCACCAGGCCGGTCTGACCGGGCTCCAGGCCGGTCTGACCGGGCTCCAGGCCGGTCGTGCCGGCGCCCTGGCCGGTCCAACCGGACCCTGGGTCGGCCCATCCGGTTCCCAGGCTGGTCCAACCGGGCTATGGGCCGGGCGAGCTCCTGCTGTTTCTCCGCCGACATTGGCTGTTGCTGCTGGTGATGCTACTTCGTTTCCGCGCGATGTTCTGGGTATGAGGTGTACTCTTCCGAAGAAGTCTAGTAAGGTTTTCAATGACTATCTGGACTGTTTGAAGGGTGAACAGCGTTCGCCGTCCAGTCTTCGTTGGTACCTACACCGTCTTGCGACAGTTCAGGAGTATGAAGATTGGGAGAGAAACATGAAGTTGGGTTTTCCTCGATGTCCCACATACAATAGGAAGTTCAATAGTTCTTATGCATATATTCTTGCTCTACGGCGTGTGGACGAGGCATTATAACGTTGCTGGCATGATGCGGTGGACAGAGGTGAATTTGCTGAAACTTGGGAGGATTACAAAACTTTTCTTCGTAGTGGGTTTGTGTTACCATACATGGAGGAGAGTGAGCAGCCATCCCGAGTTGTACATGCAATAGAGAAAGTGGACAAGTGCATAGTTCCTATTCAGGAGATTGTTCCACTACCAACAGTCACTAAGGTCGAGGTGAAATCTTCGAAGAGAGGAAACCTGGCTCGATACCAAGAGCGCTATCGTGGATCGTTGAGGAGGATGTACCATTGAGCGGGCTGAATATGCAACTCAAGAGGGTACAAGATGAAGCTTGCAAGATAGTTGACAAGGGTCAGCGGTGGAGTTTGTTTCAGACTAAGTGCATTATCAAGGGCAAGGATTGCAAGTTTATGGTTGATGGTGGTAGCTGTACTAATGGCATTAGCAAGGCGATGGTGGCAGCGTTGGGGTTGTCTACATGGCGTCTTCCTGAACCTAAACATCTTGAGTGGTTGAATAGCAGTGGTATGCTGAAGATTGCTCATAAGGTGCGTGTGCCATTTACAGTTGATGATTATGTTGATGAGATAGATTGTGATGTGTTGCAATTGGAGGTGTGTGGATTGCTACTTGGGCGTCCTTGGTAGTATGATCGCAATGTGACACATGCTGGGCGAGCAAATACATATTCTTTTATGCATGGTGGCAAACAACGGACTTTGAAGCCTCTGGGTGATGATCATATCAACTCCGATGTGGAGTTAGTAGTGCATAAGGAGAAGTTGCACAAATCTAAAGTGCAACATAAGTTGCATGATGTTCTGAGCATTGATGTTGGTGATGTTTCAGCCAAGCCTGTAGATGACAAGCAAGTTCTTGTTGGTGACAAGCCGGATGAAGCTACACTTGTTGTTGATGTGCATGTTGCAGCATATGCTACAGTTCCAGTTTGTATTGATGCCAGTATACAGACTGATGATGTTTGTGCTGATGATATTTCAGTACATGTGGCGCAGATGCGCGTGGGAGGAGTGGGAGGCGAGCGCGTCAGTGGAGACAGTGGGCAGCGGCACTACCGTGCTAGGAGTACTGCAGTCCAGTTTTCCGCGACACCGCGGATGCATCGAGGCAAGGATGGACGTGTGAGACATCTATGTGGCCCATGAATTACTCATCTTGTGCAGGGTCATGTGCAGCGACACAAGGGTCCATCAAAACCTCGCAAGAAGAAGCAATTGGCGCAGAAGTCCAAGCTCATGTGGAGAAGAAAGGAGGCGCCAAGTGATGTATCAAGTCGAGAAGGCCGCGAGGGAGGATGTGGTGTGGAAGGCAAGCAAGACTTGAGGACGCCGAGGACGTTTCATGTTCATATCACGTCACTTTTTCCAGAAGTCCCTCACGCGTTGGGGACAACGCTTCTTGAAGGGGGGAGGATGATACGGGCATGGAGGCCTATGTGGAGCCCAGATTCAGGACTCCACCAACTTAATTATCTTAGTTTATGTAATGGTCATATGTGGGCCAATTAGGGTTTTTAATAAGTTGAGTCAGTTTTGGTTTGGGCATGTCCAAACCAAGTTAGAGAGGCCCACAAGGGCTGGCCGGCCACCACCCCCTCATATAAGGTGGAGGGACGGCTAGGGTTTAGGATAGAACAAGTTTAGTCTCAAGATTAGGGTTTTCCCCATTGCGTGTGTTCACGTGTATCATCCCTCCGGGGGTACGGCGCTACCGTTTATCTATTATATCCGCTGCGAAGGTTCTTGTGTTCATCAAGGATTGTCTAGCTCAAGGTTTGAGGCGTATCGTTCATCGATCCGTTGCTTGTTGGATTCGTTCCCTCTTCTCCAGGCTGCGTTCATTGCGTTGTTGGGAGGATTTACTACCCCAGGTTCTCGTTGTGAAAGATCGGGCATCAACCAAGGAGGATCCACTGGGTTCCCCCTGATCAGCGGTGGTGGCGCGTCCATGGACTCCCTTTCGCGTGGAGGCGGGGTCTTCCAAGGGCGGCGACGGTGGACGGCGGGTCTGGTGGCGGTGGCCTTCCGCTACTTCACCTAGATCATGGCGGGAGACGCGCTTGTGTGGCGGAACTCGGCGGGGAAAGGGCGGTAGCGGGATCACTGCTGACCTTCACCAGCCGGGTTGGAGGGGGGAGATGGACCGCGGTTCCTAGCCATGGCGGCAGCGTGGAGGCCGGCCGTTACGGCTTTCATGGTGGTCCTAGGGTTCTTCTTTCGTGATGATGAAGACGTTCCGGATGCCGACCTTTCTTCATCTAGCCGGAGTGACGAGTTCCGGAAGGCTCTGATAGCGAATGGAACAATGCATATTTTATCTGGAGTTCACATGATCGGGTGGTATTCGGTTGCGCGCACCTATGCTTTTATTCCGACCTTTTGGTTCCGGAGGGAGCGGTGCGAAGCTCTCTTCTGTGTTGACATCAAGAGACTTTTGATCCATGGTAAAGTCAGAAGCAAAAAAAAATTATGAAGGCGGGATTGGGGGATTAGCTAAAGAATCTTCAAGTCTCTGCGATATTGAGGAACTTGCTTGGTGTTGCGGGATTCGCAGTGGTATGAAAGTGGAGACAGCAGCACATGTAAAGTTCAGAGTCCTACCTTTCAGGGTGAAAACCCAAGGTCTAGCCTTAACTGGTTGTACTTGGCAATGACCTTGTTGGAGGCATTGTTTTGAGAGAGAGGACTATCTTCAGGTGAAAACCTAAGATCTTTGATCGGGCGACGACGGCGCTGGTGCACTGTTCCCTTCTTGGAGGTGTCGCTTTTAAAGTGGCTGTATTTCAGGTGTTATCTAGGGGTGGATGTATTGGTGTTGTTAGGCCTAGGATACTATAGCGGGACTTTTCTTTCTTAGTTTTCTTTTATATTTTTTCGTTGTGTGCATCTGTACTGCTATTAGGGTGTTGCGTTGTTGCATCGATGTAACTGCAATTTTTTGATATTAATATATTATTTTTATCAAAAAAAACTTAAGATAGTAATCTATTACTCCCTCCGTTCCTTTCTATAGTGCCTATAGATTTTTGGCATTTGTTTCAGAATATAAGGTTGTAGCATAGCTTTTTTTCAATTACCCCCTCCCCGTTCAACTCTCAAATCGTTCAGCTCCCAAAATTGTTATGGTAAGTTAGAAAGATATGGATTTCCCAAATTTTACGTTGTTCTCAAATCGTTCAGCTAGGGGTCTTGTGTAAAAAATACTTTATGCTAATTTCCGCGCTAAAAACAATAAAGACTATAGAATCTGAACGTAGAGAGTACATAATAATAAAGCGAAAAGGGTTCCGTCGTCCATTTTTTTAATACCCCTATGTTTCTGTAGAAATTACATACCCTGCCACCGCTCAAGTCAAATTAAAATCGGTTCGGCCGACCGGTCCAACCGGGAAAAATGAAAGGATGGACGGTGGGAGCTCGAGGACAGTGCGGCGGCACAACGGAGGCGGTGGCCACGGCCATCGCGCAGCCCCTGCATCACTCGCGGCACAAGAGGGTTCCTTCGTGCGATGGGGGCGACAGGAGATTGAGCCTGCTGCAGGGCCGCCGCCGGTTCCAGGCGAACGGCAGGATCTTGAGGACGGTGCGGTCCTGGCGGTCGGCGGGATCTCGAGGACGGTGCGGCAGCACAAAAGAGGCGGCGGCCACGGCCATCTCGCGCAGGCGCAGCCCCTGCATCATTCGCGGCACCAGAGGCTTCCTTCCTGCAATAGGAGACTAGGCTGCTGCAGATTCCAGGCGACGGCAGGAGCATGAGGACGACGCGTCGGCCTAACGGATTCGGCGGCCGCGACCGTCTCACGCAATCTCTGCATCACCCGGGGCGCCATGGGCCTCCTTCCGGCGACCGGGTCCTTCTGTAGGGCTGCCGCCGGGAGGCGCGCGGGGCTTTGTCAGGGGAATTCTCGAGCGCCGCCTGTGGGAAGGTGGTTTGGGGCTCTGATGCTTCCGTCGTCGGTAGGAAGGGTGGGTTGGGTCCCTCATCCCTGCTGCGGTCGGTGCGGAAGATGAGGTGGGATATCTCCATGTACATCAACAAGCAGGCTCGTACCTTGGGCGTCTACCTGAGGAAATTGTTTACCACGCTGAGAGCCTCGGCCATGTCGAGATCAACTTTGGCTGAGCGGCCCTATCTCCAATCGACTACCAAGGTATTGGCTTCGCTGGTGAAGTAGATAATCATCCCAAAGCCGCTGAGCTCAATACTGAAGTTGCCGAGCTTGCATATGCAGGCGGACACTGCTTGCGTTGCTTCCCCTTCGCTGCATTTTTCTTCTCGACTGGAACCTACAAACTGCAGTAAAATATACACAACGATGGATGTGATGCCTGATGTATGTATCCTGTATCCACGACATAAAAATTCACAAGTCGCCCGCCATTTTTGGTCTATATGCCACCCACCTACAATTCTCTCTCTCTCTCGCATTCATCAAAAAATTATGACTGAAACTGACTAACATGGTTAACTGAACCGGGCCCAACACCAAGCTCAACATCTCCAAGTTCCTCACGGACTCCATCATCTACCCAACTCTGCAGCAATGACCTGCTCCAGGACATCCTCGGCTGCATGAACGCACTGGCCTCACTTCGGTTTGACTTTTTAGGAGGCAATTTGCAAAATTAATTGATCACGTTAGCAAACTAACATTGGCCCTGACGGAGTCTCCAATACACTCGGACGGGGCAACTTCTTGACCCACAATTTGAAGATCTTCTGTTTATAAATCGTTATAAATAATATGGCTTGATCCTACTAAATGTTACAAAAAAATTCTTTTCATTCTTTCTTTACCATCAAATGAGAGAGGAAAATTATGTGGCTCCTATTAGTTGTGTTCAGTCGATTGAGATGTGCTAATCATCATGTCTCTATTTGGTACAAAAAGTAAGTATGAGATTGATACATGTTTTGATTACATATGAGATTCCATAGCAACACACTATATTTTACTTTGCATTTTTCAAAGATGTGATGTGGTGTTGGTAGAAATAGCAACTCACCTAAAGTACAATAAAAAGTTTTGAGTATACAAACTTAAAATGATTCTCAGTGCCAGTTTCAGTTAGAGCATTGCATTTTGTGTTTCTCTCCTAGTGCAGCGCATGGGTTTTTTTGTTAGTAGTCAATCAAGAGAATAAAGAGACATCACCGAACGTGCTGGAAATCAAGACGTGTCTCTTGTCATGCACGGCCCGGGTGGCCCGTTGGAAAAACAATTACCACAAACGGAACCTCGTTGGCGAGTTACTCGTGGCCGCTGGAATATATATATAGTCGTAAATATGAACCGACCTCCCCCTTTGGTACCTAAACCTAGATCATCTTTTTTGAAACAGCTAAACCTAGATTATCGATCCTCTTGTTCTACAGCAACGGAAAACGTACTCAAGCTCGCAACAAGCTTACAGAAAATCGAAGCCCTTGAGATTTGAGACATGGGCATGCAGCCGATGACCGGGATGGACGACGTTAAGAGGCAGACGCCCCATGGAGACACGGCGATCCTGGACAAGAAGATCAAGCTTAATGCCGCTGGAGACTGCCGGATCTTGTGCATCATCATGATCGCCGCAGCCGTGTTCACCGCGTGCGTGATCTTGCCGCTTGAATACTTGCTGAGCGACACGCATTACTACGTCGCCATAGACTCCGCCTCCGACCTCAGCCCCACGGAGGGCCTCTCCTTCAACCTCACGCTTGGCGTGGCCTCACGGAGCTACGGGACCAAGGCGTGCATCGAACCTGGCATGTTGTACTTGGAGGTGTCCTATCATGGCGTCGAGCTCGCCGCAAGTGAGGCGGAGGTGGGGCGGCTCTGCGCCGGGCCGAGAAAGTCAGCTGAGCAGCACGAGCCCGTCGTCGCCAGGGCAGTCGCCGTGCCCGTGGGGGACATGCTGGACAGGTTCACAGCGGACATGAAGCAAGGGGCGGCTGTGTTCGACATCACGCTGTACCCTCCACCTGGGCCATACGGCATAGGAGGCGGGGTGTCCGCCTTGTGCAAGGGCAGCCAGGTGGGCGCTGCTGCCGTGTGGTGCGATGGCTAGGCCTAGGTATGATGATGCTCTCGATCAGTTCTATAGCATGTTGCTGTTTCAACGATCGTGGCAGCAGCATATATGATTGACTACGGTTTTGTTAAGATTTGAAACAACTTATTGTCTTTTTTAGAATGCAACAACTTATTGTCGATGGTCAATGTTTTGCTTTTATGTACGTATGGGTTTGCAAAATTTTCGAGTTGGTACCATAAAACTAGCACGTTTCTTCGCCATAAATTCCAAAAAACTATCAATTTACGTTTCTGACGAATTGGGTGGACTAGGGGTGCATATTTCATATGGTTGTAACTTTTGGGCCTTTTGAAAATATTAGCGGAAAGCAATTTAAAAAATAAGAAAAATATATGGAAGATTGTCTTCATGTCGTGACCACCATGATGCCACCACGCCTCCGGTACCATCTCCGCATGCCCCCGGCAAACTCGCCGCCCCGGCCTGCCCTCCCGTGTTGAGCCCCCTTCTCGTAGCGTTCGTCCGGGTATCTGAGCTATGCCAGCCACGACCCGGCCACCAACAGGAAGGTGCAGAGGCCTTTGGATCCGGGTGCTTGCAGCGGTGGATGGCGGCAACTGACCAAAGATGGAGAAGAAAGGCGAGCAGATGCGAGCCACCTGCGGCAATTGCGACGGTGAGATTTCTCGTTGGTCTGCTCTGATTCCGGCGACGTCCGTCCACGCGATGCCTTTTATACGAGTATAGAGGAGCGGAGGCGGCACTTGGCCACCAGAGAGGCAAGGCGGCGAGCATGCATGGAGGTACGATGACGCTTCTAGGTGGATGGGGAGGGGATCGGGGTGCCGAGGGGATGGGTGTACGACGGGGTGGAGTTGAGCGGAAACATACGGGCGGGAGAGGGGATGGAGACGGCTAGGTGGATGGGGATGACGGCCTACTCGGCGGAGCTACACGGCCTGCTTGCCAGAGCTACGGGAGGAACGAGAGGGGTGATAGGGTTCTTTTTTTTCTCCAAAAAGGATTAAAAAAATCATCTGACATATGCACCTGTAACTCTTTCTCTTGGTGTTTCTCTTGGAGCCACGTCAACCTAATGGGTGGGACCACAAGTTAGAATCGGTGTCAGCCCGTATTTAATTTGAGTTCAGTGCACATTGAAAAAAGCACTAGAGTGTTAGCATTTCCAAATTTATGTAGAAATATGGTCGTTTTATGCTAAGACCTTCTAAATTTTCATATAAAGTTGTGTTGGCAGCCCAAATCGCTAGATAAATATGATCGGTAGATAGATAGAGTTTTTCCTAAACTTAACGTGGATCGTGTAAAACCAGGAACTAATCCTAGCCATATTAATTATCTGCTTAGATAGATAGAGTTTTTTTAAAATGATTTATTTCTCAAAACGTTAACCGGATTGACTTTCACTGCTAGCTTTCTCGCATCAATCTTCGAAACTAGATCACATGTCGGTATATTTCGACAAAATTATTTTCGTTAGTAATTGCCAGATTGTTGTCACATGCTTGCTAGATTGTGAGTACACAGTTGCCAGATTAAAAAAACACTTGTCTGTCTGTATTTGTCATATAGTAGTCAAAATTATGCATTACTTAATTGCTTGATTAAAACAACTATTTATCAGTAATCACCAGATTGTTGCGACAAACATGTATGATTATACTCTCCTTAGTTGATGCAGTTAAAGAATGATTTGTATGTCTTTTTCATCATTATACATTGATATAATACCAGATGATACTATATTTTGGTTGAGTGATATCATCGATGTAAACAGAACACAAATTGGATAAATTATTTGCGAGAAAATCATTTCAATTTTGAATTATACTATTAATGCGATGATGTAATCATGGACTACTAGCTTGCTCGATGCATTAGCTTCTACAGCGAAAGAGCAACAAAAGGTTGATGTCGCACGGACTTGCACCATGTGCGCGCTTCCACATAGATTTCTCTTTTAATTTTGCACTATGGAGTTTATAATTAGCCATATAGGTGTGTCTCTCTTTCTCCCGTTGGCCCGAGGTAGCCAGCCAACAATCACCACATGGGGAATTTCAATTACTCCTTCTATCCATATACATTCTTTTGTGGCAAAGGTTTTATTGCCCATCCCCCTCGTAGCTCCCAAGTGGAGTGGCTCGGGCAGAACCCTAAAGCTATCATCGGTCAAAGGCTGTGCGGTAGACAACGGTGGCACGCTATTATCCCTGAGCGTGACTGGCAGCGGCAGGGCCTTGTCCTCCTCGTGTAAAGGGCCATCAAATGGCCGAACAATTCATTGGTGGTGTACCGCACAATCGACCGAACACGGTCCTATGCGTCGAGGTTGGTGGGGCTACCAACAGATGCACGGCCAACAAGGACATGAGCAATGCAGCTAAGGACTCTCCCCTACCTGGCACCGAGTGTCGACTCTGGCAAGTCGTGGTCCGAACAGAGCTTGGCTACTACAGCAATGGGGAGCGCGTGACGACAGGATGGCGGTGGCGCCCTAGGGATGCAAAGAAGGGTACGTCACGCGAGCTGTCTCCGCGCTGGCGCATTCACGATCCAAATTTTAGCCAGCAATACGTCTTAGAGGTTAATTTAATCAATTTACATTAGGCCACTGAACTGGAGGTAGATCCAAATTTTAACTGCGCGAACGCAAATGGCCAAAGTCAGGATGCTAACCCGACTTGGGAACGAGGTGGAAAGGTGGTACTATTTCAACTAAAAAAAAAAAATCAGCGCGTTCTCTCTTATCAGGTTACTGCATCGCTACGACGGGCCGTATGACGTCGCTCACCTTGGGCATCCACGCGTCCACGCGACTCTGCTTGTCATGTCTGATCAGACAGGTGTTCATTGGGCAATTAAACAAGACACTCAGTTTACAAAGCTAGGTAACCGTTTGGCGTTAAAATCCCAGCGATCGTTACGTACACAAGTACGTACGCTGTACGCACGCACTTGCTTGGATCTGTATATATACGCCACCAGTTCACAATGCCACAACCACATATATACCTACCCCTAAACCAGTCGCTTGACATTTTCGTCATCTTCCTATTCTCAGGTTGGAATAAATCAATATACGTGTACGCGGAAATACCGATATCGTTTTCTTTTGTCAACTTATGTGTGTAAATATACTTGTTGCTGATTTGCTCCACGGGTAGTGTGTCAGAATCAAGAGCAGGAGCTAGGTTGGATGGGGAGAGCAATGGAGCCTGTGGACGGTGGAGGCGACCATCTGAAGAAGACGTCGTGGCCGGAGGTCGTTGGCATGGCCGCGCTCGCGGCTGGTGGAAGATCAAGGAAGACCGGCCGGACGTCCACATCCAGTTCCACCGCCTCGGCTACCACGCGCCGCCGGGCCACAACGGCCACCGCGTCCGTGTCATCCTCGTCGCCGATCCCGGAACCACCGTCGCCCTGACGCCCTGCGTCGGCTAGATGTTCCCAATATGCATCAAGTCGATGTACTGCAAAAAATACAATAAATGAATAATGCATGCAAGCTTAGATCAGGCGCTGCATAGATGTGTGATGTGTGTCACCGTCTTGTGTAAGGAATCTATTAGCTGCACTACTACTTTTCCAATACCGTGTACTCCGATCCGCACATTCCCTTTTTATCAGTGGCGCTCCCCAGGGCGTCGTCGGGGGGTCGATCTCCCTCCTTCCACCGCTCTCTCCCTCCGTTTCTCTTCCTCCGCCGCTGCCATCGGCGCTGGCCACGGTGGCGGCGGACCCCGGCGCCAAAGTGCCCGGGGGGTTGTTGGAGGCGGCGATCGGCTGGGGCGGCGACCTCCGGCTTCGGCGTGCTCCGCGTCTAGGGCGGCGTCCCTGGATGTGCGGCGGCGGCTTCTCCTCCACGGCCTCCGGCGATGGATGGTGGTGGCGGCGGCTGTTGGATCTTGTGCCCGCGGAGATCCATCGTCGGCTTCTGCTGGCGGCACGAGGAAGGGGTCGGCGATGTGCGGGGCGATGATGGTGTGGTTGCGGCTTCCGCCGTCCACGGAATTCTCCTTCGTCATCGTTGGTCAGCGGATGGCGGCGTGGGGGCCTGTTCGTCTGCTTCGGGTTTGAAGGTGGTGGTCCTAGGGTTCTTCTTCTGTGAAGATGATGACCTACCGGATGCTGATCCTTTTCATCTAGCCAGAGTGTTGAGTTTCGAAAGGCTCCGCCGGCGAATGCATCAGCGCATCTTTTGCCTGTAGTTTGCTGGATCGGGTGGTATTCGGTCGCGCGCACCCGTGCTTTTATTCCGACCGTTTGGTTCTAGAGGGAGCGGCGCGAAGCTATTTTTCTGTGTTGACATGAAGTGACTATGGATCCATGATGAAAGTCGGAAGAAGAGAATTTCATGAAGGCCGGATGGGAGGACTAGCTAAGGGAGGTTCAAGTCTCCGCGCTCTTGAGGGACTTGCTTGGTGTTCCGGGCTTCACAGCAGCCGTATGTGGGGGCGATAACACATGTGAAGTTCAGAGTCCTACCTTTCAGGGTGAAAACCCAAGGTCTGGCCTTAACTTGTTGTGCAATGACCTTGTTGGAGGCATTGTTTTGAGAACGGGGACTATCTTCAGGGTGAAAACCTAAGATCTTTGATCGGGCAATGACGGTGTTAGAGCATTCTTGAAGGCGTCGTTTTTGGAGAGTCTGTATTTCAGGTGTTGTCTTCGTGGTGGATGTATTGCTGTTGTTAGGCTCGAGATACTGTAGCGGGACTTTTGTTTCTTAGTTTTCTTTTCTATTTTTTGGCTGTGTGCATCCGTAGTGTCATTAGGGTGGTGCGTTGTTGTAGAGGCTAGGTATAATTGGTATGTTTTTATATTAATATATTCCCTTTATCGAAAAATATGCGCATGTATATACATAAAAAATAATTGTAGACATATCTATATTTAGATAAAACTGCAACATTTATTTTAGAAGGGAAGTAGCATACTTCTTCATTCAGGATTATAATACCGGTGTGTATCCCTAGCTCGTAAATTAAACCAAACATAACGCATGGTATATATTTTAAAATATATATCATAAGAAAGTTTAGATGTTCTATTTTAATTTTAGAACTATAATGCAACGAGAACCATAATATGAATAGGAGATTAATTTTAGATAGACAATTGATCGAGGGTCGCATTTTAATCTGTTCTATTGAGAATATTATTAATTTATTGTGCCTTGCGGGAACAACATTAAGCAGAAGTCATCTAAAGAAGGTGAAAACTCCAAATAAGATTGAGATCGAAAAATTCCAAAATGACAAATGCCAAAAATGCATAATGTACGATGCCACCACGGTGCTCAAGTTCACTATTGATCTATACTAGAACGATACCCTGCGCGTTGCAGCGGATATCTCTTTAAGAGATCTAATAAAACACATAAAACTTGGTTTATAGAATATGCAATATTTAGTTGGTCATAGTAGCTAAGACACTAAATTTAATAGCCATGAAATGGATAAGTATTTGAAAATGTCAAGATTGTTATATTCCATAAGTGTACGTGGTTGATTTATATAAGGTGAAATCAATCGACTGTAGAACCAAATGATATGGATGCCTTGCATGAAAAATGCATGCACATTGCGGCATTACGTTTAAAAAAAAACATGTATGGTTATGTATATAAGAGCTTATAATTAACACCGAGTTTAATTCGCAAAGAGTTTATTTGGTTGCCAAAACTATTTGGTGTTCAGTTGCACATGACTTAACTATGTAATGATATAGCACGAGGGTGCGATATTATCAAGCGAGCGGCAAATAAAAAGAATGACATTGCTAGTTTAATGGTTAAACATAGATAATCTAAATATCTTGCATGTAGATATAGATAATAAATAAGGACTACTATTAGTGGGATGAGGTGGACAAATGATTGGCTAAGGAAGTAGGTGATGTGGATAGCTTGCATGTTGAGATAGACAAATATTAATTGCACTTAGTGGGGCATTGTTTTATAAGAAATATAGATATGTCACCTTGGTGTCACCACCATTGCCGCATCTACAGGTGTAGCCGTCAGCGTTGCCGCCCGCTGAAGATTCATCGACCACGAGAGGTAGATAATTATTGGGTGAGTCAACAGCCCGACGGTGGTGGGACACAACAGTCAACACATCATGCCTGACCATTCTCCGTGGTATAGAAATGTTTTTGGGTTTTTTGGTGGAACATAAATATCTATTGTAATAGAGTTTAAATGAAGCTTTATCATTTTAGATAATTATGGTGAACCAAGAAATCCGAAACTATTTATGTCCAGTGTAGTACTCATGTATTGTTGGCATATAGTCTTTCAAGTCTAAATGCTTTTAGTTTGAAGAAACAGAAAAAGAGAAATTTCTAAGGACATATCTTGACACGAACCTGGAGGGCCTAGATAAGAAGTGCACCTGCATGGGTACTCAATTACAGGATTCCATAGTTACTACTATATTTTTCTAGATTAATGGTTTGGAGTTTCAAATTGATCAAATTTCAATGTATTTCTCATGGTTGCAAATATGGGATCACCGACCCAACTCCCAAGGGGAAAGACACGCTAGGGACCCAATTCATATCCAGTAGCACCTAATAGGATTCCACCCCGACCCCTTCACGAAGAGGGGATAAAAATCTATATTCGTCTCAGGGTTGCAGATTAGGTATCCCCAAGCCTCTTGAGCAGGACCCGAAGGCGTTAAAGATCGGATATCTCAGATTGAGGACCTAGCAAGCACCTAGGGTCTGAGAGAGGATCGAAGAGATTTGTGTTGTCTAATGTGAAAGTTGTGAATGCTATGGGGTGTACCTACACCCCCATAATTATTGACACTAATTTGTCAAACTACAACCGTATATAAAAAAAGCTGGAAAAATCAAGAGTGTAGTACAACATTATGTAATGTCCACAAAATAAAAATGGGGAAAAGAAACTTATAATATCCATACAAAAAACCAAGAGATAGGAGAACCAATGGCACCTCAGCCCACCAGAGTTTAAATCTTAGATTGGACTCAGTCTCCCGAAGATCCGCATAGAGGTAGGATGTGTGTGTGCATGCGTTCATATGGGTGAGTGTAAGCTCGTATGTGTGAGAGTCTACGGTTGTACTGTGTTTCGCAAAAACCAAACGATAACAAATATACGTGAAAATAAAACTCATTATTTTCTCCAAAAGACACACCATATTAACTTTATAAGTCAATGTATCTTTCATGAACAATATGACGCGAGCATTGGGCGATCAAACAAAAGACGCCCCCTTTAAAAATGGTAGGTACCGTACGTAATAATCAAACCAATTGACGTTAAATCCTAGAGTTGTTGTTACGTACACAAGTATGTACGCACGCCCTTGCATCTCTATATATAAGCCACCCGATCATCTGAACGCCATAACCATAGATAAGCTACGCGTACCCCTATACTAAACCGATCCCTCCATCTTTCCTGCTCATCTTTTTCTTCTCAGGTCTGAAACGCCGATCAGCGCATATATAGTGTATATGTTTTGCATGCAGTTATTGCTGAACTTGCCTCTAATTTGATCGACGGCTGGTGAACTATAAGAACAGGAGCTAGGATCGGTGGTGAGAGGCATGGAGGCCACCATGGATGACGGACGCGACCATCCGAAGAAGACATCGTGGCCAGAGGTCGTGGGCATGGGCGCTCTCGAGGGGGCATCCAAGATCCGGGAAGACAGGCCGGACATCCACATCCAACTCCACCGTCTCGGCTACCACGCGCCACCGGGGTACGACGGCCACCGCGTCCGTCTCATCCTCGTCCCGGCCAAGTACACCGTCGCTGTTACACCCTGCGTCGGCTAGCCGGCTCTGGTAATATGCATGAAGCCTAATGCATAGCCATACGATATTACAGTACAATAAATAAATAATGCGTGCAATCCGAGCTACAGGCTATGCATGCATGCTGTGTGATGTGATGAATCTACTTGCTGTTGTGTACTACAGTCACCGCATATATATACATGGAATAATTTTGAACTGTCACGGTATCCATTATTGTTTCACCGCGGAACTTTTCATCTCTTGCTGAATGTTGACGAGATCGTGAGAACAAGTCGAGATATATGGCAACTGCGAGTCTGCAACCATGGATGTAGTACGTCATACATGCATTTTGCTTTCCAATGCAGCACACTACTGGGAACAGTTAAAGTGCCGACGGCCACAAGCCATCGGCATAGGCTATTTTGACCGTCGGCATTGGCTATGCCGATGCTGCTGTCGGTACAATACTCTCTCGGCATAGACTAGATCGTCGGCACAGCCATCAAGTGGAGCCACCAGACAGCTAATGGCCGTTTGCCCTAGCAGCTTCATAAAAAAATCAGTTTTTGTTTTGGCTTGTTAATCGCACAAGGGAATCTTTAACTTTAACTCTAACTCTAAACATGCTTAATCTTAAACCAAATTATTCACTCGTGGTCAAAATTTCCGGTCGGTCACCCATCCTCATCCTACTCCCAATCAACTAACACTGGTGGAAAAACAGGCTTTGGTCGCGGTTGGCAACTGCCATTAGTCGCGGTGGCCCAACCGCGACCAAAGTAGCGCGACTAAAGGCCCCCCCCTTTAGTCGCGGTTCCTTACGAACCGCGACTAAAGGCCCATCCACGTGGGCCTCGGGCGAGCGCCGGGCGGAGGACCTTTAGTCGCGGTTCTTCCGGCCAACCGCGACTAAAGGCCTCCCGCGAGGTTTAGGGTTTAGCCCCCCTCCCCCTAAATCTGGTTTCTTTTTAATTTGTATTATTTTATTTCTTTTGGGTTTTAATTTTGAAGGAGTTTCACATATTCTACGGTACTGTATACATACATGCATATGAATGTACAATTTCAAACAAATTTGAAATTAGAACCAAAAAGAATTCAAGAGTAATATACAATATATATTCAATATCGGATGACCATATACAATATATATTCAATATCGGATGACCATATACAATTTTGAACAAGTTAGTTACAAATTCCGGTGCCTATAAAGATCTACGTCATCGTAATAGTGTTCTCCTCTAGGATCGATGACTTCCCTCGCCAACCATCCAGCTAGTTCCTCTTGAAGTGGTCGGAAGCGAGCTTCTAGACTAAGCGTCTTCCGGAGGTTATTCCTCAGGATGTTGTTCTCACACGTCTGGTCCCGCTCATTGCAGTATCTCCGGATCCTCTCACAAACATAGTATCCACATAGATTGGTCCCCGGTGGCTGAGTATCCCCGGTCGTCGGCACTTGCCATTTTAAAATGTAGCTCTTTTTTGAATTCACCGACCTTGGTATCTACGAACCGTCTCCAAACCCTACGAGGCAAAGAAAATTAAATAAACAAGAGAGTTATTAATTAGTTACTTGATATTAGGAAATGATGAACGAAATAGGCCGATCGATATAGAGCGCAAATGAATGAAAATAATTACTTTTGCATCATTTTTCTCATGTCGCCCCAAAGCGCCGGATCCATATTCGGAGAGTCGTGGACGAGAGCCGAGGAGGTCTGAACTTTAATTACCATAAGAATCCAGTGGAACCTGCGGACACGATACATGCACGAGTCATGCATAACTCATCGATTAGCCACATACCATGCATGGAGTAAACAAAAGAGAATGTGCTCAAGACAGAAACACTCACCCAAAATGGTAAGGAAATAGAATATCACTTTTACTGTTGCTGTTTTCTAATAAACCGCCACGAGTCTTCCTCCACGTCGGCGGGGTGGTGTTCTAACACATATGAATTAACGATGTGTGGGTCAATGAACCCAACATCATGGATGTTCCTTATTCGCATTTCCCGCTTCTTCATTACTGCATAATATATAGCGTACACAACAAGATAGTTAGGACAATATATATATATATATATAGTGCGAGGCAATGAACGAGATGGGGTAGAAATTAATAAATCACTTACGAACGTAGCAACCGATGATAGATTTGTCGAGGTCGCGCAGATTGAACAGCTGGAACAATTCACTCGGAGGAATTTGTACCCGGTAACGTTTGAAGTGATGCTCATATTTAACTTCCGCATAGATATAGTCTTTGGCGTTTTCATGTTTTATGTAAGCCTTGTACCAATTTATGCAGACCTTTCATTTGTCGAGGTAGATCCTCTTCCTGCGCAGGCTCGATGAGAGGGCCATTCTTCACATATGTAAATACTACGTCCTTCATTGGCGCCTCATCAAGGCCTAACACTGCACGAAGAGTGATACCTAAGTCGGCCGCTTGTTTTCGGCACTTTCTACGGTCAATCCATGTGCTGCCGCAGCTGCTATGATATCGGGGGCCTCCCGACCGGCGGCTTGCACTATGAGCGGGGCGATCGATTGTTTACTTTGTTCCCCGAGCTGGGCAACTTCTTTCCCCCTTTCTAATTTTGTCTCGGCCTTGTCCTCCAAGGCTTTCTTCTCCGCGAGACTCTTTGTTCCTCTTGAACGCGATCTGCTTGCCTACGAAGTTCACGTAAATAGTCGTCGGGCAGATTCTTCGCGGCTTGGGACGGTGTGTTCAAAAATGACTTAGCCCATTGCTTTTCCTTGTCGAATATACTGGCTTGGGCTCGCCCTCTATTTTCTTCTTGACGCTCGCCTTCCATTTCTCTAAATCAGCAGCCGCGCCCGCCTCGACTTCCTCGGCACTACTTTCCCAAGGCCTCGTGGGGAGAGGCTTCGGTGATACCTCCGGTACCTTTGTTTTCTTAGGTACGTAAGGGTCCGGGTTAATAACCCGGGACTGCTTCGCTTCTTCGCCGGAGGTGGATTGGGGGCGGTACCGGTGTCCGATCACCCGCCGGACGAGGAGCGGGGGCGGCGTGCGCCGGCGTGAATGAGGTGTATTAGGTGAAGCACCACCGCCACCGTCACCGCCACCGCCACCGTCACCGCCACCGCCACCGTCACCGCCACCGCCACCACCACCACCGTACGGGGGTGGACTTGTTGGCGCCTCGCCTGGAAACTTGATAAATTTCTTCTGCCATAGAATGAACTGGCGCTTGACATCTCCAAGTCTTTTCACCCCTTCGGGTGTAGCAATGTCAATGTCCAGGTCCTCAAACCCTTGGACTATCTCCTCCACCGTGACACGAGCATAGCCATCTTGAATGGGGTTGTTGTGGTGGAGTGCTCCGAGTGGTAAAGCACTTGCCGATGGCTACCTTCATGGACATGTTCCCGATAGGATAATACGGATGACATGCTTGCATCTCCTTTATATCGTCCACGGGGTAGCGAGGAGGCTCCGGTGCGGTAACTTCGACCACCAGCTGAGGCTCCGGTGCAGTAATTTCGATCGTCGGTGCACCAGCCGGTGAGGCCTCCGTGGAAGCCACGCTGCTTCTTCTCCGCTGCTGGCTTCCGAGATCCATTGGATGATCTTCATGCTGCGCCCGAGCTGCATCTCTTTCGACGACTAGTACACTCACGGTTTTCTTCATCACATCCATTTCCGTTACCAACTTCGCCACAACATCTGCATCCCGATCCATCTTTCTCTTACGGCTTACGTAACCAGTACGGGTCATCTTTGCAGGGGAACCCTAGTTTCCACGAAATGTCCCCGGGCATGCCTCGTACACGTCCTCCGTGTTCGGGATTCCCGAGGGCTTTTGTCGGGCGTCGTTCTCTCTCGTTGAACCTGATCCTCCCCTCTTGAGCATCCCTCATTGCCTCAATAAGGTTTTGGGTGGGTGTAATTATTTTGCCCTGGTAAACACACTCCCCTGTCTCGGGTTCGGCGATCCCCCATGCCCGTACCACCAGCTTTTGGCCCTTGGGTCCCATCCCTCCGTACCTGGACGGATTCCTCGCGCCCTCAGCTCGTTCTCCATCTTCTCCCACTTAGGCTGCCAAAAGCGATACCCTCCTGGCCCCATTTTATGATTGTACTCCTTCTTGGCCGCATTTTCCTTATTTTTTTCGATAGTTCAAGGAACTGCTCCGATTTCTTTTGCTTCACAAATTCTGGCCAATCATGTTGCAGTTTCTCATATTGTCCTTTGAAATCCGGAGTCTTGCCCTGGTTGACAAAGTCATGGGCTAGATTTTGCTTGTATTTCGGAATGCGTTGGCCATCCTAGAAAGAAGCGAACTGTTTGACTAGCTTGCGCCTCTTCTTGTTTTCCGCAATCTTGTTACCCTCCTCATCGTATTTGCGGTATTCCGGAGGTAGAACGAAATGTTCCATAAGCTTTTTGAAGCAATCTTTTTTCTCTGCGTTCGACAAAAGTGAAACCAACACGTGCCTTCTTTGGCTCATTCCACTCTGGCGGGTGATCGAGACGTTGTCTCTAACAACGGCTCCGCATTAGGCTGACAAACTTGGTGGCGTTCTTCGCTGGGCTCCGGCGGCCTGCCGGTTTCTTCGTCGACAACATCGATGGTGCATGTTTCTCCTGGTTTCATCGTCTTGGTTGCGCCACGCTTTGGCGACGACGTACTCGATTTTTTCGACGATCCGGCCGAGGGCTAAAATAAGAAAGAGAGTCGCGCGCGTTAGTACACACACATTTATTCAAATCAGTTAGTTGTATCACCAGACGCTCAATATGTATATATATATATACCTCGGCGCCGGAGGTGGTTGCTACTTCCAATTGAAGATCGTCGTTTATCGACGTTTCTTCGGCATCATCTGCTTGCTGACGGCGCCCTTCATCTTCACACTCAAAGTTCGAGATAAGAAGCGATATCATCTTCTTCTTCTCCGGTCGGCACAAAGGAATATCGCCTTTTATGATGCCGAACATATGGTCTTCAGCGTCCGGATCATAGTTGTCCAGAATCGGGTCAGCTCTATCGCCCGCCATATGTCAGTCCTGAAAACATGTAGTCAAAACAAATTAATTAAGTGAAGAAGGGGCGGTGGCGGTGGCGAAAGGGCGGTGGCAAAAAGGAGGGGCCGGCGAGCTGGAAGGGGTTGGGAGAGGGTGTCGCGGAAGAGCGGTGGTGACGGCGTCTGCGCGGCGACGGCGAGGCGCGGTGACGGCGAGGCTCGGCGACGGCGACGGCGACGGTGGTATCTACGAACCGTCTCCAAACCCTACGGCGAGGCTCAATTTTTTGAGTTCTTTTAAAAGTGAAAAAATACAAAAGTGAAAATTTAGTTCATTTTTTTGACAAACTTTTGTTAAGTTATTTTGTTAAGTTATTTTTGTTAAATTTTGTTAAGTTATTTCTTGTTCAATTTTTTTGTTAAGTTAATTAAAGTTTTTGTGAAGTTCAATTTTTTAGTTCTTCACATAATTTACTAGTTGGCATTTTTACTAGTTTTTAATTAAAACAACTTAGTTACAAAGTAAAAAAACAAAAAAAACAAAAAAAAAGTGGGCCAGGCGGCGCCCCTGGCCTTCTCTCTCCCTCTCTGTTCTTCGTCATCCTCTGCGTGTGGCGCGTGGCGTGCGGCGTGTGGCGCGGCGGGCAGCGGGCGCCGGCACAGCGGCAGCGGGCGCCAGCAGCGGCAGCGCGCGCGCGGCGCAACGCGTTTGGCGGCGGCGGCGCGACGCGGTACGGCGCGGCGCCCGAGAGCAGCGGCGGAGACAGCGCGCGCGCGCGGTACACGGTGGCGGCGCGCGGGATCGAAGTGAGAAGGGGCCGGAGAGCGCGCGGCGGCGGACGACGGCGACGTACTGAGGCGGTCGACGGCGGCGTGTGGCGGCGGCAGCGGCAGCGCAGTCGGCGAGGGCGGCGGGCGACGAAGATCGATGGCGACGGAGAGAACTCGGCGGAGAAAGAGAGATGAACCGCCAGGCGCGCCCCGCGCGAATTTATAGGGAGCGACCTTTAGTCGCGGTTGGGGAGCCCAACCGCGACTAAAGGGGTACCTTTAGTCGCGGTTGGCCTGCCCAACCGCGACTAAAGGGTATTTTTCGCCGGGTTTCAGTTTCCCGCGGAAAATACCCTTTAGTCGCGGTTGGCGAGGCCAACCGCGACTAAAGGTATTTTTCGAATTTCTTTTCTTTTTCAAAATGTGAAAAGTACATATAATATATGAATAAATTCAGAAAAATAAAACTAATTCATTTCACGCAAATATTCTTCGTAACGTGCATCACGTCGATTGCAGAGCGGACTTCTAGGACTTTCCAATATTCTAGCTCCCAGAATATAGATTTCTTCTTCCACATGGCTACGTGCCCGTCAGCTCCCTTCGGAACCGATTGTCCGCCAGGACCCTTTCCAAAGATGACTTTAAAACCCTTGACCATATCAAATACCTCGGCACCGGTGTGTTCCGCGAGGCTTCGGCCGGTGATGCTGCCTTGCCGTTGTAATGCTTGCCTTTCTTTCTTACTGGATGACCTTTCGGAAGAAATCGACGATGCCCAAGGTACACGTTCTTCTTACAATTTGGCAAATGTACACTTTCAGTCTCATGTAAGCGGTGCGTGCATGCATTGTATCCCTTATTTGACGAGTCCCGAAAGGTTACTAAGAGCAGGCCAATCGTTGATGGTTACGAAAAGCAACGCTCGTAGGTCAAATTCCTCTTCTTTGTGCTCATCCCACACACGGACACCGGGTCTGCCCCACAGCTGTAAAAGCTCATCAACTAATGGCCTTAGGTACACATCGATGTCGTTGCCGGGTTGCTTCGGACCTTGGATGAGCACTGGCATCATAATGAACTTCCGCTTCATGCACAACCAAGGAGGAAGGTTGTAGATGCATAGAGTCACGGGCCAGGTGCTATGGCTGGAGCTCTGCTCGCCAAAAGGATTCATGCCATCCGTACTTAGACCAAATCTTATGTTCCTTGCGTCAGCTGCAAAATCTTTGAACTCTCTGTCGATCTTTCTCCATTGCGTTCCATCTGCGGGGTGTCTCAACTCCCCGTCCGACTTACGGTCCTCTTTGTGCCATCGCAACAACTTGGCATGCTCTTTGTTCCTGAACGGACGTTTCAACCGTGGTATTATAGGAGCATACCACATCACCCTGACGGGAACCCTCTTCCTGGGTTTCCGGCCCTCAACATCGTCACCGGGGTCATCGCCTCGATCTTATAACGCAATGCAGTGCATACCGGGCATTCATTCAAATTCTCGTATTCACCGCGGTAGAGGATGCGATCGTTGATGCATGCATGTATCTTCGAACCTCTAAACCTAGAGGGCGAGACAACCTTCTTTGCTTCGTACGTAGTGGCGGGCAACTCGTTATTCTTTGGAAACATATTCTTCAACATTTTCAGCAAGTTTTCAAATGCCGAGTCAGCTACACCTGCCCGTGCCTTCCATCTCGGCAAATCCGAGTGTGCAGCCCGGCTTTTTCGGACCATCGTCGCATCCGGGGTACAGCGCCTTCCCTGTGATCCTCTAACATGCGATCCAAATTCTCCCTCTCTTTTTCAGTTTCGCGAGCGTCTCCGTGCATCAGCAATGGTCCGACCAAGATCATCAACGGGATCATCACGTGCCTCTTCTTCACCTTCCCCTTCACCTTCAGCATCCTCCATGAAAGTATCACCGAAATGAGAAAGATAGCTTTCATCATTGAAATCATCCCCTTCTTCATCTTCTTCCATTATAACCCCTCTTTCTCCATGCTTGGTCCAACAATTATAGCTTGGCATGAAACCGTGCCGAAGCAGGTGCATGTGAACATCTCTTGAGGAAGAGTAACCCTTCGATTCTTACACTTAACACATGGACGAGATAACAAAACCCCCCTGCTTGTTCGCATTAGCCACTACGAGGAAATCTTTCAAACCCGTACTGAACTCGCCGGAGAGTCGGTTACCGTACATCCATTGCCGATTCATCTGCATTATTATAATATAAAATATATAATTAACCATCATGCATTTGTTAAACTAACTAGCTACAAACAATATAAATTAAACAATGAACTACACACACATGCATATTTTATCAATGACACATCAAAGGTTCAAGTTGCTAACCGCGATCGAGGAGGAAAAAATAAATGAGAAAGCTCAAGTGTGACTCCAACACTTCATATCATGTTTGTTTCATGCTCTTGGGGCATTTCATCAAACACCTTATGTGCATAAGAGGAACCAAAAGCAAACCTAACACTCACTTGTGAAGTTTGTGAAGAGAATGGCTCCAAATGGCTAAGTGTTGGCTGCTGGATGGGTATATATAGGGGAGGGGCTTTAGTCCCGGTTGGGCTGGCCAACCGCGACTAAAGGCCTTCGGGCACCTTTAGTCGCGGTTGGGCTGGCCAACCGCGACTAAAGCCCCCACGTGCACCAGCTGGCCACCGTGCGCCCTGGGCCCGGAGCCTTTGGTCGCGGTTCGCCACACGAACCGCGACTAAAGACCCCATTAGTCGCGGTTCCTTTACCTTCGCGACTTATGGGGCTTCCCGGAAGCCTGTTTTTCCACCAGTGTAAGCTTAACTTCTTCGTTCCTTCTGGATAAGCTTTCGGTAGAGTTTAGTCTGCTTTGTTGATAATATCGGCCTATCAATCCTATTATCCTTTTGACCATGATGTCACACATCTTTATTTTTTAAATTTTAAAAAATTATTTAAGTAAACAACAATGAATAAGATAAGTAATAATAAATCTTGAACAATAAAATAGATTCATGTTTTTATTTTTTTATCAAAATCTAAAAGCTGAAAAAGTTATATTTCCTTTTTTATTTTGAGGATTGTAAAAAAACGGTAAACGGCCGTAGGCGTTGAAATTGGATGTAAAAAATTTCGTAGATACATTTTCATCGGAGGTCATATGCAACCAGAAAAGCCGTTTTACCAAAACCTGATGTCATTTTGCATAACATATTGAAATTCATGCTTGTTAATTTTCCTAATAACTAGAACACAAAATACATGGCCATCATAAGGAATTTTATTTTAAAATTTTTTGAACATTTTCTTATATTTGTTTGAAAACTGAAAAGGTGATAGGCTGAAGAGGGAAAAAAAGGAAAAAACAAATGTGCCGTCGGCACGGAGATGACGACATTTGCTCGTCCTCATGGCGCCTCTGACTATGCCAGCTGCTAACTTGTGCCAACGGCTAAGTCTAAGCTGTGCCGAAGGCTGGAACTGTGCCAACGGTAATCATGTGTTGACGGCCATTCTGGTGGCCTGCTAGGAACGTGTCCTATGCCGACGGTCCCGATAAAAAACTGTTGGTATAGGATATGGCCGTTGGTCCCTTGTGCATTTCCCGTAGTGGCTGCGCCATGCATGCATGTTTGGTGTGGTGAATCTAGCTAGTGGCTGCATATGCCAGTACTGCGGATATTACAACTGTGTACTCCGTACTACATACCATATATATTACCTAAGTCAGATCTTCCGGTTCTTCGGTAATTACATATATGCCATATATGCTTCCCGGCCCCAGATTTCGCTTTTCTGATTGTATTCAATTCCCGGTACAAGACCATATATACGCCATGAGCACTACCGGAAAACGGGCATGTGCCGTGTGCCCAGAACACACGGCAAAACGCTCAATACACACGGCAAAGTGTTTGCCATGTGTTTGCGCACGACAAAGTGCACACGGCAGAGAAGGCCACGGCAAAGGATCTTTGCCGTGCGCTTCGACACACCCGCACGGAAGAGATTCTGCCGTGTGCTGTGCTGAGCTACACGGCACAGTAAAGCACTTAATAACGTCCTGCCATCGACAGAACCACTTATGGTAGGTCCGGCGCACAGTCTGCCGTGAGGCGAGCCTTCGCCGTGCGCCCTCCCAGTACAGTTTGCCGTGCGCATATGTTTCGCCGTGAGCCGTCCCTTCGCCGTGTGTCTTTCTATGCCGTGTGCCGCAGCTGCGCCGTGTGTTCTTCTATGCCGTGTGCCGCAGCTATGTCGTGCGTCATAGTTTGCCATGTGCTACGTGCAAGACACGCACGGCAAAGACTCCTCCCAGGTGTACGGGTCGGCGACGCGTGGCTTCTTTGCCGTGTGCTAGCACACAGCATAGGTCATTTGGTTTCTTTGCCGTGTGCTGGCACACGGAAAAGACCCACTATTTTTTCTTTTATTGTTTGCAAGAATCCCTGCAATTAAAATAGAACTATTTATACATTTGCATCAAAGCCAACAACAGTGGCACCACAACAGTATATTTGCATCAAAGCCAACATATAGTTACATAATACATTGACACATAATGCATAATACATGTTCCATAGCCACAAATAGTGCATTGGAGCTCGAAATTCATTGGCAGCATGAAGATGCAAATCCTTATGGAGACAGAGTTGATCCTGCGTTTTGACGTGGCCATGGAGTCCCGCCTTTTATCTCCAGAGGAGAGGGCGCTGAGACGACTATTAAAAAAGAAGTTGCTGGGTCTGGCATCCCTGGAAAGAACAATAGCGAGGCAGCGCTCCCGCATTCTTTGGCTTCAGGAAGGTGACGCTTGCACGCGTTTCTTCCATTTGCACGCGAGTCATAGGAGGAGAAAAAACTTTATTGGACATCTCATGGTCAACGACGTGCGCATCACAAAGCACGCAGACAAGGCTGAGGCTGTGGATAGTTTCTTTGATGATCTTCTGGGTACCGGAGCTGACAGGCCATTCACCCTCGACTTGGACTACCTGGGGCTTCCTTCCTTTGACCTCCAGCACATAGATGGAGAGTTCTCTGAGGCGGAAGTATGGAAAGCCATCAAGGATATGCCTCTGGACAAGTGCCCAGGGCCTGACGGGTTCTCACCGCGCTTTTTTGTGGTTTGCTGGGACATCATCAAAAGAGGATATCATGGACGCCTTCAACTCCTTGTCGAGACTTGATTGTCGTGGATTCGGTGCCGTCAATGGAGCCCTGATAACCCTTCTCCCTAAGAAGCCAGGGCGGAGGAGGTGCGAGACTTTAGGCCTATCAGCCTTATTCACGGGGTCGCCAAGTGGGTGGCGAAAGTTCTGGTAAATCGGATTGCCCCGGTCCTCCCGCAGATGGTTGGCGCCCATCAGAGCGCTTTTGTTCGTGGACGGTGCCTACATGACAACTTCATGATGGTCCAGGGGACTGCTCGCAAGCTCCACAGTAGTTCCATCCCGGTTGTACTTATGAAGTTGGACATCACCAAGGCTTTTGACACCGTGGATTGGCCTTTCCTCGTGGATGTTCTCCGGAAGTTGGGCTTTGGAGAGAGGCTCCTCACGTGCTTCTGTGCGCTCCTTTCCACGGCCTCGACACGTGTCTTGCTCAACGGCACACCGGGCTCGCGTATTGCCAATAGGCGTGGACTCAGACAGGGCGACCCTCTATCCCCGCAGCTCTTCATTTTGCTAATGGAGGTTCTGCACCTGATGATCCAGAAGGCCACGGAGGAGAGATTGTTGAGCCCGCTTGCACCAACAGGACTGCGTCATCGTACATCCATCTATGCGGATGATGTTGTGACCTTCCTGTGGCCCTCCGTGCTGGATTTCAGGACCTTCATGGCGGTTATTGAGGATTTCGGGGCAGCCTCGGGGCTGCGTACCAACATCGCCAAATGCTCGGCCAACCTCATCCGATGTACGGACGCTCACGTGGCCTTGGTGGAACAGGAATTGCGGAGCCCGGTGGAACCCTTCCCGCAAAAGTACCTGGGGCTACCGTTGTCTTTGAGGAAGCCTTCTGCGGCCCAGCTTCAATACCTCGTGGACAATGTAGCGAATAAGCTCCCAGGGTGGAAGGCGTCGCTCCTCGACAAAGGGGGCCGTTTGGAACTTGTCCGATCCACACTATCGGCGATGCCTATTTTCTCCATGATGTCCCTCGACATCCCGGTCAAGACCATCATTGCGATTGAGAAGATAATCAGGGGTTTCCTATGGAAAGGACGGAAGGATGTGAAGGGTGGCCATTGTCTGGTGGCGTGGGACAAGGTTTGCACCCCCAAGGCTTGGGGCGGTCTCGGTATTCCAAACTTGAGAATGATGAATGTAGCTTTGAGGACTAGATGGCTCTGGCTTCAACGGGTTGACGACACGAAGCCGTGGAAGGAACTAAATATACAAGTTCCTAAGCTAGCGAAGCACCTCTTCGAAGGCGCCACGTACTCAATGGTAGGGGACGGTGCGTCCACCTTTTTCTGGCTAGACAACTGGCTGCCTGATGGACGGATCAGCGACATTGCCCCAAACTTGTTTGCCGCTGTGCCGAAACGTGCGGCCAAACAACGACGGGTCCGAGAGGGACTGGCAGGGAGCTTTTCGCACTTGCTGATCGGTTGGTACAGATCACTCTTGCAGAGGGCGTGGATGACAGCTTCAGATGGCGGTGGGAGAGTAACAATTCCTACTCCGCCAGATCCTGCTATGAGGGGATGTTCGGCGCCAGAGTGGACATGGCTGGTGCTCTGCAGATTTGGAAATCGCGCGCACCACCAAACTGCAGAGTGTTCATGTGGCTTGCAGCGCGCAACAGGTGATGGACGGCTGACAGGCTTAGTCGGTGTGGACTTCCACACCCGGCGTCCTGCCCTTTCTGCGATCAGGGGGACGAGACCCTGGACCACCTTCTCATGGGTTGCGTCCTAGCGCGCGAGGTCCGGGCTGTGTTTCTACGCCTTTGGGGCAAGCTCCACTGGATGCCACAGCCAGACTCCACCCTCGTCCACTGGCTGCAGGATAAGAAGGGGGGCCTGGGAGGTGACAGGGACCTCTGGACAGCGGTGGTGCTTGTGTGCTGGATTCTCTGGCGTCACCGCAATGACGTAGTTTTCGAAGGTATGGCCCCTTCCAGGGCCGTGGTGATTCGCAAGATCTCAGAGGAGGCGGAGCTTTGGCGAGCTGCTAAGTTGTTTAGAGGCACGCTTGTACCGGTAGAGAAGTGGAGATGTCGCGAGTAGTTGTTTAGGTGTGTGTGCTAGCCTTTGGGGTTAGTGTGGGTGCACCTGTGGCATTTGTGCCAGAGGTGTGTTGTATTTTTTGGCTTCTTGGCCACTCCTTCTATGAAACCGATACGTCTTTCCATGACGTATCCTTGAAAAAACAAATAGTGCATAATACATGTTCCATAACCACAAATAGTGCATATATAGGTTCATAATACATTGACACATCATCCGGAGCCCCGAAGCTCCAAGAGTTCATCCTTCGTGCACATCCTACAAGTTAGAAAGCAAACACATGAGATTCACAAACCAACACAACATAGAAAGTAAATTTTGACAAGTAATATGTAACAATGGAAATGAAACTATAAAACTAAATGGGCATGGCAAATAAATTTTGAGAATTAAGGAAAGATAGCACTGCAAGTCACTAGAATGAGAGTACAAACCTAGAGGGGCGAGTGGCACTAAGTGTAGGTGTCAAAGCCGGCGGACGATGCTGAGGTTGTTGAAGCTAGGTTGTCCCCCCACTAGTAGGAAAACCCTTATAGGCGAAGCTTAGTTCTGTGGCGCACCGTTTTGAATGCGCCACAGAGCACGAGACTGTGTGCGCCACAAAACTAGCTTATTTTTGTGGCGCATTGCTGAACCTTGCGCCACAGAAACTATGTGGGGCCCACATCCTGGCACTCCCAATTATTAGCGTAGGTATTTCGTGGCGCACACGGCCTGCTCGCGCCACGTAAATAACTATTTCGTGGCGCACTTGCTCCGGTGCGCCACAGGGTTGTTGATTTTGTGGCGCACTTGAGCTGGTGCGCCACGGAAATAGGGGAACTTATATTATCCCCGTACCCCTCCCCGCGCCCTCATCCCCTCTACCGCCGCGCCGCCTCTCTCCCTTCTCCCCCTCCGATCCGTACCAAGGCGCGCCGCCATGGTCGTCGCCGTCGCCGCCGCCTTCCTCCGCGAGGGGCGCATGCCCCCACGCTCCACCCATCCCCGCCACCAGCAGCACATGCCGCTGCGGCGTGGAGGAGGAGGGGCCAAGGCGTGCAGGAGGAGGGTCCGGCGCCGCCGCATCAAGGAGGAGGCCGAGCCGCCGCGTCCTCCACCTCCTCCACCCCCGCCATCGTCGTCAAACTCCTCCTCCACCCCTGTTTTCGGTGAGCTCCACCTCTGCCCTCCCCTCCCTCTTCCTCTCCCGCGCGAGCAAGGTGCTCGATGAAATGCTCGGATGCTCGTTTCTCGGTATCTCCTCTATGCGCAGAGGGGGAGAACTCTCTCCCTCCTTTGTCGGCTTGGTTTGTTACTCGAGTATCTCCTCTATGCAGCCAAGTGAAGCTATCTCGCTACTTTGATTGTCTTGCTATGGTAACTCGAATCCATGCAATTGCTTGGTTCTGGACATTGGGTGATTCAATCTTCACCTGTGCCAGGTTGCAATTGATGTCTAATGCAATTGTAATTAACTCGCTTATCACCTTGTATGTGCACAGGGATTGAATTATGATCCCATTGCTTGCAGTTGTTGCTCGTCAAGAACTGCATGAAAGCCTTGATTGCTTTATCGAAGCTTTGGCTTTAGTAAAGTGTCATGTGCAGGTCATGCTGCTATTGCTTGATTAATTGCTGCTATGCTTGTTACCGATGGAGCTATAGTTGATTAATTGGTGCTATGTTTGTTACTGATGCTGCTATATTGCTTGATTAATTGGTGCTATGCTTGTCACTTCTTATTAATGAACCATGTGTTGGTGATGATTCAGCTTAAACTAAATGGATTTGATTTGTTTTCCAACCTTTGTTGGAAACAAATCCAAAGTTTGAACCCGTATAAGGTGATGAGGACTTGTTTACTCGGTGTGGATTGCTTATGTTATCCAAATAGAGATATTCACAGTAGGGAATCATGTAAATGAATGCCACTATGGTATCCTTTGAAGAAAATGGGAAGTTTCGATGGTTTAAAAGACTAGGTGATGCTAGGTTATTCAGCTTGGTCGTCAAGGTTGGTTTTATCTCGGTTAACATGGATTGGCTATGTGCTCTTGCTTACTTATGCATATCCATCTCTACTGGATTGACTAGCTCAGGCTTGGCCTCTCTCTTGCCAGGCATCACTTTGTTACTACCAAGTGATGAGTAATCCCTTATGGACCCTAGCTTTGTTTTGAACTCAACTCGAGTAATGATATATTTCTTTTTCTTGTTGGCTTTGATGAAATTAGAGATATCCACTCGTAGGGGATCATGTAAATGAATGCCACTGTGGTATCCTTTGAAGAAAAAGGACTGTTTCGATGGTTTTAAAAGGCTAGGTGGTGCTAGGTGATTCAAGCTTGGTCGTCAAGGTTGGTTTTATCTCGGTTAACTTGGATAGGCTATGTGTTCTTGCTTACTTATGCATATCCATCTCTACTCGGATTGACTAGCTCAGGCTTGGCCTCTCTCTTGCCAAGCATCACTTGGTTACTACCAAGTGATGAATAATCCCTTTGGAGCATCTCGCTCCATGCATGCTATGTGTGTTTGAGCATCTTGACTTATGTCACCATGGTTGTTGGTTTGGTGGTGTTTTTGTACTTGTCGATGATTAGATGGTTGGTTGATCACTCGTACACTCCGGGTGTCGCTAGTGAGCCTGGTGTGATGGCACAAATATCAATCTCTTGTGCATCCTACCCGGCCTCACTAACGCCATCCCGGGATGTTCATATTTGTTTCGACCAACAAAGTATGAGGCATTCCATTTAGTTCATACTAGCTACTTCTTAATTGCATTGGCCTTTCTTCCATTTTAGTGCCGATGATTAGAATGTTTGGTCACCTATACGCCGCAATATACTTTGTAGACGAGCCCCCTTTCCACGGCCGCCGTTCCGTGAACGAGTCCTTGATGAGACAACAACGCCGACATGCCTCTCCGGCGCAGCACCACTTTTCTTCTCTCGCCGTCCGATACGTGAACGAGTCCTTAATGCCAAGACGGTGCCAGCCTCCCTAGCATCATGCCGACCCTCGTTGTCGCGCTTCGGGCCGTGTCGATCACGCGCCCTGCACTCTTCGCCTTTTGCCCGGTGAACGAATAGACTAATCGTTGGAATAAGGAAGCCGATGACGGCCGATCGCAATTTAATCTTGCAACCGGCTGTCATCGGTTTCCTTATTCCAACGATCAGCCTATTGGTTCACCGGGCAAGAAGGCGAACAGATGCGAGGCGCGGGACACACGGCTTGAAGCGCGGCAACACGGCCCGGCATAATGCCGGGCAGGCCGGCACGGTCTTTGCATCAAGGACTCGTTCACCGGACAGCGAGGACCGGCGTGGTTCTGCGCCGGAGATGCAGATCGGCGTTGTTGTGTCGTCAAGCACCCGTTGACGGAACGCCGACCGGGGAAAGGGGGCCCTTCTGCAAAGTATACGGCGGTGTATACTGCAACTATGGTTTCTGACCATAGTATTTGTGTTGACCAACAATGTATGAGGCACATATTCTATTTTGTCATTCCATTTGCTTTGAGATTTTCAAAATGCCGATGATTAAAATGTTTGGTCACCGTACACTCGGGGTGGCGTAAGTGAGCCTGGTAAGATAGCACAAATATCAATCTCTTGTGCATCCTACTCTGGCCTCGCTTACACCATCCCTAAATGTTAATATTTGTGTTGACCAACAATGTATGAGGCACTTATTCCATTTTGTCATTCCATTTGCTTTGAGATTTTCAAAATGCCGATGATTAAAATGTTTGGTCACCGTACACTTGGGGGTGGCGTAAGTGAGCCTCGGTAAGATAGCACAAATATCAATCTCTTGTGCATCGGACTTGGTCTCACTTACGCCATCCCTGAATGTTAATATTTGTGTTGACCAACAATGTATGAGGCACTTATTCCATTTTGTCATTCCATTTGCTTTGAGATTTTCAAAATGCCGATGATTAAAATGTTTGGTCACCGTACACTCGGGGCGGCGTAAGTGAGCCTCGGTAAGATAGCACAAATATCAATCTCTTGTGCATCGGACTTGGTCTCACTTACACCGTCCCTGAATGTTAATATTTGTGTTGACCAACAATGTATGAGGCATTTATTCCATTTCTCTTGTGCATCGGACTTGTTGGTCTCACTTTCTTCCATTTTCATCATAGTAGGAACTGGATGAAGGACCCCGATGCAAGCGAGCCTGGTGGGTAGAGATGACGGAGCAAAGGAGGAACCGGATGAAGACTACTTTGTATCTCGAAATTGTGAATTTTGTATGAATTAAGAGTTGTATGCAAAACATTTGACACTTGCCACTATATATGTATCTCGATCGGGCTCTAAGTAATGTGATGATGATGTCTATGTTATATCTGTGCAATGTACATGATATTTATATTATATCTGAATGTTGCGGTATATAACCTGTGTATCTGTGTATCTGTATTGCTGTCTATAAACTGCATGTGTATAGCAGGCAGCACAAAATCGTGTATAATACAAGCAAATTCTGTGGCGCACTAAAAACCAATTCTGTGGCGCACGCTTTTCTGTGGCGCACCTAAGAACAAGTGCGCCACAGAAACCTTAATTCTGTGGCGCATGGGCAGGTGCGCCACAGAAACCTTATTTTTGTGGCGACGTTTCTGTGGCGCACCTCCCATGCGTCACAGAATCCATTTTTGGTGCGCCACTGATGAGGTTTTTCCTACTAGTGCCCTGTAGGAGGCGTCATCAAGTTTTCATTCCCATTCTGAGTGGATGGCCCGCAGAGCTCCATGTTGTTGGATCCACCTGAGGCATGTAGCTACAAGTATGTGATCGTTGAGGTGACGTTTGTAAGACTATTAAGACTGCTACAGTTCAACTGTTTTAATAAAGGGTTGTGTGCATCTATTTGATGCAGAGGCCGGGTAATACCCATTTCTAAAAAAAATGTAGCTACAAGAAATGTAGAAGTAAATGAGTATACACTTCTGCAAAACATGAATAGGCAGCTAATACACATATAATGTGCAATGCATGGTTGTCATTGGTACAACCTGGAACATGATGCATGGTCGGCCTAAGTTAATTTCATATTGATGATTAATGAGCTCACTGGTTAATTCACTAATATGAAAATCAGTACATGTGAAAATAATTAATCTCGGTATGCTATTGCAAAACCGAATAGTTCCATGTAGTGTGCTATAGTTTAGCTTAGTTTGCCCTCGTGGTGGTATTATTACAGATCTACCAGTACTATATTGCTTGAGAAGCAGCTCTTGAAGATAAGGGTCCTGCACCCAGTCCATTGACGATGGTCCATCGTCTTCATCTTCATGATCATCATGATGACCTCCATCTTGATCTCCATCTTGATCTTCCTCATCAGGTTCAGGATCTCCTACATTTTGTGATCATGATCATCTCCGAGATATCTACATTGTGATCATCTCCGGGATCTACTACATTGTGATCATGATCTCCGGGATCTTCTACATTGTGATCACCCCCTTTCTTATTTCTTGAAATCCCATGGATAAATTCATAATCATCTTCATCACCTTCCCACCGATAGCCATCCATGAAACCACGCACGAGAAGGTGGTCCCGCACCATATCGGCTTTAGGGTCCATAAGGCTCGTCAGCTTGCATCTTCGACACGGACATCTTATCTCCGTTTGGTTATTTTTAATCATCTCGACCGTCGTGGATTTCAAAACCTAGCCACAACGCCTTCGCTCATCATGCGGACCATGGTCGCCTGTGGGGCATAGAGAAAATAGATATTTTAGTACCAAAAGAAAAAATTAGCATGACCTTCCCTAAAAATAGGACATATGTACATGCGTAGTATGCCCATTTTTCACCGAAATAGAAATGAATCAACGTTTCGGCAAAATATTGGCAACTCGCATTTCAAATCCCTGCAAATAAAAACATGCAGCACATGTAGGCTTCACATATACAACACATGTGAAGCCTTCGCATACACATGTGGAGGCTTCACATACAACACACACATGCATGCACGTGAGGCTTCACGCATGCACAACACATGTGGAGGCTTCGCATAACATATATGTGCACACACACACATGTGCAAGACGACCGGGAAGCGGTCACACACAAAGCATATCCAACAAAGTTACCGATACGGCGAGACCGAGAGTGTTGGGAGGAAAAACGTTGAGAGATTGAGTCGGGGATTGAGCTAGAAAGCTTCACCTTACTTACCTATCAAGAAAATTAAGTTTAACAACTTAATTTGGGTGAATGAAGGGGTGAAAATGAGGTGGGGAGGAGGAGCAACACGACCAGGTCCAGATTTAGTGGGAGTAAAACAACACGGACACCCAACTTACAATGCAGTGCTTCGATCAGTTCTCTATGCAATTCCGCTCAGCTGCTAGCTGTTGTTGTTGGTTCGACCATCAGAAACAAGATTACCTTTCATCCTCAGATCTCCTGTTACGATTATCTTCACAGTGTGTTCGTTTTTGAAACATTAGGCGGGGCTCTACAATGATGAGGAGAAGGAAGCAATTTGTGCTGGTGCGGATCAGCTCGTGCGCAAGGTGTCTGGGGTAGCTGGAGCTGGATCAAGGACGAAAGTTTCCGAAGCTGCTGGAATTGGAAGGTCCAAGTACTTGAGGCTCACTGCGGGATGAGAATACCTGCTTTTGTTTCTGGATATTGGTGGATGTATGAACTTGTAGTTTGCAGTTTTAGCTGAACTTTGTGTTGTTTAGGGGGAGCAAAATATCATCAGGTTTTTGCCCCGTAGGGATGCTCGAGGGCGAGTATTCACAGCGGGTTTCCTGATGATACCTCCTTTTTTCCAACATCCTTCTCCTGTCCCTTTCTTTTGCTTTTGCTTGTGAAAGACATGTTAGGGCATGAGCAATGGTGGCATACACAACTAGTAGTACTACAGTTAAATCAATCTCAAAACTGAGAAACTGTAGCCATAGGATCAGGTCTGACAGATCAAACATCAGAAGACCTCTTCCGCAAGATCTAAATACTGCACTGAATTTATTTATTTTTTGATCAAAAGGATTGCATTTACATGAGTTCCATCTAAAAACTGAACAATCTTCATAGTAAACGGATCGCGCGCTTTCTTCATTAAAGTGGAACAGCAACTACATACTACATGGAGAACAAAAGGTAGTAATTACATTCTGATGTACGGGTTCTGCGGTCCAGTTCACATAGAAGATTGTTGCAATAAGCAAAGATAAAATTCATATATAGCTGGGATTCCCTTCTCCGGAATGTAAAAGTACACTTTTTCTTTACTACATCGCCTCTCCCTCTCCCTCCCATCAGCTGCCGGCAGCATATGTACACCACCAAATGTACTTCATCTGCCGTCAATGGCATGTGCTACAGGTTAGCGAGATCATCTCCTTTCTCTCCATGCAAATTGGCTCAGAGGATTGCGAGAAAGATCAGATAATTACAATGCATTCCTCTGCCCCACGAACTTCCGTGCAACGCCAAAGATGAGAGCCTTTGTCAAGAGCCCCTGGTCAAGAGTACACGCCAAAGCCACAGCCCCGCCGAGCACAAGGAACCTCGCAACGCGGTTCTTCACAGGTTTCTCTTCGGCTTCCATGATATCTGATTGGTCACTGTTGGACTCCAATGCTCGAACAAAATTGTCACCGACCTTGGTATTGATCCGTGCCATCAAGGCGCTCTTCGAAGGTGGCTCCCCTGCAGCCCTGGCTTTCTGATAGGCACGAAGTCCAGGTTCAATTCTTTTGACACATCCCCACATGCCCTGCCGGATACCAATCTTTGCAATCTCGTTGGGGATGCCCATATCCTCATGGTGGAACAAAAGAATCTCGCAGGCAGTAGATCCACCATTCCCTCGTCTTGACTCCACTGTTCCATGATCAGAACAAAAGAAATTCTAAGTATTGAAGGAACAGATAAAGAATGAAAGGAAGAAAGGGGTGTTCCTTTCATTAATTTCTAGAATATAACTGGTCTACTTTTCAGTCATTTTACCTTTCCTGTATCAATTGTTATTTTGCTTCAGCCAGCTCACTATTCAAAAGGTTTTCGTTTCACCTCTGGCTACTAAAATGGAAAGCTACTAAAATAGAAATAAGATAGTGAAGGGAAAGAATTACCTGCACGGATGCACCAGCTTGAGTAATACAAATCTACTCTGCGAGGTTTGTTGCGCCGCGGGATGGATGAACATGGCACACCCTGCATCATGGTACATAAGAGGGACAGATAAATAGCTGAGCGGGAGTATATCATGTCAGTGTAATACACATGTGCACATAGGCATATTCTAGTGATTCGCTCATGCAAGGTGAAGTTGCCTTAAGAGTCCAGACTGCTGATCATTAAGAAATTATATCTCTGTTGTTTTGCACCTCTTCTCAAGTCATCCTTTCTTGAGGATGATGAAATATCTCTGAGCTTTGAGAAATATTGTACTGAATAATTTTATGCTGGGTAATAACCAAAACAACAATGTTGAGACACTTGGTTTCCGCCTTACATAATTCCATTCAGGGAAATCCGAACTAGAGGACAGCTTCTTAGTTTATTTTACTATGCATGTGCCTAAATAGCTACAAAAGCAACTAAGAGGGAACTATCATCCAGGTAGACCAGGCAGTTCAATGAAGCTATAAAATAAAATCATTGGCACATCAATTGATCGAACAATGAACAATGAATTCAGGAGATACGAAAAGAAAAAGATGTGCAATGAAGAAACAGCGGTACGAATACCATATGTACAGTACATGCACAAAAATAGCAAAAGGAGAGAGTTGAAATACCAAAAGAGAAAAAGGTACAATGACAGAGCATGCATGTTAGTCCGCAGAAAATTTCAATAAGGCGCACCATCGTTATCAATGTCAGATAGCTTTTGCTATATCAGGCACACGACCATGACAAAGAAACATGGGTTTAGTTATAAAATGCTGTCCAGGTACTAATAAGCTCTAACCCACAGGTACTTCCACATGTCTTAAATGAGATGATGTTAAGTTAAGCTGAGGAACATGCCATGGAATAAACTACAACCAGAACTGACATGGACATATTTTAAGTTTGACACTGATGTACCAACTCTTTCCAGTTATTTCTTCATTTGTATTGTGTACTTATCCTTATTAACGATAACTTAATACTAGAGGTTCTCCAGCTATCCACATGGTTTGCTTTCAAACAAATAATAGTGAAAATGAAAAAGTGGAGACTTCTGCCTATCAACAACTCACCATTAATAACAAGACTTAAATGATGTTAGAAGTCTGTCCTACTAAATGTACTCAGAGGATGGAGAAGTGGCCTCAGGTCATTATCCTTGGGAAAAGATATCAGCACGCTTGACAAACAAAAGCTGATCTTCATATATGTGACATCTCATTATCATTTATCAGGTATGCACAAATGTGCCGTTTTCCAGTCAACAATACCAATAAATTCACCTAGCTGTGCCTATTCCTAACTGAGTTGGATGATGAGTATGAAAACAACCTTTTGTCAGCGTAATTAATTTGTTTGCGCAAATGTAAAAGCAGTAAGACTGTAGATTCTCCCAGCAGGGGTTTAAAACAATAGTTTATTGTATTCGGAAATCTTGCCATAGATTCTTCTAATAACAAGGGCTAAACATATTTTTCTATGCCAATTAATGAAATACAGTCGAACATTGCAAAGATGTAACTGTAACTTTGCACAATTTCTGTGAGCAACATCATATGCTAAAGATCAAGCACAATTCTCCTGTAAACCCCATCCTCAAGCCCCCAAAATAAATGGAAGCATCGTGAATGAACAACATGAGTAGTATATTCCAGAGTGTGTTTTACCTTTGTAACACAGTAGTACGCGCCTCCAAGTTTCCATATCCGGCGAGCAATGATGTACTCCCTGTCACTGCAGAAGAAAGGGAACTGCAAGCAAGAAAGCAAACCTTAATTTACAAACTGAGAACATGGCAGGACATAGAGCTGATTCGCCATCTCAAGACCATCTCTACCTTGCGAACCCAATGCACTTTCATCGTCCCGGTTGTCTGACACTCCTCCAGCGTATTGTAAGAGATAAGCATGTCATCCCACTTGTTGGTCATGCGGAACTCATCGTCCCCAAAGAAGTCCCTCACTTCATCCGGCGTTGCATTCTCAAAGATTGTGCTGCTCTGGTATTGGGAAGGCCGATTCTGATTTCATCCAGGTACAGACCGAGAATTAGCACCGACATTGGAATTTAGTACTGTACTTAACATGAACAAGGATAATCTACTGAGAAGTATCATTCACCGGTGGATCCCTCCTCCAAGCCTGGTAGGTCATGTTGGGCAGCGCCTTCTCCATCATCTTGATCCACGCCGGGCCACCGTCGTTGCCCTCCACCAGCCTCCAGAGGTTCACCAGGTCATCCTTCCCCACCGCCAGCTCCTCGTTCCCCATCTCCGATGACCTGTCAAGGCAAAGCAGCCGCAGGTCAAGCTTTTCCGTCGTCAAAGGCCACTCCAATTTCGCCAAATCACCAGTAAAGAACACGGGTTTGACCACAGCAACCCCCACCACACCAAGAAGAACCAGGCACGCATTTCACCGAACATGTCGCGAGACTACTAGGCACGTACCCTTGCAGGGAGGTCTCCTCCTCCTGTTGCCGCTGCCCCGCCGCGTCGGTGGTGGTGGTGCCGGCGAAGTAGTCGAAAGAGCCGCGGAGGCGGGCGGGGAGCTGGCCCCTCCAGAAGTCGAGCGTGGTGAATTGCGGCGGGTCGGCGGTGGCGACGATGCCGGCCGCCCAGCGCGGGCGCCAGGCCCAGCCGAGCAGGAGGCCGACGAGGGCCGCCGCCCAGAGCGGCCCGGCGAGGAGCGCCATCTCGCAGGCCGCCCCCCACGCCGTCTTCTGCTCGAGCACCCTCGCCACCGCCGACAGCACGTACCCCATCGGAGCCGCAGCCGGAGGCGGAGGCGGTGGCGGGGGCGGTGGCGGAGTTGTGGATTGCGGCAAGGGGAGAAAGGAATGGGCTTTGCGGCCTATCGGAGAGGATTAAAGACTCGATTTTTTGCTCCCTATCTTCTCTTTTATTGGTTTCTCTGGTGGAGGAGAGGAATGGTAAGGTGTGGTGCACGAGTTGGGATGTGCTCATTGCTGTGTGGTCACGGTGCATGGACTTTGTCTCTATCCTTTTCTATTCTGTCTTGGTCTTTTATTTGGAAAATACATAGTTTCAGAAAACAATTGTGGTAGTAAGAAAAATTTGTAGTCATAGGCTGCTTACTTCCAATCTGGACCTTTTGGCCTCCCTAGTGTTTTTTCAAAGATTATGTGATAAAAAAATGTGCTTCATATCCATACCTGAAAAAGAGGAGGAGGATTTGAGACGATGTGATTAATTAAGAAGAGGTGGGTGACAACTGACTGATATAATATAAGCTCTGGTCAATTCATTGTTGGTTAAAAGGTCATTTTCACATGAGTGCTTAATATGTTTTCCATGTTGGTCCTCAAAGGTACAAAAGATGGTCTAAAGGTATCTAAGCTTTCGTAGAGACTATGAAATTCCATTCCCATTTTTATAATAGTCAAGGCTTATATATTGACCGGCGGATAAAAAAAAAGTGGAGCACATTCATGTCAAACTAGAAAATTATCTTTCCAATCGAATGATCCAACGATAGGAATTTCCCATTCATATGTTGTAATTTAGAATTAAATAAAAGTAGGTAATTTATTGTTTGGTTATGCTAACAAGTAAATTTTATATTATCTACATTTTCTTTAACTCTCTTAGAAAATTATGTTTCTCAAAAGAGGCTTTCGCCCCTTTTATTTATAAATAAAACAATTGCATCCGTACAAGGTTCAAGTGCAAATCGAAAGTAAAACAGTATGTTGAACCAATAGCGCAAACATGTCCAACTGCAAAAAAAAGGCACCGATATACTTCCACCCGGGTGATACAACTCAACTAGAAAATACAATTATATACCCTGATTTAATAGATGAATAACATTTAATAGTCCACCATGAACCAATTAAAAAATCATCACTCTATCCACATTCCATCACTGGTTTTTCTTTTCCTCACACGTACGTAAGGCCAAATACAGTAGACCATGCTTGTGATGTGAGCATTGGGCCTATGGACCTGGTGCAGAGACGTGGAGGGCTCCTGCCCCAAGCGATAAGGCGATTTGGGGAGAGAGGCCGAGGTGGCGCGTGTCGATTCCGGCGGGGCCCTATTTTTGACATCATCCAATCACATGTGGCCACGTACACGCAGCTAGTCCAATAAGGGTAGTGTCTAGTGTGACCATTGGCCAGCCAAGAAGACAACCGAAAAAGAACGGCAGAGACCAGCCCTGCTTGTTATTGATCCGTAGAGTTGGTGCCTTACCAACTGAACATCATCATCATGCCTAAAATAAAAAATTGCACAGGGCTTATTTGATTTGCTTATATAAATTCTGATCAATTCACAAATGGCACCAGTAGCTTCTCTGTATTTGTACATCAGTACATCTGTACATGTCTATCTATATACGTGTATGCTCATGGGCTCATGGCATGTAATTTTGGACGCAGAAGTTTCAGAGAATGTTTTCAAATGGACATATAATTTTCGAAAATGTGAATTTTGTCTACCATTTCCGACAAACAGGTAAAAGGTAGGCTTAAAGGAAAAATATATAAGCTTATGTAGCACACTTGGCACTTTGCCATCACCTCACAATTCACTTTTGTACCGTAGCAGTTTGTAGTGATAGCAGCCTTTGCACTTACCAAAGGACAGAAACGGGTGATCCATACACTCCACCATAAGGAGTTCGTAAGTTCTGCCCAAATCACCGCACTAGTTAATTAAGTAGTGCGCCATTATACAAATGAGATCGTACTTACATGATGACGGGATCAACACTATGAGTAGTTTATAAATTTTGGTACTGCTTGGGGGTTCCCAGTGCAGAAGCTAACTCCCCGTTAACCAATTATTTGCTTGCTTTGTCTAATCAGTTGGTGCGACGCGCATCTGTGTGTCTCAAGTCAAGGGACAGCTAATGGGTATGGCTGCTACCAAAAGTTTGCGTGTGCAGGCTCGAGTGTGTTAAACGTTGCAATAAGAAATTGCCATAGCTATGCGCACCAACATGGAGGACCACCGTCTACCTCCCTAAAGTTTAGGGCGGTGGTCAACTAAATCTGCTTCCCCTTTGCGATTATGGTGCTCCCTGTTTGCTAATGGTGACTTTTTTTTGCGGGTTGCTAATGGCGACTTTCATATAGCAAAATCATATGTTGGCCGGTATACCTAGTTGACATTTAAAACAACATGTGTATCATGCTATTCGACACGGTACATATATATTGTAATTAAATTGGTATGCATGGTTTTGTAAGCTTAATCACCCGAGCTTCTCAAATAAATCATATCTCCAATGATGCAATGTCACTTGTTTATGTAACAACCTATTTGGTGTTGACCAGGGAATATTCAACCGGATAGGCTCACCAGAGTGAGTCGTTGTACTAGTCGACACCTCCCTGCTGGACCTACTCGCAAGGATCTATGATGATGTGAAGATCCAATCGATCTGCCAGATACCAACATGAAGAACAAGTCAAGTATTGAATGGCGGATAATCGTAAGGTTATGTGACTCGCAGGGATAATGTAAACCTAGGTCAAATCATATGTATAAGGCTAGGCAAGGAGATAGTAGCGGTGAACACATTCGTCCACCTTAGACTCTATCTATAGCTCCGACAACTTGTAAACACATCTATCAATATAATCAAGTAGGAATAGGTTACATCGTGTTTGTGTCAATCCCGTCCAGGACTTCCAATGTTGTCATCGCTATTCACCTCATCTAAGCTACTCTGTAGCATCAGTAGTACATTGACATGTGCAAAATCAAGATGACACATCACCTTTAGTCACAGTCACATACCATTAACTATGTACACACATGCTATGTGTATCGCCTATAACGGTATCATAAGCGAAATTTTTGTCAGAAATTATCACGTGCCCCAATAAATTGTCAAGAAGGACCACCTATAAATGAAATTGGTAAAAAGGGCCACCTCTCCATGGCTGCAGGGCCTGCTAGGCAACACGTGGCACATGCCACCATCAGCTCTGGCGGCAGGCATGCCGCCGTCCTGTGTGGCGGCACGTTAGCCAGCCACGGTCACCGTAGAGCGAGGCGGGCCTTGCCGCCACTTTGCGTGGCGGCACGTTGACATGTCATCCTGCCTCCACAGCCAACAGTGACACGTCGCCACGTCATCCTGGCGCCACAACCAACTGCTGCATGGCCCACCATTGACGTCATCCTGCCGCCATTGGCAATATCCAGAATGTAGGCGCTGGACCCACTTAGGGGTTGTTTGGTTATGCCATTATGGAGAATTTGGGAAACCAGTTTTTCTCTATGTATGTTAAGAGTCTAACTAACTAAAACCATGTTCGGCTAGTGTAAGGACCACTTGGTTTCCCTAATCCGTAGAATTCTAGTAGTAGTTTGAAATTCTACTATTAGACAATTTTCTATAATGAAACAAGTGCACCCATATTATTAGCACGAGCTCGAAATGTAGTTTTGTTTTCCTAAACGAGATCTAACAAAGGAACTAACTAAAACTAGTTTTGTTATAAATCCTACCAAAAGTCATTCCCGCAAGACTAACTCTAAAGCTGCCAAATCCAAACAACCATTTAGATTGTATGTATAACCACAAGCAAGAGATGACGCATAATTGAAGTTCTCTTCCTTTTTGAAACTCGGCAATTCAAGGAAAATTTGGAGAAATTAAAATCTAAGTATCCTCATAAAAAATATAGTTTTATTTGAGGAACAAAAAGGTATTTTACAAAAAATTCGTATGATGAATACATTTACAAGAAAAAACGGAATGCGAAAAATAAGGATTTGGGAAAGAAAAAAAAAATTTGATAAAAACAAGGGATTTTCAGAATAAAAAAGTGGGGATATATTTTTGGAGATTAAACGATTTTCCATCATTACAAGAATATTTATGATTCCTGCGCATTTTAGGAATTCATAATATCTCTACTAATTTTACTAGTAAGACTATGTTTTTTTTTCACCTTTTGTTAATTGGGGTCCACCTATACGAAAGAAAGAGATTGTTGCCGCATAGTCATTAAAACTGCCGCAAATGAAATTTGACTGTTGTGAAATAGAAATTGTTGTCCGCATACTAGCCATTAAAACTGCCCCGAATGAAACTTGACTGTTTTGACACTTGGATAGATTATAACGTTTTGGCATTTGAATGGAGGGGCTGAACTTGCGGAGGGAGTAACCTTATGAATGTTAGAAGTTAAGGGACCATGGATATACTTTCTTTAGGAATCATATCGGTATTTGAACAAATGGGTATCATATATAAGGGGCGGTCCGACTGCCTTGCTGCTTGGCAACCGCCCGAGCATGAACTTCTATTGGCGAATTGTCTTACATTTGATGACCTTCTAGTGGAAAATTGTTTAGGGAAGTAACATATTAATCATGGGACTTGTTATCTGACCGGTCTTCGAATTGATATCACATCATTTTTACTGATATAATATTTTTTTCTAGATTGATATTTAGCAAAACGCAGATCATAGATCACTACAAGAAAGCCGAAATGAAACAAACTGTTTTTTGTGCTGAAACAAACTGGACTTCACCTCTCGAAACAAACTGGGACTCACTTTGATTTTCATGGGGCTCCACTATTTTTTTTTTGAGGATGATTAAACTTTTTTTTAGAACAATGAGGGTGATTAAACTGTGTTTCATTTCACAAGACCAACTACACAGGCCGAAATCAAAGCAAATCGCCATTCTCCACGGCCCAGCCCACCAACGCACCTCGTCGCCTGCACCTCCACCTCTCACTCCCAGAGTGAGCCGAGCCAGAGATAACTCGAACGCGCCGGCAACCGCACGCCGTCGCCGTCGCCATGGCCACGGCCTCCGCCACCTCCCTCTCCGCCGCGCACCTCCTATCCCCCGCCCCATCCCGCCCCCGCCCGCTCTTCCGCGCCCTGGCGGCCTCGGGTTCGGGTAAGCAGAAGCCCAGCAAGTCCAAGTCCAAGAACAAGGGCAAGGGCAAGGGCAAGTCGCTGGAGCCGCCGCCCGACGTGGTGGTCCGCCGCGCGCCGGCGGGGAGCGCGTCGCTGTTCGAGCAGCAGCGCACGGAGGCCGGGTTCAACCCCGGCGGCGGCGGGAAGGGCCCGTCGGACGAGGAGGTGCGGCAGCGGCAGATCACCGAGAGCGCCTTCCTCTTCGCGTGGCTGGGCCTCGGCGCCATCATCCTCGTCCAGGGCCTCGCGCTCGCCGCCTCCGGTAATCCATTCGCCGATTTCGACGCAGACCTGCAGCTATGCTGTCTACTAGTAGAACTGAAACGGGTGAACTGTCCTAGCAATCCGAGTTAAGCTTGTCTTGTGGGGATTTTGGGCATTGCTCGTATGTATTGCAAATTTTGTGGGTGCGATGATATGGAGTTAAGAAGCACTGTAATCCAGAGTTATGCATTACTAACTTTTGTGGCGTCTGGTGTGAAAATAATGTTAGATGCACTTTTCATGTTTCCCATGATATTGTTTAAGTATTCGATGACGTTAAGTTGTTAAGTGAATCATAGCTTGTACGATGCTGACTGTTGCGTAAAACTCATTGGCCCTTGGCTAGTTCTAAATGTGCCATTTTACAACAACATTCTATTGCTAAGGGCAACCAAGACTTTTGGTTGTGTAGAATTGTTGACTCCGGTAGTAATCATGTCTGAACCTTCTTATGGCATGCAGGTTTTCTGCCCTCGGAATGGGACAACTATTTAGTCAAGTTCCTTTATCCATCGTTCACTCCAACAGTGCTCTTGTTTCTCGGAGGTACGACTGGATATGGTGTCTTCAAGTACTTTGAGGGCGAGAAAAGTAAAGGCTAGATAGATTACAGCACAAAGGTGAGGGAAAGTGTTAATACATGTTTTTGGTTCATCATTTTGTTTGCATTATCAGCGCTACTTGTGATGCTCTTCATTTCTCTATATAATCTGAATTACAAGTTTATTTTATATGTCATATACTTATGAGTGAGTTCCAATTTTTACTGTGAGTTGTGCATTTGTGATAGATATTACCTCATTTAGTGGTATTTCTACCGAAATATCCTATCTAGGACTTTGAACTCAGTTTTACCCCAGGTTAGCATTTTGCTTATTTTTGTATTGTTAGAAAGAACCATAATGTTACGTCAATGTGGTGCGACAAAATGTGTAAAGATCAGAGGGCGTCGTCAACGATTGTGTGCAGACTTCTCTAATCCCCTATTCCATTCCTTGTCGTCGTCCTGTTATTTTCACCTCACACCTTGCCCAATGGACACACATTAGAAAATGAGAGTCCAAAGCATCTAAAAGGGGCAATCATGACGATTTCCACTTGATGAGGGTAATTAGTGTCACAGATGCATAACTAGAGGGTAAAATGTGGAATTCACTCTATAATTATTGTGAATGAGGGGTTTTTTTTTGTTCGCACTACCAGTCCTACGTGTGGTGCCCTTTAATTAGTAGTGTTGATTATTGTATATGTGTGCTTGCTTCTACATGTTCACATTGTTACATTTTCTTTAAGTCTCAGCTTGACATGTCTCTTTTTAGAACTATTGATGACACTAGAAAGACGAATAGTTTGCTAAAACAGTAACTACATACACATGCAGTTTTCCTTTCCTGTGATGGAATGTGCTTCTCCACATTATTCAGTTGTTCACGACCACACATTATCATCTACAGTAGCAACCTGATTTCTCCATTTGGTTTCTTGTCCATAGACCACACTGTGACCTGTCATATATTTTTTCTCATGACCCTGTTCATTCCATTTGATGCAGGATCTGGGAGCAAAGTTTGAAACTTTGTGGAGTAGTTCCATGTTAATGCATAGTAAAGGCACACAATTTCGTGAAATCAGCTTAAGGCAGGGATGATTACTAGAGTACTAGGCTGGTTCTGTAAATGACTGGATATTGATGATACTCTTTGTAAAGGCTATGACGGTATAATCATTCTGTACTTTTGTAAACCTGTATGTACTGAGCTGTACACTACTGTTTCCTCGCATTGGTAACCTAACCTGTATCTATCATTTGTGCTCAGTGTACATGGATGTCATGAACATGAACTATGACAATGATGCTAAATGTGTTTTAAAGTGGTCAATTTCATAAGCAGATACACTATAAATGCATGATCAAATAACTTTGACAAAGAAACATCAGTTATGTATATCGTAGTATATAAACAAGACTCTTAAGTTGATTTGTGGCTGACTTAGGAAAACATATCTATCTTGTTGTCAATACTTTGTACCGCTGATCTGTTTTTGTCTGCAAACAAGACTTCATGCATGCGCCTAACATAAAACTATCTTAACTCTGCATGTTATCTCAGATGCATATATGTATGACCAAATAGTACCAGGCTAAGCATATGAACATCTGGTACAAATCCAGAACAGTAGTAGTAGGTACTAGATGATCGGCACACTATTATAACAAGGGTCGGATAGTACAGATAGTTGACGACATATTAACTCTTCAGAATGGAAATATATATGGAGTTACGAATCATACGTTGAGACGCAACTTGGACAGGAGCTCTTCGAGAAAGGATGTGCTGCACACTCTAATTCTCCTAGAGATTTATTTATGTAGAACTATAGATGAAACGTGCAGATAGGTTTCTTGAGTATAGATTTATGCAGCAAACTTGGAGATGAGCTCCTTGAGACCGGAGGGAGTGCACTCTCGGATCATCTGCTCAAAACCATCCACACTGAAAACTGCGTGCAAACTCGTATGCGCTCTGATAAACTCTAAGCACACCTCCTTCATCCAGCCGCTACCAATCTTCTCAGCCACGACGACGATGTCCGCCACAGTGGTCACGCGTATGTAACGACTGACCAGCATCTCTTCGCAGATCGACTTGAGCCTTGGGAGTTCGTACCGATCCGCGGCTTCAAACAGGTGCAGCAGCCACATCACATACTCATCAGATACTTCTCTTCCATCCTCTCCGGATTCAGTCTCTCCTTCAGCAGCTCGATCCTTTTCCAGGCTGCCCATGTGCCAGTCGGGGAACGCGTCGGTGTAGATGAAAGCAAGCAAGCCACTGAACACCTTTGCTTGGATGTCATCTATCTTCACGACGGTTCCCGGCGCGCTAGGGCGGTTGTTCTTGTCGCCGACGAGCAGTGCCTTGAAGACGTCGGACCGGGCTGCCAGCATGCACTGGTGCGCCGGGAACTTGTCGCCGCCGCCACCGACCTCAAACATGACGTCGGCTCCCTCCTCGGTCAAGAGGAGGTCGCTGAAATGGCTCTGCATGTCAGGCGGCAGCGCTGCGGTAAAAGTAGCGCGGCGAGCACCCTCCTCAGCGAAGACAAGAACATCGCACCGGATGGTGAAGCTGTCGTCCTTGAGATGCTTCGATCTCTCCAAGATATCCCTTCTCACTGCCTCAGCGTAGCAGTGCTCAGGGTTGAGGCTGAAGTCCTTGATTCTGGTTCCACGGATCTTCGCCGTCACCTGCAGCCGGGTCTGGTCGATGAAACTGAAGGCGACCTGGGCCTTCACGGGGCGCGCCGCCGGCGCATAGCCGCCGTCGGCCTCCTCAAGGGCGAGGGAGACAGATATGTACCCGGCGCAGCTGGAGTCGTAGCCGTTGGGGTAGTACTTGAGATACCAGCGGTGGCCTCCGACTAAGAACGTGCGGCATCGGACGTGCTCGCCGTTGGGCAGGGCGTCCCTGTTGCGTGAGTAGCCTTCCACCGCGAGCAGGTGGTACCCGCTGCCGGCGCCGGCGTCGATGGGCGACGCGGTGGACGGGCTCAGCATGCCATCGGTGCCGACGAGAGAGACGCCGGCGAAAGCCATTACGGCCGGCCGGGGTGGGAGAGGATGAGAGAAGTCGGTCCAGGCCGGATACCACACGTGTTTATATACCACACCCGATCTAACCTCTTCATGTTCAGTGAAACGTACAAATTAATTTGGCCCGTCTCCTCGAGTACGTAAGTTCAATGCAGCCATTTGCACTTCCGTGCATGGGCGAGAAGTTATGTCGTTCGATCACGTACAGCACTAATGTGGTGCACCCGTTTCGTTCCGTCTTACGCTCAATGCACGATAGCTAGCCAGAAAGTTGTGCGGATCCTGTGTGTGGCACTGTGGCTCCAGTCTAAGAATTAGCTAGGGGCGTTTGGTTGTCTGGGCCTGATTCGTGGCTCACTGGTGCAGCGGTGCAAGCACGCGGCCAGAACGAGCCACAGGCTGAAATTGGCATGTTTTTTGATAGGTCGGGCTGCATCGGCTAGGCTAAAAAGAACTTTCTATTTGTTTGCTGGCAGCCAAGCCCAAATCTTGATGGAGATGATATTAGTCTTGTTTGGTACCATTCAGGCATGCCTAAGGTTACCTCTTCTCTATGACAGGTAGCTTTACCATGCTCTCACCTTCCATCACACAGAAATCACAGTTCATGATAGTTGCAAACTTACGAAGCAGAGCAGTTCATAACACGATGCTCCCTAGCTACTATGAATGGTTCATAACACGATCATCCCTAGCTATTACGAATGGTAGTTCATAACACGATGCTCCCTAGCTACTACGAATTGCAGTTTATCATAACGGGGTCGTTCAACATACGGGGATCAAAAGGGGTTCGAAAAACAGGGGATCATAGGGGGGTTCTTCTTCTTCTTCTTCACTTCTTCACTTCTTCTCAGATGGTGGTGTTGCCTCTGGCTTCCCACATTGCGTCTGTCCACTCTTGCCTCTTCACCTTCCAGGCATCATTGTCGCCTGCGTCCACGCCATGGCCGGTCTCTACTTCATCAAAAGTGACAAGCTCTTCGAAGAACTCATCCTCGCCCCAACCTAGGATCCAGTTGTGAAGAATGCAGCAAGCAAGGACCAGCTTTACCTGAGTGTCAAACGTGTGGAACGGTTTCTGGTCAAGAACCTTAAACCTGAATGCAGCAAAGGCCCTCTCAATGGTGACTCTAAGGATTGAGTGTCTGAGATTGAACAACCCTCTCGCATTCAGAGGTCGGTGCTTCGCAGAGAACTCGTTGAGGTGGTACCTTGTTTTCCTGAAGGGAGGTAGAATTCCAGATCGGCATGCATATCCAGCATCTCTAAGGTAGAACTTACCGTTAGGGATTTGCAACCCATCAGGCATTGACAAGCTGTCGGCCAGGATGCTCGCATCATGAGCTGAACCCTCCCACCCAGCAAGCACGTAGGTGAACCTCATATCGAAATCCACAACTACTAGCACGTTCTGGCTGGTGTAGTGCTTCCTCCCGCGGAATGCTGCAGACATTGATCTCGGTACCTTTGCAGTGACATGAGTACCATCAATAGCCCCAAGCAATCATGTACAAAAATTAGCACACAGTCATTTTTCTGACAGTACCACATATATGATAGGTAGAAGGAACATGATTTTGTACTCACCCTGAAATAGGGGAACCACCTGTAGTTGTTCTTGATCTTGGATGGTGTGTTCATTGATACTGGCTTGATAATTTCACCTCTGAGCTCCCCAACTGCGTACAACACCTGCTGGAAGTACCGAGAGATAGTCTCCGTGGATCGCCTGAATGTGTTATGGATAACTCTGAACCTCTGGTTATGACCGACGACATGAAGAAACATTGCGACTTGTTCTTCGACAGTTGTGTGGGTGCTATCAGTCAACAGTCCTCTACCCCTGAACATTTTCACAAGTGCATAGAAAGGAGCTCTTCTCATCCGTAGCATCTGGATAGCCTCTACGTCATTGCAGTTGTAGATGTTGTTGAGGTCGGCAATCCTCTCCTGATCTCGTTGTAACATAGGCCCGTAAGTCACACGAGGAAAAGCAGCATGCCTAACTTCTCTCTTGTGCACCATCAGGATTCATGCTTGTATGCAAACGATTAGTGCTGCGGCGTGATGCACAAGCTGGAGCTGATCGCTCTACTCAAACAAGATCTATGCATTACGAACGGTCTTATCGAACCCAACCAGTTGTACGAACATGAATCTAACACTACAGTAGAGTAGAGGAGTTTCCCCTTACCTCCGTCATGACGGACGATGGACACGGCCGAAAGCCGCCACAAATGTGCACAGGCTCCGCCGCGGCTGGAGAAGAGGACCCTGGTCCGGCACCGGAGACCGAAGGGAGATGCGCGCTGCCAGATCTGGGTCGCCGCCACCGTCGGTGCGAAATTTGAGGGAAGGGAAAATCTGGGAGGGGGCTAATGGAGAGGGTAACCGAAGAGGGAGGTTACCCCTACCTTTTCCGCGCAATGCCGCTGGGATTTTGGCTTCTCCCGCCATGCCGAGGCGGAGCTCCCGCGCGAACGCCGTTGTCGATTTTCGTCTCGCCGGAGCCTGGCCCTGGAGAAACTGTCAAACCGGGCGTTTCTCCGGGGCCTGTCCCAGGGTGCTTGAAAACCCGTGCTATGTGATACGTCTCAAACATATCCATAATTTCTTATGTTCCATGCTACTTTTATGATGATACTCACATGTTTTATACACATTATATGTCATTATTATGCATTTTCCGGCACTAACCTATTGACGAGATGCCGAAGAGCCGATTGTCGTTTTCTCGCTATTTTTGGTTTCAGAAATCCTACAAAGGAAATATTCTCGGAATTGGACGAAATCAACGCCCAGGGTCTTATTTTTCCACGAAGCTCCCAGAAGACCGAAAGGATCACGAAGTGGGGCGACGAGGCGCCGCCACACTAGGGCCACGCGGCCAGGGCTGGGCCCGCGCCGCCCTAGCGTGTGGGGCCCCTGTCAGCCCTCCGACTCCGCCCTTCCGCCTACTTAAAGCCTTCGTCGCGAAACCCTCTGTACCGAGAACCACGATACGAAAAACCTTCCAGAGACGCAGCCGCCTCCAATCCCATCTTGGGGGATTCAGGAGATCGCCTCCGGCACCCTGCCGGAGAGGGGGATCATCTCCCGGAGGGCTCTTCATCTCCATGATCGCCTCCGGATCGATGTGTGAGTAGTTCACCCCTGGACTATGGGTCCATAGCAGTAGCTAGATGGTTGTCTTCTCCTCATTGTGCTATCATGTTAGATCTTGTGAGCTGCCTATCATGATCAAGATCATCTATTTGTAATGCTACATGTTGTGTTTGTTGGGATCCGATGAATATTGAATACTATGTCAAGTTGATTATCAATCTATCATATATGTTGTTTATGTTCTTGCATGCTCTCCGTTGCTAGTAGAGGCTCCGGCCAAGTTGATACTTGTAACTCCAAGAGGGAGTATTTATGCTCGATAGTGGGTTCATGCCTCCATTGAATGCGGGACGAGTGACGAGAAAGTTCTAAGGTTGTGGATGTGTCTGTTGCCACTAGGGATAAAACATCGATGCTTTGTCTAAGGATATTTGTGTTGATTACATTACGCACCATACTTAATGCAATTGTCTGTTGTTTGCAACTTTATACCGGAAGGGGTTCGGATGATAACCTGAAAGTAAACTTTTTAGGCATAGATGCATGCTGGATAGCGGTCTATGTACTTTGTCGTAATGCCCTGATTAAATCTCATAGTACTCATCATGATATATGTATGTGCATTGTTATGCCTTCTTTATTTGTCAATTGGCCAACTGTAATTCGTTCACCCAACATGCTATTTATCTTATGGGAGAGATACCACTAGTGAACTGTGGACCCCGGTCCATTCTTTACATCTGAAATACAATCTACTGCACTTGTTCTTTACTGTTCTTCGCAAACAAACATCATCTTCCACACTATTCGGTTAATCCTTTGTTTTCACCAAGCCGGTGAGATTGACAACCTAACTGTTACGTTGGGGCAAAGTACTTTGATTGTGTTGTGCAGGTTCCACGTTGGCGCCGGAATCCGTGTTGTTGCGCCGCACTACACTCTGTCACCAACGACCTTCACGTGATCCTTGACTCCTACTGGTTCGATAAACCTTGGTTTCTTACTGAGGAAAAACTTGCTACTGTACGCATCACACCTTCCTCTTGGGGTTCCCAACGGACGTGTGTTAATTGCACGCATTAAGGACTTTTTCTGGCGCCGTTGCCGGGGAGATCAAGACACGCTGCAAGGGGAGTCTTCCACTTCCAATCTCTTTACTTTGTTTTTGTCTTGCTTTACTTTATTTTATTTACTGTTTTGTTTGCTCTTTATATCAAAAACACAAAAAAATTAGTTGCTAGATTTACTTTATTTACTGTCTTGTTCTCCATATTAAAAACACAAAAAATTAGTTACTTGCATTTACTTTATTTAGTTTGCTTTATTTACTACTGCTAAAATGAATACTCCTGAAAACACTAAGTTGTGTGACTTCACTAGCACAAATAATAATGATTTCCTATGCACACCTATTGCTCCACCTGCTACTACAGCAGAATTCTTTGAAATTAAACCTGCTTTACTAAATCTTGTCATGAGAGAGCAATTTTCTGGTGTTAGTTCTGATGATGTTGCTGCCCATCTTAATAATTTTGTTGAACTTTGTGAAATGCAAAAGTATAAGGATGTAGATGGTGACATTATAAAATTGAAATTGTTTCCTTTCTCGTTAAGAGGAAGAGCTAAAGATTGGTTGCTATCTTTGCCTAAGAATAGTATTGATTCATGGACTAAATGTAAAGATGCTTTCATTGGTAGATATTATCCTCCTGCTAAAATTATATCTTTGAGAAGTAGCATAATGAATTTTAAGCAATTGGATAATGAACATGTTGCTTAAGCATGGGAAAGAATGAAATCTTTGGTGAAGAATCGCCCTACCCATGGACTAACTACTTGGATGATCATCCAAACCTTCTATGCAGGATTAAATTTTTCTTCGCGGAACCTATTGGATTCAGCTGCTGGAGGTACCTTTATGTCCATTACTTTGGGGGCGGCAACAAAGCTTCTTGATGATATGATGATAAATTACTCTGAATGGCACACTGAAAGAGCTCCACAAGGTAAGAAGGTGAATTCTGTTAAAGAAACCTCCTCCTTGAGTGATAAGATTGATGTGATTATGTCTATGCTTGTGAATGGTAGATCTAATGTTAATCCAAATAATGTTCCTTTAGCTTCATTGGTTGCTCAAGAAGAGAATGTTGATGTGAACTTCATTAAAAGTAATAATTTCAACAACAATGCTTATAGGAATAATTCTGGTAACAACTATAGGCCATATCCTTCTGCTAATAATAATGGTTATGGTAATTATTATGGTAATTCTTACAACAATAATAGGAATGTACCCTCTGGTCTTGAAGCCATGCTTAAAGAATTTATTAGTACACAAACTGCTTTTAACAAATCTGTTGAAGAAAAGCTTGGTAAAATTGATATTCTTGCTTCTAAGGTTGATAGACTTGCTGCTGATATTGATCTTTTAAAATTGAAAGTTATGCCTAATAAGGATAATGATAATAAAATTGTTACTACAGCAAACGCCATCCAAGTTCTAATTAATGAAAATATTAGATTAATGGCTGAATTGCATGCTAGGTGGGATAGAGAAGAAAACGAAAAACTTGCTAAGGAAAATAATGTAGCCAAAGTTTGGACTATTACCACCACTAGTAATGATAATGCTTCACATGTTGCTACACCTCCTACTATCAATGGTAAAATAATTGGTGTTGGCAATGTTTCTACTCCTAGTGCAAAGCGTGCAAAATTGCCTGAAATTGCTAAAACTGCTGAAACTGTTTGTGATAAAACTGCTGAAATTTTCAAAATATTGGGGACAATGATCCCATTGCTGTAGACCATAATGGTTTAGATTTTGATGATTGTCATATCTCTGAAGTTATAAAGTTCTTACAAAAACTTGCTAGAAGTCCTAATGCTAGTGCTATAAATTTGGCCTTTACAAAACATATTACAAATGCTCTCATTAAAGCTAGAGAAGATAAACTAAAACTTGAAACTTCTATTCCTAGGAAGTTAGAAGATGGTTGGGAGCCCATCATTAAGATGAGGGTCAATGATTTTGATTGTAATTCTTTATGTGATCTTGGTGCAAGTATTTCGTTATGCCTAAGAAAATCTATGATATGCTTGACTTGCCACCATTGAAAAATTGTTATTTGGATGTTAATCTTGCTGATAATGCTATAAAGAAACCTTTGGGGAGGATTGATAATGTTCGTATTATGGTTAACAATAACCTTGTCCCCGTTGATTTTGTTATCTTGGATATTGAATGCAATGCATCTTGTCCCATCATATTGGGAAGACCTTTTCTTCGAACTGTTGGTGCTACTATTGATATGAAGGAAGGTAATATTAAGTATCAATTTCCTCTCAAGAAAGGTATGGAACACTTCCCTAGAAAGAGAATGAAGTTACCTTATGATTCTATTATTAGAACAAATTATGATGTTGATGCTTCATCTCTTGATGTTACTTGATTCACACTTTCTGCGCCTAGCTGAAAGGCGTTAAAGAGAAGCGCTTATGGGAGACAACCCATTATTTTACTACAGCACTTTTGTTTTATATTTGAGTCTTGGAAGTTGTTACTACTGTAGCAACCTCTCCTTATCTTTATTTTATTGCATTGTTGTGCCAAGTAAAATCTTTGATAGTAATGTTGATACTAGATTTGGATTATTGCGCATAAACAGATTTCTTACTGTCACGAAATTGAGCAGCCCCGTCTGTAGATAACTCATAAAACTCTGCCAATTTACGTGCGTGATCCTCAGATATGTACGCAACTTTCAGTCAATTTGAGCTTTTTCATCTGAGCAAGTTAAGTGCCCCTGAAAATTTGTCTTTACGGACTGTTCTGTTTTGACAGATTCTGCCTTTTATTTCGCATTGCCTGTTTTGCTATGTTTGATGGATTTCTTTGTTCCATTAACTTTCAGTAGCTTTGTGCAATGTCCAGAAGTGTTAAGAATGATTATGTCACCTCTGAATATATGAATTTTCAATTATGCACTAACCCTCTAATGAGTTTGTTTCGAGTTTGGTGTGGAGGAAGTTTTCAAGGGTCAAGAGAGGAGGATGATACAATATGATCAAGAAGAGTGAAAAGTCTAAGCTTGGGGATGCCCCCGTGGTTCATCCCTGCATATTTCAAGAAGACTCAAGCATCTAAGCTTGGGTATGCCCAAGGCATCCCCTTCTTCATCGACAACTTATCGAGTCACCTCTAGTGAAACTATATTTTTATTCAGTCACATCTTATGTGCTTTACTTGGAGCGTCTGTTTGCTTTTGTTTTTGTTTTTGTTTGAATAAAATCGGATCCTAGCATTCTTTGTGTGGGAGAGAGACACGCTCCGCTGTTTCGTATGAACATATATGTTCTTAGCTTTATTCTTAATGTTCATGGCGAAGGTTGAACTACTTCGTTCATCGATATATGGTTGGAAACGGAAAATGCTTCATGTGGTAATTGGTATAATGTCTTGAATAATTTGATACTTGGCAATTGTTGTGCTCATATAGATCATGTTTAAGCTCTTGCATCATGTACTTTGCACCTATTAATGAAGAACTACATAGAGCTTGTTAAAATTTGGTTTGCATGATTGGTCTCTCTAAGTCTAGATATTTTCTGGTTGAGGTGTTTGAACAACAAGAAGACAGTATAGAGTCTTATAATGCTTACAATATGTTCATATGTGAGTCTTGCTGCACCGTTTTATACTTGAGTTGGCTTCAAACAACCTTGCTAGCCTAAGCCTTGTATTGAGAGGGATTACTTCTCGTGCATCCAAATCCTTGAGCCAAAACCCATGCCATTTGTGTCCACCATACCTACCTACTACATGGTATTTCTCTGCCATTCCAAAGTACATTACTTGAGTGCTACCTTTAAAATTCTATTCTTTGCCTTTACAATACATAGCTCATGGGAAAATAGCCTTAAAAACTATTGTGGTGAAGAATATGTACTTATGTATCTTATTTCTTAATAAGTTGCTTGTTGAGTGGTAACCATGTTTCTGGGACGCCATCAACTTTTACCTTTGTTGAATATCATGTGAGTTGCTATGCATGTTCGTCTTGTCTGAAGTAAGGGCGATTTTCATGATCAAATGGTTTGAGTATGCATATTGTTAGAGAAGAACATTGGGCCGCTAACTAAAGCCATGAATCATGGTGAAAGTTTCAGTTTGGACACAAATCCTCAATCTCTTATGAGAATATTATCTGTTGTTGAATGCTTAAGCATTAAAAGAGGAGTCCATTATCTGTTGTCTATGTTGTCCTGGTATGGATGTCTAAGTTGAGAATAATCAAAAGCGAGAAATCCAATGAGAACTTTCTCCTTAGACCTCTCGTACGAAGCGGCATAGAGGTACCCCTTTGTGACACTTGGTTGAAACATATGTTATGCAATGATAATCCGTGTTAATCCAAGCTAATTAGGACAAGGTGCGGGCACTATTAGTATTCTATGCATGAGGCTTGCAACTTATAGGATATCTTATACATAACACATATGATTTATTACTACCGTTGACAAAATTGTTTCTATGTTTTCAAAATGAAAAGCTCTAGCACAAAAATAGTAATCCATGCTTCCCTCTGCGAAGGGCCATTCTTCTACTTTATTGTTGAGTCAGTTTACCTACTTCTTTCTATCTCAGAAGCAAACACTTGTGTAAACGGTGTGCATTGATTCTTACATGTTTACCTATTGCACTTGTTATATTGCTTTATGTTGAAAATTATCCATAAGATAAACATGTTGAAGTTGAAAGCAACTGCTGAAACTTATATCTTCCTTTGTGTTGCTTCAAAGCTTTCTACTAAGAATTTATTGCTTTACGAGTTAACTCTTATACAAGACTTATTGATGCTTGTCTTGAAAGTACTATTCATGAAAAGTCTTTGCTATATGATTCAGTTGTTTATTCATTGTCTTTACCATTGCTTCGAATCGCTGCATTCATCTCATATGCTTTACAATAGTATTGATCAAGATTATGATAGCATGTCACTTCAAAAATTATCCTTGTTATCGTTTACCTACTCGAGGGCGAGTAGGAACTAAGCTTAGGGATGCTTGATACGTCTCAAACGTATCCATAATTTCTTATGTTCCATGCTACTTTTATGATGATACTCACATGTTTTATACACATTATATGTCATTATTATGCATTTTCCAGACACTAACCTATTGACGAGATGCCGAAGAGCCAGTTGTTGTTTTCTGCTGTTTTTGGTTTCAGAAATCCTACAAAGGAAATATTCTCGGAATTGGACGAAATCAACGCCCAGGGTCTTATTTTTCCACGAAGCTTCCAGAAGACAGAAAGGATCACGAAGTAGGGCGACGAGGCGCCGCCACACTAGGGCCGCGTGGCCAGGGCTGGGCCCGCGCCGCCCTAGCGTGTGGGGCCCCTGTCAGCCCTCCGACTCCGCCCTTCCGCCTACTTAAAGCCTTCGTCGCGAAACCCTCTGTACCGAGAACCACGATACGGAAAACCTTCTAGAGACGCAGCCGCCGCCAATCCCATCTCGGGGGATTCAGGAGATCGCCTCCGGCACCCTGCCGGAGAGGGGAATCATCTCCCGGAGGGCTCTTCATCGCCATGATCGCCTCCGGATCGATGTGTGAGTAGTTCACCCCTGGACTATGGGTCCATAGCAGTAGCTAGATGGTTGTCTTCTCCTCATTATGCTATCATGTTAGATCTTGTGAGCTGCCTATCATGATCAAGATCATCTATTTGTAATGCTACATGTTGTGTTTGTTGGGATCCGATGAATATTGAATACTATGTCAAGTTGTTTATCAATCTATCATATATGTTGTTTATGTTCTTGCATGCTCTCCGTTGCTAGTAGAGGCTCTGGCCAAGTTGATACTTGTAACTCCAAGAGGGAGTATTTATGCTCGATAGTGGGTTCATGCCTCCATTGAATCTGCAGGACAAGTGATGAGAAAGTTCTAAGGTTGTGGATGTGTTGTTGCCACTAGGGATAAAACATCGATGCTTTGTCTAAGGTTATTTGTGTTGATTACATTACGCACCATACTTAATGCAATTGTCTGTTGTTTGTAACTTAATACCGGAAGGGGTTCGGATGATAACCTGAAAGTGGACTTTTTAGGCATAGATGCACGTTGGATAGCGGTCTGTGTACTTTGTCGTAATGCGCTGATTAAATCTCATAGTACTCATCATGATGTATGTATGTGCATTGTTATGCCTTCTTTATTTGTCAATTGCCCAACTGTAATTCGTTCACCCAACATGCTATTTATCTTATGGGAGAGACACCACTAGTGAACTGTGGACCCCGGTCCATTCTTTACATCTGAAATACAATCTACTGCACTTGTTATTTACTATTCTTCGCAAATAAACATCATCTTCCACACTATTCGGTTAATCATTTGTTTTCAGCAAGCCGGTGAGATTGACAACCTCACTGTTACTTTGGGGCAAAGTACTTTGATTGTGTTGTGCAGGTTCCACGTTGGCGCCGGAATCCCTGGTGTTGCGCCGCACTACACTCCGTCACCAACGACCTTCACGTGATCCTTGACTCCTACTGGTTCGATAAACCTTGGTTTCTTACTGAGGGAAAAATTGCTATTGTACGCATCACACCTTCCTCTTGGGGTTCCCAACGGACGTGTGTTAATTGCACGCATCACTATGCAAGAACGCAGTGCGTCCAGGGAACCAAACGGTCCGAAAATTGTTGGGCCAATGCGAGCCAAGGGGCGCAGGTAACCAAACGCGTCCTAGAGATCTGAAATTGTGGAGGAAATCATATCTCAAACATCCTGATGGATTTAGCCGGGAGAAGTAATTAATTCCTCATCTCCCCATTTGGAAAATATATCTTTTTATTACATGCCCTTGAGTCATCACAAGGTAGTGACACTCTTCCCACTCTTGCTAACACCTCTGATTATAGTATTTTAGACATTGCTAGCAAGGTTGGGATAGATTTGGGTACTACTCTGGACATGATTGATACAAACCTAGCTCTAATAAGAGAACAGGAGCAGGCCAGGGTTAATATTTTTATGAGTAAAAATGGAAACTCTGAGGAGATGGAACATTCAGTAGATATGGACAACCAGCTAGATGCTGTTGACCAAGTTCTACTGAATATCCTAAGAGTGGGCAAGGAAGACTGTGAGGCTCTCTCAGATTACTTGATTACTATTTATAATGATGGAGGGGAACTGGTGGGGGAGAAAGTGGCTCCTATGGAGTTTCACTGCAAAACCCCCATCAAAACTAAGAAAGTGTGTAGAAACGGGAAGAAAAAGAAAGAATCCGAATGATTAGTGGATTTACTTGGAATAGTAGGGGCACTGGGGAAGAAAGTAAAAAAAGCTATATTAGGCAACACATAAAAGATCATAATCTTGACTTTGTAGGAATACAGGAAACAATGAAGCAAGATTATCCCACTAAATTTCTTGAAGAAATAAGTGGAGGGATTGAGTTTCACTGGGATGGTATTCCTGCAAGAGGGAGATCTGGTTGTATTCTTTTAGGTGTTAGGAAAGAAACTTATGATGTGATTGAAAAGCAAAAAGGGTTTTATTTTGTTAGATTCCTTATAGCTAGCAAAATTGATAATTTCACCTGGAATTTAGTGATAGTGTATGGGGATGCACAACAAGATGGCAAAGCTAATTTCTTAGTGGAATTGGTGAATGTCATAAGGAAATCTGCATACCCTATCCTAATTACTGGTGATTTTAATATGACAAGGAAAGATAGTGAGAATAATAAACCAGGAGGACATAATAGATGGAGTCCCCTGTTTTAATGCTGTAATTGAGCAGGGTAGTCTGATGGAGATTAAACTTTCAGGTAGGAAATTCACTTGGTGTAACAACCATGAAGATCCCACCTATGAACTTCTAGACAGAGTCCTTGTTTCACCATCATGGGAAGATAATTTTCCTTTGGTGTGTGCAACAACTTTACCTAGTGAGTTATCTGACCATACTCCTATTTTGATTAAATCAGGAGACAAACCTAGAATAAAGCCTATTTTCATATTTGAAAATTGCTGGTTTCTAAGGCCTGACCTCCAAGAAATTATCAAAGAAGTATGGGGTAGAACCTACTTAGGGAGGAAAAAATTGACATTTGGCAAAAAAGGTTTGACTGCCTCAGGAAGATTTAAAGGTTGGAATCTAAATACTGAAGGAGAATATAAGAAGAAGAGAGGAGCTTTTGCAATACAATTAGATGAAATTGATAAGAAAGGGGAAATTCATGGACTAACTCAAACTGAGATGGAGAGGAAAAAAACTGCTACAGAATCGGCTGGAAAGCATTATTAGAGAAGAGGAAATTAAATGGATCCAGAGAGCAAAAGAAAAAGAAATTTTGGAGGGAGATAACAATACCAGGTATTATCACTCCAATGCAAATGGTAGAAGGAGGAGAACTTTAATTGTCAATTTAAATCAGGATGAAGGTTTGATAGAAGGTCAGGATAATCTTAAGAGATATATCACTGATTTCTATAAAAAACTCTTTGGCAATCCTGATCTAAATAATATCAGATTTAGGGAAGCAGGAATGGAGAAGCTCAATGATGAAGATTGTGAACTGTTACTGAAAGCTTTTACAATGGAAGAACTCAAGAAAGCTATCTTTGAAATGTCACCTAATAAAGCAGCTGGTCCAGATGGTTTTAATGCAGAGTTCTACCAGAAAAACTAGGAATTAGTGAAGCAAGACCTCTTTGGTTTGCTTGAAGATTTCCAGAAAGGAGAACTGGATATTGCAAGATTGAACTATGGCACTATCACTTTAATCCTAAAAGGAAATGATGCTGATAGGATTCAAAAGTACAGGCCTATATGCCTCTTAAATGTGTCTTTCAAAATTATCACACGAGTCATAGTTAATAGACTCATTCAGGTGATTTGGAAGGTTGTACTTTTAAATCAAACTGCTTTCATTAAAGGGAGATATATTATGGAAAGGGTTAATGTTTTGCATGAAATTCTAAATGACACACACAAAAAGAAAAAATCTGATGTGCTTTTCAAGATTGATTTTGAAAAAGCCTTTGACAAGGTCAAATGGCCTTTCCTTTATCAATCTATGGAAGCTAAGGGTTTTCCATCTAAATGGATTGATTTGATTATGAAGACACAATAACTAGTGGTAAGGTGGGGATCAATGTTAATGGGGAAATAGGGACCTACTTTTCCACATACCAGGGAGTGAGGCAAGGTGACCCGCTTTCCCCCATCCTTTTTGACCTTGCTGTTGATATTCTTGCAATTCTTGTAAAGAGAGCTCAAGGGGAGGGATTACTGACTGGACTTGGTACAAGTCTTGTGGAAGGAGGTGTGTCTATTCTGCAATATGCAGATGACACAATCCTCCTCCTTGAAGACAATCTGGACCAGGCTAGAAACTTGAAAGTGATTCTCTGTCTTTTTGAGCAAATGTCAGGGCTTAAAATAAATTTTCATAAAAGTGAGATTTATTGTCTAGGGGAGGACACAGATAGAAAAGAATATTTTGAAAGAATTTTCACCTGTAAATCTGGTTTGTTGACAATGAAATATTTGGGAGTTCCAATTAACAAAAAAGGCTGAAAAATTCAGATTGGGAGCCTACTGAAGGGAAAATGAGAAACAAACTAGGACCTTGGCAAGGGAAAATGTTGGTGATGGGTGGGAGAGTTACTCTAATCAATTCATCTCTGACAAGTGTTCCACTTTACATGCTTTCCTTTTATAGGTTGCCTGTTGGTGTGAGAGAAAAACTGGACAAGATTAGGAATAATTTTTTGTGGGATGAGACTGAAGATAAAAAAGAAATACCACTTAGTAAATTGGTAGACAGTATGTCTGCCAAAAGACCAAGGTGGCTTAGGGAGTTTGGACTTAGAAAAAATTAATATTGATTTACTAGCCAAATGGTTATGGCAGCTTTTCAATGAAGATGGTATCTGGCAAACAATTCTTAGAAAGAAATATCTCCAGAAGTATACTCTCTGCCAGGTGATCACCAAAAACGGAGATTCACATTTTTGGCAAGGTTTGATGGAGATTAAAAAAAACTTTCTGGCAGCATTGTAAAGTCAGAATTGGGGATGGATCAAAAACTAGTTTTTGGGAAGATCACTGGATAGGATCTTCCTGCCTGTCCAAAATCTTTCCAAGATTGTTTTTGTTGTCCATGAACAGAAATGCCAAGGTTAAGGAAGTTTTTGATGTAGGTGTAGAGATGCTCAGATTTAGAAGAGTAATGGTGGGTGAACTCAGAGAACAGTGGGTGAATCTGAAAAAAAATGCTAGAAAAAGTGACACTGAATAATGACCCTGATAGGTTGGTCTGGAAATTGACGGCCACAGGTGAATTTTCAGTTAAGTGTATGTATTTAACAATGCAGTGCAATGAAGTTGTACCCTATAAGTTTCTGTGGAAAAGGAAGATACCACTCAGAGTCAAAACTTTCTTATGGCTAGTGCTTAAAGGAAGTATTCTCACTAGGGATGTCCTGCTGCAGAGGGGGGGAGGGGGTAAATGTGAGAAGAAATGTCTTTTTTGCGGATGCAATGAAACTATTAATCATCTTTTCTTCAAATGTCCCCTAGCTAGATACATTTGGAATGTAGTCAGTTGCACTTTTGGCTTGAATTTCCAATTTGAAACTGCTGAACAATGCATATCCACTTGGTTGAAAAAGTTTGGGGGAGAGAAGAGAGAATTTGTTACAGTAGGGATTGCTGCTGTTATTTGGAGTATATGGAAAACAAGAAACTTAGCTTGCTTTGACAAAAAATGACCTGATGAACCTTTTGCAGTTACTCTGAAAATTTGTTTTTATATTAATACGTGGAGTTTGTTGCAGGTGAAGGAGGAGGCTAGAAACAGGTTGGAGCTCTGTGCTAAGGTGTTGTAAAAGGTAGCAAAATAAGCTTTTGGAGCAAGGAGGTGTTGGGTCGCCTGGACGCCAAGATTGACAATGTAGGGGAAAAAAAGGAGAATAAAAAAGAAATAGAGAGAAGGGATGGATGAGGGAGGAAAGAAAGAAGCTGACATGAAGCAGAAGTCTGGCTGTGAGGGGCAGTGCTGCTTTGTTCAAATGTCTGTTTGTTGTATTTCCAACTCTTCCTTTTCTTTTTCTGCTGTTTCAAGTGAACCTAGGTTTATATCTCGATCTCTGTCGGTATGTAAAACCTTAAGTGTCTGTGGGGTGTGTGTGGTGGTCTGGTTTGTGGTCTTTGTAGAAACAAATCTTGGTTTCCTTAATGAAATCGGGGAGAAAATCCCTTTTATCTAAAAAAATTACATGCCCTTGTTTAGATTTTAAAATAAATCAATGAGGGTTTGGTTAAGATGGAGAGGAAGTTTTCTAGCAAGGGATGGTGGTTGGTGTTTTGAAAGTTAAAAATTTGTAATTAGAAGATTGGTGCTTGAGCACAAACAAGCTTTTGGGATGATGGTTGCTGCCTAAATCTCCCAAAAGGATATTTCCAGAACGTATGAGGTTTGCGCTCAGCACATTTGGGCATGAGCCAACGCCCGCCTAGGTGCGAACCTGACTCTTCCTGCTGAGCCTCTCTCTGGATGGTGGCGTAAGGCGGTGAGCAGATTTCCAGCTAAGGACAGGAAGCCCGGAAAACCCCTCGTGATGTTCATCCTTCGCTCCATCCATCTCGAGCGTAAATTTCTTTGGCGCATGTTTGTTAATTGGTTAAATAGAGTAGATAGATAATTTAAGGTATTAATCTGAATTGCGGTCTCTGCTTTATGTTGGTCTATATGGAGGGGTGCGAAATGATTTTATCTTTAATAAAAAACAATATTTTAACTTCTTGCAGGTTATCCATATGGTGCCACATCGGGTTCAGCTATGGACCTCCTTTCGCCGGAGGGGTAGCGGGATGTCATGGCTTCTGGATGCACACGACTCCAGATGGTCGCTCGTGATATCTTGTGCCAGGTTAGCTGGCGACATACTAGGTGACTACGTTGATGTGTAGTGATAGTATGTTGTGCTTTTTTCGCTGGTTGATTTTTCTATTAATTCTTGGCCATGCTTGAGTTGTAATATCTACTGAATTCGAGACTTATTAATAAAAAGCCGTGTGCATCATCACGAGTGTGCGTCATCACGATGCAGAAGCCGGAGTTTTTATCCCCATTTCGAAAAAAATCTGGCTCGCGCGTTGCGCGCGTCTTCCATTCCAAGGCGATGACGCTTGATGCAATCTCTTGTATCTTTACCGGATATGCAAAAAAGAAAAATTGCTTTTTACTGACCATATTATTCTGTCAATTTCTAGGATAGAGAGATGTATTCCGAAAAGATGCCTCTACTAAGAATTTAAAAACACAAAAAGAGTACGCATTGGACTTAATATGGATGATATTGTTGCTGATCCATGGCTTGAAAAACCAATTTATGACTTTGATCCAAACATTAGAGATGAAGCTAAGAGAGCATATTTATTTATGGGTCCATGTCAACCACGTGCTAATGTTTTTTCCACGAAAATTGCAAGGGAGTCAGATGAGGCAATTTAGAAAAACATGGGTTGGCAGATTTGATTGGTTATAATATAGCGTGCAAAAGGATGTTGCTTATATCTTTAATTGTTATCTCTTTAAATCCGCAAGGATTGGTAATTGGGAAAATGAGACATTTACTAATTAAATTAAGATGGTTATCTTAATTGGAGGCAGGTACTTGAAACTTTAAATGATCATGTTGGAGGACCTGATAGTGCTCATAACAAGGTAAGGAAGCGTGCCACTGATTTCAAAAATTAGAGACAAAGTGTGGCATATGTGTGGTTTGAGAAAAGCATAGAGAAAGAGGAGAAATATAAAGCTTGTTTAATTGTTGTTTTAGGTATGGTAAGTTTTCTTCTTTTGCAAGATCTTTCCTTTCGTGGACTTGTTTTAGGTATGGCAAGTTTTCTTCTTTTGCAAGATCTTTCCTTTCGTGGACATGATGAATCCTCAAGCTCAAGAAATAAGGAAAACTTTCTAGAGATGCTGGAATGGTACAGAAATAAAGATCCCGAAGCTGCAAGTGTTCTTGGTGTAAATGCTCCCAAGAATTGTGAAATGATTGCCCCTGAAATACAAAACGATTTAGTCAAAGCTTGTGCACATGAGACAAGGAATATAATTATTTGTGAATTGAAAGGGCATCTTTTCGCGGTGCTTGTTGAAGAGTCTAGTGATACATCAATAAAAGAGAAAATGGAGGTGATTTTGAGGGGTACAAACCTCCGTATTAATGTTTCGTTTCGTCCTTGTTACCAAATGTCACTTACTAATTTTTTCATGTAGGTATGTCAATGGTAAAAGTGAAGTGATTGAGAGGTTTCCCGATACTACATCATCTTATCTTAAGATAGCATTGGATGCTATGTTTACCAAACATGGTTTATCTATGTCTTAATTGCGAGGGCAAGGATATATGCTAGAGCCTCAAATGTGAGAGGTCAGTTTCATGGGTTTGCAAATACGCACATTGGACGAAAATCCATATGCCTTTTTACATGCATTGTTTCGATCACCAGTTGCAACTAGTGGTTGTTGCTGTTTGATGTCTACGTGTGCTTCTATTCCTGTATACAGTGTTGGGCCTCCAAGAGCAGAGGTTTGTAGAACAGCAGCAAGTTTTCCTTAAGTGGATCACCCAAGGTTTATCGAACTCAGGGAGGAAGAGGTCAAAGATATCCCTCTCAAGCAACCCTGCAATCACGATACAAGAAGTCTCTTGTGTCTCCAACACACCTGTAACACCCAGGCCAACCAGCTGCACATTGAGCACGCCAAGATCATTGACACCATCAAAATTCTTGCAATGGAGCGCAAGGCACTTTGCCATCAGCACGCCAAGAAGGACTACTTCATTGCTCGCCTCCGCGTGAGGATAGCAACCCTGGAGCAGCTCATCCCAATATCCAACCATGCCCCCAGAGACAAGTCCACGGTGACTTGCTATGCATGTGGTGTTACTGGTCATTACTCTAAAAGTGCCCGATGAAAGCCGCCAACAATGCCCCAAGGACTGGAAGCAATGCTGTACCCATTGCCCAAAAGGACAAGTCAACGGTAACCTGCTATGAATGTGGAACTGTAGGTCATTACTCCAATGAATGCCCCAAGAAGTTAGCCAAGATTGCCGCCAACACCGCTGCACCTGCTCAGAACCAGCGCCGCTTTGCCGCAAGAAGGAACCAGAACAACAACAACGGCCGCCTCTACAACATGACTGCCACAGAAGCCCAAGAAGCACCTCAGGCCATGCCAAATATGTTTTTCTGTTCAATCATATCGCCCAATCTCTCTTAGGAACCTAACTTTTCTTAAAATCTCGGGACGAGATTTGTTTAAGGGGGAAGGGTTTGTAACACCCCAAATTTTAAAACAAAGAGAAAATGAATTTCCTTTTTTCCAAAAATGAGAACCAACAAAAACTTTTCTTACATAGAGTGCTCATACCTAATACTTGTGTTTTGCCATGATGAGTGTTATTATGCTTATGTGCTAAACCCTAAAACCCTAAAGTGATCAAGTGAAGATCACCAACCAAATAAAATAAAAGAGAAAGAAATCAAATAAGAAAAAACCTAAACCCTAACCTTCTCAAAAAAATCTTTTGGATCTATGTTGAGAAACCAAAATAAAAAGACATATGTGGGCATGTAGCCTTAATGTGTAAATTTTTAACCCTACCTTTCTTACTTTGCTAAATGGTGGTGAACCATTGCAAAACTTACCAAACCCTAAACCTCATCCCTCTTGTCACCAATCTTTGAAAAACAAAGTAAAAAAGAAATGGTCTTAATTAAGAAAAAGGCATATGCAAGCCTATGGCTATGTTTTTGCAAATGCTAAAACTTTGTTTGTCTACCTTGGTTGATGGTTTGGAAATACCTCAACACACTCAATCAAGTACTTACCAACCAATTCAAGTGAGAAACAAAATAAAATCAAACATATGCATAGAGGTATATGTGGCACTTAGCCAAAATATCAAATCTTAACCTAGGCACCCCCATTGTCCTAAATTGGTTTGAACCTTTTACCCAACTCAATCTAACACCAACTAAACTTCACTCTTTTCAAAGAGAAGACAAGGAGAAGAAAAGAATAAAAGTTAGAAAATCACAAAACCCTCACATATGGCTTATGCCATCTTTCCAAATCTTGGACCTAGACCAATTTGGCCTTCACCATTAGTTGTATTATGCTACTAAACACATATTACAACTATTGGAATCAAAGAAACACAAATTAAATCAAATTCAAATTCAAAATTGGCTCACATACAATAATAGTCAAATCTGCCATTTATATTCTGGTCACTACTTTGAGCCCTTGCATTTCAAGTTTTTCAAACTAAAATTTCCCAATTCTTTGCATGTCATCCAAGAACACATCAAGGTGAACAACTTTGGTAAAGACCACCATGCCAAATTCATCTTGGATCAAATTCTGTACTCATGCAAAGTTGAGACTTTTTATCAACTACAACAATCTCACTTTGCCAATTTTTGCTATTCTTTGATTTTTTTAAATTCCACCACCACACATGTTTGTCTCTGGTCAATTTCAACTTATCCAAATCCTCCATTTTCAAATTTTTGAACCAAAGTGCACAAACCAAATTTTGACAAAACTTGCAATTTGCAAATAGGCATAATTGCAAACACTATTTGAAATAGTGTTTCTTGTCCAACCTTGACCACCACTAGGCCCCTACCTGTTCCCCTGTCCCCTCTCTCCCTACACCATGCACAGAAACCCTAAGAGGAGGCCACACCTAGCCATGTCCATGCCATGCCGGCCCCCTTGCAAGTGCACATGCCTCTCTCCCTCTCCCTCACCACCAAACCCTGCCACCATGTCAATTTGACTCCCCTTGATCCCCTGATCGTGCTCATGGGCGCCAAACATCAAATGGTGTACCACAACGCCCATGCCCGCGATGTCCTGGCGCGACACGAGCGGCATGGCCATGCCATCCCGTGTCTGCCGGCGCGCACCACGGCCACGCGCCGCCCCATCCCTTTGCGCCTCCCCCGGACCCCCATGCTGCACGTCGAGCTTCGCCGCAGCGACACAAGACCGCCAGACACGCGCCCGTGCTCTCGCGCCGCCTGTCGCCGACGACCACATCGCCGTTTCTCCCGCGCCCATGCCGCCAGAGATCGTCGTCGCGCTCGCTCGCCAGACCGTCCCCCACCTTGCTAGCTAGCGCCCTAGCACCGCCCTGACATCGTCTACCTAGCGCTGATCTCGCCGACCCCCTTCCCTCGCCGGAGCCGCCGCGCCGCTATCGACCACGCCGCACACCCCACGGCCACCTTGCGCACCTTTAAAAGGAGGACGATCCCACCTCCATTTCTCACACCAATCGATCTCCCTCCTCTCTCTGATCCTCCTCCACCCCTTACCTCGTCGCATTGTCGCCGGCAGCTCCTCAATTGCTCGCTCAAGTCCGCGGTGGAGCTGCAGAGGGCGCCGTCGATTTCGTCCATCCCCGGAGCTCCCACGACCACCGTTGAGCTCGCCGTCGTCGACAACGTCGCCTCGCGTCAACGCCGCCGCTCGCCGGAGCCCAGGATCGCCGCCGACCCCCTACTCCACTGTGCCAGCACCGCCCCTCTCGTCGACGACGACGACAACGATCGGCCGTCGGATCTTCCTCTAATCCTACGGCTCACGATCACCGGTACCGTTTCGGTAAGAGTAAGTCGCTGATGTGCGGGCCCCTTTGTCAGCTGGCCCGCAGCGCTACTGGGCTGGTTTCCTCAGTTTCAAACCAAATCGGCCCATTCCTTTTCCCGCCTAGCCCATTAGCAATTTTCAAATTAAATTGTTTCAGTGAGATTTCAATACTGACCTTTTGCCATTTTTTGAATAGTTTCAAATCTACAAGTCCAAATTTAGTAAATCAAAATGTTCTGGAAGCCTTATGAATTTATCTAACTAACCCCACTGGATTCAACCTTATAGCTTGTGTAGATTTTGAATAGAAAAAATAACAAGGCAGGGACTTTTGTGACTTCAAATAAATCTTAAAAATCAACCAATTTGAATTTTGAAGTAAATCCAATGGCTATAATTCACATTTCACTTACACTAATTGTTTATGCAAAAATATGGTATGGTTACCTTGAGTGATCATGGCCCAAATTAAATAAAGGACTATATGGCTATTTTAGTTAGTTGATATTGTCCAAAACTATTATGCAAATTATATGAAGTGTTTCACTTCATTTAAATCTTGTCCCAAGTACTTTCATATGAAGTTTGGACCCCTGGTCGAATACTCTTATATGAAATACTTGGAGATTTTAAATCATATTAAGCATTGTTAAATAGTATGAGGTATTCTACCTCATTTAAATCATTTTCTCAAAGGATGATGATGAATGGTTGACTTAGGTCAACATTATTTCATGCCTGATTGTTTGAGAAATTAAATCTTAAGAAGATTCAATGAGAGGAAATTATTCCTCAAAAACTAAATGGAAACTATCATTTACAAATTATAATGAGAGGAAATTATTCCTCAAAAACTAAATGGAAACTATCATTTACAAATTATAATGAGAGGAAATTATTTTTCTTTAAAATAAAACAAAGTAAATCACCATGCTAATGAGATGTGATGCTAGCATAGGTTTGTGTGAATCTTTAGTGTGTTTAGTCTAGCATGCAAGTTTTGTGTGGTGATTGTATCCTCGTATTCGTTTATAGACGCTAGTACCGAAGGCTACGAAGGAGACGACGAGAACATCTACGGAGAAAAAGGAGGAACATTTTGATCCATACACCAACCAAGGCAAGCTAACACCATTGCAAGCTCTATTGTTGTAAGCTAATATTCTTGGAAAGTGCAAAGCCCTTTGGGGCAAGGCACCATGATTCTTACTTTCTTACCACAAGCCCATCCCAAGTTTTTTACTTACAAGTTTTACTTTACAAGTTTTATTTGGTTTTAATTTATCAAAGTTACTTTTTGATTCATGATTCACTTGGTCTAGAGTAGAACAAGATCATCAAGGTTAGCCTATGGCCATCAAAGCTAGTTAGCACCCCTCATGACTAGTTGCTAGTGCTAACAAATAAAATTGACTACTCTAGATGGGAACATGTGAAAGGAAATGACTTTGAAAACCTTGGAATGATGATTCATTCTATTGAAAGATTTTGAAGGTGAATATGACTGGTGAATGACATGGTGAACTTTACAAAAACTGATGGTTGGGTTCAGATGCGATACCATTCCAATATACAAGTACCCCCACAATACCTGATTATGGGTAGGGCTTAACTGGAAGTTTATGTATCTTAGTATGGGTTCCCTCTAAACAAGCGTCATCGGGGTTATGTCGAAAGCTGCCTCTACAACAAAAGAAATGATGAGAAATGACGTGAAACGAGGTGAATGTCCGGCCCAAGCCCTGTGCAGTTCCCAGGTTGACAGTTGGTCTTCACTGGGAGGCCAAGCTCATGGGGAGAGGTGCCTATACTAGGATATGTAAGTGAAAGGTTATGGTTGATGATCCGCGTACTGAGTTACGATTATTCAGGGTTATTCCTGACGGATGTAATCAAATGTTGTTGCACAAGTGTGCAACCTCTGCAGAGTGTAAAACTATTCGAATAGCCGCGTCCACGGTTATGGACGGTTGGAAAGGCCATACTGTTCCGTCATCAGACCATTTTCAAAAATGTGACATATGATTTGTGACTTGAACTGGAAAGGTGAATGGTGAATTTGACTTGAATCACAACAGAGTTGTGGGAATGACACTAATGTTCCCACTTGAGTTAGTTAGCACATGAAGAGTCTTTATTTCAAACACTTGTGAACTAAAATTGGCTTTATGCAAAAGAAACTAGAGCTTAGCACCCCTTTACTAGAATTGATAGTACTTACACTAGTATTAGTTTGCGAGTACTTTAAAGTACTCACGGCTGTGTCCCTGGCTATTCAAATGGCCAGACTATGAAGAGGAGCAGCAGTATGAAGATGATGGACAGCAGGACGTCTACGACAACTAGGACTAGTCCTGACGTCAAGCGTTGGCCTGTGGACTATAGAGTCCCCTTCTATCTACGCTTCCGCTATGTATTTGTGATGTTCGTTAATCAATAGATCAACTATTGTGTAATATTGGATCATATGATCTATTTGTAAGACGACTATGGTATGTAATGAATGATGACTTATGATATTCAACTGTTATGTCTGATACGCGTAAAGCACATGTCCGTTGGGAACCCCAAGTGGAAGGTATGATGCGTATAGAAGCAAGTTTCCCTCAGTAAGAAACCAAGGTTTATCGAACCAGTAGGAGCCAAGAAGCACGTTGAAGGTTGATGGCGGCGGAGTGTAGTGCGGCACAACACCAGGGATTCGGCGCCAACGTGGAACCTGCACAACACAATCACGAGTACTTTGCCCCAACGTAACGGTGAGGTTGTCAATCTCACCGAGCTTGCTCGTAAACAAAGGATTAGATGTATAGTGTGGATGATGATGTTTGTTTGCGAAGAACAGGTAAAGAACAATTGCGGTAGATTGTATTTCAGATGTAAAGAATAGGACCGGGGTCCACAGTTCACTAGTGGTGTCTCTCCCATAAGATAAACAGATGTTGGGTGAACAAATTACAGTTGGGCAATTGACAAATAAAGAAGGCATAACAATGCACATACAAACATCATGATGAGTACTATGAGATTTAATCAGGACATTACGACAAAGTACATAGACCGCTATCCAACATACATCTATGCCTAAAAAGTCCACTTTCAGGTTATCATCCGAACCCCTTCCGGTATTAAGTTGCAAGCAACGAGACAATTGCATTAAGTATGGTGCGTAATGTAATCAACACAAATATCCTTAGACAAAGCATCGATGTTTTATCCCTAGTGGCAACAGCACATCCACAACCTTAGAACTTTCACGTCACCGTCCCGCATTTAATGGAGGCATGAACCCACTATCGAGCATAAATACTCCCTCTTGGAGTCACAAGTATCAACTTGGCCAGAGCCTCTACTAGCAACGGAGAGCATGTGATGGCGTGTAACTCACATGTTCGTTGGGAACCCCAAGAGGAAGGTATGATGTGCACAGCAGCAAGTTTTCCCTCAGAAAGAAACCAAGGTTTATCGAACCAGGAGGAGCCAAGAAGCACGTTGAAGGTTGATGGCGGCGGGATGTAGTGCGGCGCAACACCGGGGATTCCGGCGCCAACGTGGAACCTGCACAACACAACCAAAGTACTTTGTCCCAACGAAACGGTGAGGTTGTCAATCTCACCGACTTGCTTGTAACAAAGGATTAACCGTATTGTGTGGAAGATGATTGTTTGCGAGAAAACGAGTAGAACGAGTATTGCGATGAGATTGTATTTCAGTAAAGAGAATTGGACCGGGGTCCACAGTTCACTAGAGGTGTCTCTCCCATAAGACAAACAAGCATGTTGGGTGAACAAATTACGGTTGGGCAATTGACAAATAAAGAGGGCATGACCATGCACATACATATCATGATGAGTATAGTGAGATTTAATTGGGCATTAAGACAAAGTACATAGACCGCCATCCAGACATGCATCTATGCCTAAAAAGTCCACCTTCGAGGTTATCATCCGAACCCCCTCCAGTATTAAGTTGCTAACAACAGACAATTGCATTAAGTATTGCGCGTAATGTAACTAGTGACTACATCCTTGAACATAGCACCAATGTTTTATCCCTAGTGGCAACAACACATCCATAACCTTAGAGGTTCTTGTCACCCCTCCAGATTCACGGAGACATGAACCCACTATCGAGCATAAATACTCCCTCTTGGAGTTACTAGCATCAACTTGGCCGGAGCATCTACTAATAACGGAGAGCATGCAAGATCATAAACAACACATAGACATAGCTTTGATAATCAACATAACAAGTATTCTCTATTCATCGGATCCCAACAAACGCAACATATAGAATTACGGATAGATGATCTTGATCATGTTAGGCAGCTCACAAGATCCGACAATGATAGCACAATGGGGAGAAGACAACCATCTAGCTACTGCTATGGACCCATAGTTCAGGGGTAGACTACTCACTCATCACACCGGAGGCGACCATGGCGGCGTAGAGTCCTCCGGGAGATGATTCCCCTCTCCGGCAGGGTGCCGGAGGCGATCTCCTGGATCCCCCGAGATGGGATCGGTGTTGGCGGCGTCTCTGGAAGGTTTTTCGTATCGTGGCTCTCGGTACTGGGGGTTTCGTCACGGAGGCTTTAAGTAGGTGGAAGGGCAAGTCAGGAGGGGGCACAGGGGCCCCACACCATAGGCCGGCGCGGCCAGGGGGGGCCGCGTCGCCCTAGGGTTTGGGCACCCTGTGGCCCCACTTCGTTTCGTCTTCGGTCTTCTGGAAGCTTCGTGGCAAAATAGGCCCCTGGGCGTTGATTTCGTCCAATTCCGAGAATATTTCCTTACTAGGATTTACTGAAACCAAAAACGACGAAAACAAAGCAATCGGCACTTCGGCATCTTGTTAATAGGTTAGTTCCAGAAAATGCACAAATATGACATAAAGTGTGCATAAAACATGTAGATAACATCAATAATGTGGCATGGAACATAAGAAATTATCGATATGTTGGAGACGTATCAGCATCCCCAAGCTTAGTTCTGCTCGTCCCGAGCAGAGTAAAACGATAACAAAGATAATTTCGGAGTGACATGCCATCATAATCTTGATCATACTATTTGTAAAGCATATGTAGTGAATGCAGGGATCAAAACAATGTATATGACATGAGTAAACAAGTGAATCATATAGCAAAGACTTTTCATGAATAGCACTTCAAGACAAGCATCAATAAGTCTTGCATAAGAGTTAACTCATAAAGCAATAATTCAAAGTAAAGGCATTGAAGCAACACAAAAGAAGATTAAGTTTCAGCGGTTGCTTTCAACTTGTAACATGTATATCTCATGGATATTGTCAACATAGAGTAATATAATAAGTGAAATAAGCAAATATGTAGGAATCAATGCACAGTTCACACAAGTGTTTGCTTCTTGAGGTGGAGAGAAATAGGTGAACTGACTCAACATTGAAAGTAAAAGAATGGTCCTCCATAGAGGAAAAGCATCAATTGCTATATTTGTGCTAGAGCTTTGATTTTGAAAACATGAAACAATTTTGTCAACGATAGTAATAAAGCATATATATCATGTAAATTATATCTTATAAGTTGCAAGCCTCATGCATAGTGTACTAATAGTGCTCGCACCTTGTCCTAATTAGCTTGGACTACCGGATCATCACAATGCACAAGTTTTAACCAAGTGTCACAAAGGGGTACCTCTATGCCGCCTGTACAAAGGTCTAAGGAGAAAGCTCGCATTTGGATTTCTCGCTATTGATTATTCTCAACTTAGACATCCATACCGGGACAACATAGACAACAGATAATGGACTCCTCTTTTATGCATAAGCATGTAACAACAATTAATAATTTTCTCATTTGAGATTGAGGATATATGTCCAAAACTGAAACTTCCACCATGGATCATGGCTTTAGTTAGCGGCCCAATGTTCTTCTCTAACAATATGCATGCTTAACCATAAGGTGGTAGATCGCTCTTACTTCGAGACAAGACGAACATGCATAGCAACTCACATGAAATTCAACAATGAATAGTTGATGGCGTCCCCGATAAACATGGTTATCGCACAACAAGCAACTTAATAAGAGATAAAGTGCATAATTACATATTCAATACCACAATAGTTTTTAAGCTATTTGTCCCATGAGCTATATATTGTAAGGCGAATGATGGAATTTTAAAGGTAGCACTCAAGCAATTTACTTTGGAATGGCGGAAAATACCATGTAGTAGGTAGGTATGGTGGACACAAATGGCATAGTGGTTGGCTCAAGTATTTTGGATGCATGAGAAGTATTCCCTCTCGATACAAGGTTTAGGCTAGCAAGGCTTATTTGAAACAAACACAAGGATGAACCGGTGCAGCAAAACTTACATAAAAGACATATTGAAAACATTATAAGACTCTACACCATCTTCCTTGTTGTTCAAACTCAATACTAGAAATTATCTAGACCTTAGAGAAACCAAATATGCAAACCAAATTTTAGCATGCTCTATGTATTTCTTCATTAATGGGTGCAAAGCATATGATGCAAGAGCTTAAACATGAGCACAACAATTGCCAAGTATCACATTACCCAAGACATTTATAGCAATTACTACATGTATCATTTTCCAATTCCAACCATATAACAATTTAACGAAGGAGAAACTTCGCCATGAATACTATGAGTAGAAACCAAGGACATACTTGTCCATATGCTACAGCGGAGCGTGTCTCTCTCCCATAAAGTGAATGCTATGATCCATTTTATTCAAACAAAACAAAAACAAAAACAAACCGACGCTCCAAGCAAAGCACATAAGATGTGACGGAATAAAAATATAGTTTCAGGGGAGGAACCTGATAATGTTGTCGATGAAGAAGGGGATGCCTTGGGCATCCCCAAGCTTAGACGCTTGAGTCTTCTTAGAATATGCAGGGGTGAACCACCGGGGCATCCCCAAGCTTAGAGCTTTCACTCTCCTTGATCATGTTGCATCATACTCCTCTCTTGATCCTTGAAAACTTCCTCCACACCAAACTCGAAACAACTCATTAGAGGGTTAGTGCACAATAAAAATTAACATATTCAGAGGTGACACAATCATTCTTAACACTTCTGGACATTGCATAATGCTACTGGACATTAATGGATCAAAGAAATTCATCCAACATAGCAAAAGAGGCAATGCGAAATAAAAGGCAGAATCTGTCAAAAGCAGAACAGTTCGTATTGACGAATTTTAAAATGGCACCAGACTTGCTCAAATGAAAATGCTCAAATTTAATGAAAGTTGCGTACATATCTGAGGATCATGCACGTAAATTGGCTTAATTTTCTGAGCTACCTACAGGGAGGTAGACCCAGATTCGTGACAGCAAAGAAATCTGGAACTGCGCAGTAATCCAAATCTAGTACTTACTTTTCTATCAAAGACTTTACTTGGCACAAACACTAAACTAAGATAAGGAGAGGTTGCTACAGTAGTAAACAACTTCCAAGACACAAAATAAAAACAAAGTACTGTAGGTAAAAACATGGGTTGTCTCCCATAAGCGCTTTTCTTTAACGCCTTTCAGCTAGGCGCAGAAAGTGTGCATCAAGTATTATCAAAGGGTGGTGTGTCGTTATTATGAGCTCCCCCATCCGCAGTGGTACTAAGGGCTTTGTCAATTTTAGGCCTATAATAATACTTCTTTGGTTTAGGCACTTTAGAGACATACATAAACTTTTGCTCCTTACCCACATAAGCTTTCTCCTTATATTTAAGAGAAGAAAATGTTGAACCCAAGGTTCCCATAGCCTTTTCAAGTTCATCAATCCTATTAATTTGATCATCATGGACAACACAAGTTCCTAGGACACTAATTCTTTCATCAATTCCTCCTAAGGATTTATCAAGTTTATCAGTTTTATCAAGTAACATTCCCAATTCAGCTTCAATACTTGGAAAAATTTTCTCTATGGTTTCCAATTTTTTCATAACATCTTCAAGAGAGATTTCAGTTTTAACTTTATCAACAGGGGGTATTCCAAATAAACTCTCAATAATGCAACTAGCTTCTAATGCAGGAGTACTTAGGAAGTCACCTTTTGCGAGACTATCAAGAACATATCTATTCCAGCTAGAGATTCCAACATAAAAATTCCTGAGTAAAATAATGGCGGAGTGTTTCTTAGTGCATCTATTATGGGCATCGCTAATTCTATACCAAGCATCTCTCAAACATTCTCCCCCTCGTTGCTTAAACGTACGAACTTCAACTTCAGGATTACTCATTTTAGTAGTAGTAAATAAAGCAAACTAGATAAAGTAAATGCAAGTAACTAATTTTTTTGTGTTTTTGATATAGCAAACAAGATAGCAAATAAAGTAAAACTAGCAACTAATTTTTTTGTATTTTGATTTAGTGCAGCAAACAAAGTAGTAAATAAAACTAAGCAAGACAAAAACAAAGTAAAGAGATTGAGAAGTGGAGACTCCCCTTGCAGCGTGTCTTGATCTCCCCGGGAACGGCGCCAGAAATTTAGCTTGATGGCGTGTAACTCACACGTTCGTTGGGAACCCCAAGAGGAAGGTATGATGTGCACAGCAGCAAGTTTTCCCTCAGAAAGAAACCAAGGTTTATCGAACCAGGAGGAGCCAAGAAGCATGTTGAAGGTTGATGGCGGCGGGATGTAGTGCGGCGCAACACCAGGGATTCCGGCGCCAACATGGAACCTGCACAACACAACCAAAGTACTTTGTCCCAACGAAACAGTGAGGTTGTCAATCTCACCGGCTTGCTCGTAACAAAGGATTAACCGTATTGTGTGGAAGATGATTGTTTGCGAGAAAACGAGTAGAACAAGTATTGCGATGAGATTGTATTTCGAGTAAAGAGAATTGGACCGGGGTCCACGAGTTCACTAGAGGTGTCTCTCCCATAAGACAAACAGCATGTTGGGTGAACAAATTACAGTTGGGCAATTGACAAATAAAGAGGGCATGACCATGCACATACATATCATGATGAGTATAGTGAGATTTAATTGGGCATTACGACAAAGGACATAGACCGCCATCCAGCATGCATCTATGCCTAAAAAGTCCACCTTCAGAGTTATCATCCGAACCCCCTCCGAGTATTAAGTTGCTAACAACAGACAATTGCATTAAGTATTGCGCGTAATGTAACTAGTGACTACATCCTTGAACATAGCACCAATGTTTTATCCCTAGTGGCAACAGCACATCCATAACCTTAGAGGTTCTTGTCACCCCTCCAGATTCACAGAGACATGAACCCACTATCGAGCATAAATACTCCCTCTTGGAGTTACTAGCATCAACTTGGCCAGAGCATCTACTAATAACGGAGAGCATGCAAGATCATAAACAACACATAGACATAGCTTTGATAATCAACATAACAAGTATTCTCTATTCATCGGATCCCAACAAACGCAACATATAGAATTACGGATAGATGATCTTGATCATGTTAGGCAGCTCACAAGATCCGACAATGATAGCACAATGGGGAGAAGACAACCATCTAGCTACTGCTATGGACCCATAGTCCAGGGGTAGACTACTCACTCATCACACCGGAGGCGACCATGGCGGCGTAGAGTCCTCCGGGAGATGATTCCCCTCTCCGGCGGGGTGCCGGAGGCGATTTCCTCGGATCCCCGAGATGGGATCGGCGTTGGCGGCGTCTCCGGAAGGTTTTTCGTATCGTGGCTCTCGGTACCGGGGGTTTCGTCACGGAGGCTTTAAGTAGGCGGAAGGGCAAGTCGGGAGGGGGCACAGGGGCCCCACACCATAGGCCGGCGCGGCCGGGGGGCGCCGCCCTAGGGTTTGGGCACCTCGTGGCCCCACTTCGTTTCGTCTTCGGTCTTCGGAAGCTTCGTGGCAAAATAGGCCCCCGGGCGTTGATTTCGTCCAATTCCGAGAATATTTCCTTACTAGGATTTACGAAACCAAAAACAGCGAGAAAACGACAATCGGCACTTCGGCATCTTGTTAATAGGTTAGTTCCAGAAAATGCACAAATATGACATAAAGTGTGCATAAAACATGTAGATAACATCAATAATGTGGCATGGAACATAAGAAATTATCGATACGTTGGAGACGTATCAGCATGCAAGAACATAAACAACATATATGATAGATTGATAATCAACTTGACATAGTATTCAATATTCATCGGATCCCAACAAACACAACATGTAGCATTACAAATAGATGATCTTGATCATGATAGGCAGCTCACAAGATCTAACATGATAGCACAATGAGGAGAAGACAACCATCTAGCTACTGCTATGGACCCATAGTCCAGGGGTGGACTACTCACACATCGATTCGGAGGCGATCATGGCGATGAAGAGACCTCCAGGAGATGATTCCCCTCTCCGGCAGGGTGCCGGAGGCAATCTCTTGAATCCCCCGAGATGGGATTGGCGGCGGCTGCGTCTCTGGAAGGTTTTCCGTATCGTGGCTCTCGGTACAGGGGGTTTCGCGACGAAGACTATATGTAGGCGGAAGGGCAGGTCAGGGGGCATCACGAGGGGCCCACACAGTAGGCCGGCGTGGCCAGGGCTTGGGCCGCGCCGCCCTGTTGTGTGGCCACCTCGTGGCCCCACTTCGTTTCCTCTTCGGACTTCTGGAAGCTTCGTGGAAAAATAGGCCCCCGGGCGTTGATTTCGTCCAATTTCGAGAATATTTCCTTACTAGGATTTCTGAAACCAAAAACAGCAGAAAACAACAACTGGCTCTTCGGCATCTCGTCAATAGGTTAGTGCCGGAAAATGCATAATAATGACATATAATGTGTATAAAACATGTGAGTATCATCATAAAAGTAGCATGGAACATAAGAAATTATAGATACGTTTGGGACGTATCAAGCATCCCCAAGCTTAGTTCCTACTCGCCCTCGAGTAGGTAAACGATAACAAAGATAATTTCTGTAGTGACATGCTATCATAATCTTGATCATACTATTGTAAGCATATGAGATGAATGCAGCGATTCGAAGCAATGATGAAGATAATGAGTAAACAAATGAATCATATAGCAAAGACTTTTCATGAATAATACTTTCAAGACAAGCATCAATAAGACTTGCATAAGAGTTACTCATAAAGCAATAAATTCAAAGTAAAGACATTGAAGCAACACAAAGGAAGATGTAAGTTTCTGCGGTTGCTTTCAACTTCAACATATTTATCTCATGGATATTTGTCAACACAAAGTAATATAACAAGTGCAATAGGTAAACATGTAAGAATCAATGCACATAGTTTACACAAGTGTTTGCTTCTGGGATAGAAAGAAGTAGGTAAACTGACTCAACAATAAAGTAGAAGAATGGCCCTTCGCAGAGGGAAGCATGGATTACTATTTTTGTGCTAGAGCTTTTCATTTTGAAAACAAGAAACACTTTTGTCAACGGTAGTAATAAAGCATATGTGTTATGTATAAGAGATCTTATAAGTTGCAAGCCTCATGCATAGTATACTAATAGTGCTCGCACCTTGTCCTAATTAGCTTGGATTAACACGGATTATCATTGCATAACATATGTTTCAACCAAGTGTCACAAAGGGGTACCTCTATGCCGCTCTGTACAAGGGTCTAAGGAGAAGGTTCGCATTGGATTTCTCGCTTTTGATCATTCTCAACTTAGACACCCATACCGGGACAACATAGACAACAGATAATGGACTCCTCTTTTAATGCTTAAGCATTCAACAACAGATAATATTCTCATAAGAGATTGAGGTTTTGTGTCCAAACTGAAACTTCCACCATGATTCATGGCTTTAGTTAGTGGCCCAATGTTCTTCTCTAACAGTATGCATACTCAAACCATTTGATCATGAAAATTGCTCTTACTTCAGACAAGACGAACATGCATAGCAACTCACATGATATTCAACAAAGGTAAAAGTTGATGGCGTCCCCAGAAACATGGTTACCGCTCAACAAGCAACTTATTAAGAAATAAGATACATAAGTACATATTCTTCACCACAATAGTTTTTAAGGCTATTTGTCCCATGAGCTATATATTGTAAAGGCAAAGAATAGAAGTTTTAAAGGTAGCACTCAAGTAATGTACTTTGGAATGGCGGAGAAATACCATGTGGTAGGTAGGTATGGTGGACACAAATGGCATGGTTTTTTGGCTCAAGGATTTGGATGGACGAGAAGAATTCCTCTCAATACAAGGCTAGGCTAGCAAGGTTGTTTGAAGCAAACTCAAGTATAAAAGGTGCAGCAAAGCACACATATGAACACATTGTAACTATTATAAGACTTTACATTGTCTCCTTGTTGTTCAAACACCTTAACCAGAAAATATCTAGACTCTAGAGAGACCAATCATGCAAACCAAATTTTAACAAGCTCTATGTAGTTATTCATTAATAGGTACAAGGTACATGATGCAAGAGCTTAAACATGATCTATATGAGCACAACAATTGCCAAGTATCACATTATTCAAGACATTATACCATTTACCACATGCGGCATTTTCCGTTTCCAACCATATAACAATGAATGAAATAGTCCAACTTTCGCAATGAACATTAAAGATAAAGCTAAGAACATATGTGTTCATACGAAACAGCGGAGCATGTATCTCTCCCACACAAAGAATGCTAGGATCCGATCTTATTCAAACAAAAACAAAAACAAAAACAACAGACGCTCCAAGTAAAGCACATAAGATGTGACTGAATAAAAATATAGTTTCATTAGAGGAACCTGATAAGTTGTCGATGAAGAAGGGATGCCTTGGGCATCCCCAAGCTTAGACGCTTGGGTCTTCTTAAAATATGCAGGGATGAACCACGGGGGCATCCCCAAGCTTAAACTCTTCACTCTTCTTGATCATATTGTATCATCCTCCTCTCTTGACCCTTGAAAACTTCCTCCACACCAAATTCGAAACAAACTCATTAGAGGGTTAGTGCATAATTGAAAATTCATACATTCAGAGGTGACATAATCATTCTTAACACTTCTGGACATTGCACAAAGCTACTGAAAGTTAATGGAACAAAGAAATCCATCAAACATAGCAAAACAGGCAATGCGAAATAAAAGGCGGAATCTGTCAAAACAGAACAGTCCGTAAAGACGAATTTTTTAGAGGCACCAGACTTGCTCAGATGAAAATTCTCAAATTGAATGAAAGTTGCGTACATATCTGAGGATCACGCACGTAAATTGGCAGATTTTTCTGAGTTACCTACAGAGAACCATGCCCAAATTTGTGACAGCAAGAAATCTGTTTCTGCGCAGTAATCCAAATCTAGTATTGACTTTACTATCAAAGACTTTACTTGGCACAACAATGCAATAAAATAAAGATAAGGAGAGGTTGCTACAGTAGTAACAACTTCCAAGACACAACAAAACAGTACCAAAATAAAGACATGGGTTATCTCCCAAGAAGTTCTTTCTTTATAGCCATTAAGATGGGCTCAGCAATTTTAATGATGCTCGCGCAAGAAATAAGAGTTGAAGAAAAAGAGAACATCAAGAAGCAAATTCAAACACACATTTAAGCCTAACCCATTTCCTATGAAAAGGAATCTTGTACACAAATAAATTCATGAAGAACAAAGTGAATAGCATAGGAAGATAAAACACGAGTAACTTCAAAATTCTCAACACAAAGAGGGGAAACTTAATATTATTAAGATGCATATAGCCATGTTTCCCTCTCTCATAATAACTTTCAGTGGCATCATGAAAAAACTCAACAATATAAGTATCACATAAAACATTCTTATTCACATGCATGAAAGTATCATTACTCTCCACATAAGCATAATCAATTTTATTAGTTGTAGTGGGAGCAAATTCAACAAAGTAGCTATCATTATTATTCTCATCAAGTGTAGGAGGCATAGTATAATCATAATAAAATTTACTCTCCATAGTAGGCGGCACCAAAAGACCACTATCATTATAATCATCATAAATAGGAGGCAAAGTATCATCAAAGAAAATTTTCTCCTCAATGCTTGGGGGACTAAAAATGTCATGCTCATCAAAACCAGCTTCCCCAAGCTTAGAAATTTCCATAGCATTAGCAAAATGGTGTTCAAAGCATTCATACTAATAACATTCCCATTAGCATGCATATAAAGTTCCATGGGTTTTTTAATTCTCTCTTCAAACACATCATGTCCTAATTCAAGATAAATACTATAAAGATCTCTAATATTTTTGTTGTTTTCCATTAAGCCTAACTAGTGAAGTCACACAACTTAGTGTTCTCAGGAGTATTGATTTTAACAGTAGTAAATAAAGCAAACTAAATAAAGTAAGTGCAAGTAACTAATTTTTTTTTGTTTTTAATATAGAGAACGCAAAGAAGACAGTAAATAAAGTAAAACTAGCAACTAATTTTTTTGTGTTTTGTTTTAGTGCAGCAAACAAAGTAGTAAATAAAGCAAGACAAAAACAAAGTAAAGAGATTGGAAGTGGAGACTTCCCTTGCAGCGTGTCTTGATCTCCCCGGCAACGGCGCCAGAAATTTAGCTTGATACGCGTAAAGCACACGTCCGTTGGGAACCCCAAGTGGAAGGTATGATGCGTATAGAAGCAAGTTTCCCTCAGTAAGAAACCAAGGTTTATCGAACCAGTAGGAGCCAAGAAGCACGTTGAAGGTTGATCGTGGCGGAGTGTAGTGCGGCGCAACACCAGGGATTCCGGCGCCAACGTGGAACCTGCACAACACAATCACAGTACTTTGCCCCAATGTAACAGTGAGGTTGTCAATCTCACCGAGCTTGCTTGTAAACAAAGGATTAGATGTATAGTGTGGATGATGATGTTTGTTTGCGAAGAACGAGTAAAGAACAATTGCGATAGATTGTATTTCGGATGTAAAGAATAGGACCGGGGTCCACAGTTCACTAGTGGTGTCTCTCCCATAAGATAAACAGATGTTGGGTGAACAAATTACGGTTGGGCAATTGACAAATAAAGAAGGCATAACAATGCACATACAAATATCATGATGAGTACTATGAGATTTAATCGGGGCATTACGACAAAGTACATAGACCGCTATCCGACATGCATCTATGCCTAAAAAGTCCACTTTCGGGTTATCATCCGAACCCCTTCGGTATTAAGTTGCAAGCAACGAGACAATTGCATTAAGTATGGTGCGTAATGTAATCAACACAAATATCCTTAGACAAAGCATCGATGTTTTATCCCTAGTGGCAACAGCACATCCACAACCTTAGAACTTTCTGTCACTGTCCCAGATTTAATGGAGGCATGAACCCGCTATCGAGCATAAATACTCCCTCTTGGAGTCACAAGTATCAACTTGGCCAGAGCCTCTACTAGCAACGGAGAGCATGCAAGAACATAAACAACATATATGATAGATTGATAATCAACTTGACATAGTATTCAATATTTATCGGATCCCAACAAACACAACATGTAGCATTACAAATAGATGATCTTGATCATGATAGGCAGCTCACAAGATCTAACATGATAGCACAATGAGGAGAAGACAACCATCTAGCTACTGCTATGGACCCATAGTCCAGGGGTGGACTACTCACACATCGATCCGGAGGCGATCATGGCGATGAAAAGACCTCCGGGAGATGATTCCCCTCTCCGGCAGGGTGCCGGAGGCGATCTCCTGAATCCCCCGAGATGGGATTGGCGGCGGCTGCGTCTCTGGAAGGTTTTCCGTATCGTGGCTCTCGGTACAGGGGGTTTCGCGACGAAGACTATATGTAGGCGGAAGGGCAGGCCAGGGGGCGTCACGAGGGGCCCACATAGTAGGCCGGCGCGGCCAGGGCTTGGGCCGCGCCGCCCTGTTGTGTGGCCACCTCGTGGCCCCACTTCGTTTCCTCTTCGGACTTCTGGAAGCTTCGTGGAAAAATAGGCCCCTGGGCGTTGATTTCGTCCAATTCCGAGAATATTTCCTTACTAGGATTTCTGAAACCAAAAACAGCAGAAACGACAAGCGGCTCTTCGGCATCTCGTCAATAGGTTAGTGCCAGAAAATGCATAATAATGACATATAATGTGTATAAAACATGTGAGTATCATCATAAAAGTAGCATGGAACATAGGAAATTATAGATACGTTTGGGACGTATCAATGTCTCGCAACAACAATATTCCTGGGATTGCGATGTATGGCATAACAGGCATCTGGACTTAAAAATCCGGGTGTTGACAAGTTGGTATCAGAGCCATTATTTGACCTTAGGAGACCCTAGTTAGAATGGACGTCTAAAAAACTTAGTTTCCAAAACAAATGAAGGGAATATTTATGAAAACTTATTCTCACTCTTAGCTTTGAGATCCTTTTTGAAATAAGAAGCCATGCTCTTCCTTATGAACCTACATAAAATTTTGTCACACTTGTTCACATCTCTAACTTACTCATCCAATTCTCTTTCAGATGGCGTTGCCCCACAACACCAAGTTTTACCGGTTGGGGAATGGTGGCAACATGCGCTTCGAGCAGGACTTAGACGCTTTGTCCGAGTATCTAGGGCGCTCGCACCCGGAGTTCCTTGGAACTCAAATGGACCACCAGCCGGAAGGGAAGCTGCAGTGGGTTATCACTGCGGATCTCCAGAGGCAAGAAGGAGTCTCCTATTTCTATGAGGATCCATTTCTCTGTCATGGAAAGCAACTGGCTAGATGGACTAGCTAGAGCCATGCAGGAAGCACTTGCCCGTCTGTGTGAGCAGCATGTGACTGCGCTTTATGGGACTCGCTTTGCTCACTTTGCAAGGCATGACTCCATTGGAGGACCCAGGGCACTGTCACCCCACCCGGAGCTGAAATATCACGTGGAGCACCTGGATACTATGCTGCACGACACCCAAAAGGAGCTGGACAACTATCGCATCTACGCCAACCAGATTCGCGTCCACCTAGCACGGCGGACTGATACCGTCAGGATCCTTGCCTATGAGCGCAAGACACTTTGCAAGCAGCGTGCCAAGAAGGACGCTACCATTGTGCGCCTCCGCGCAAAGATAGTATCCTTGGAGGCAATTGTCAAGGCCCAAGAGGACCAGCTGATGGAGCTAGCAGAAGAAGGTGAAGACATTCAGGGAGGAGCAACCTTCCTGAGTGATGAGGAGGACTTCGAAGAAGATGAGAACACGGATATGGAAGACTACGAGTTTCTGGAAGCCGGAGAGGATGACCACATCCCGATAGAGGTGGATGATGAGTAGTAGTTTCACTTGATCACTTGAGTAGGTGTGAGTTTGTATCAGGATCCCCTTGTATCGTAGAGCGAATGAATGGTTCTTAAAACCAACGGTGTGTTAGCTTTGTAATGTGTGATGTTTGGTATGAATGAAAAAGTGTTGCTGGTTTTTACCCCCTCAACACTACTCAAGTTTTCAAGTTTTGAACTTTTTGAACGTTAAACCAAACAAACCCTAGAAATTTCCCTCTTATCTTATCATCTACCTCGATGTTCAGATGGCCCCACCAACCCGCAACAACTCCCGTGCCCAGGCCAACCAGCTGCACATTGAGCACGCCAAGATCATTGACACCATCAACATTCTTGCAATGGAGCGCAAGGCACTTTGCCATCAGCACGCCAAGAAGGACTACTTCATTGCTCGCCTCCGCGTGAGGATAGCAACCCTGGAGCAGCTCATCCCAATACCCAACCATGCCCCCAGAGACAAGTCCACGGTGACTTGCTATGCATGTGGTGTTACTGGTCATTACTCTAAAAAGTGCCCGATGAAAGCCGCCAACAATGCCCCAAGGACTGGAAGCAATGCTGTACCCATTGCCCAAAAGGACAAGTCAACGGTAACCTGCTATGAATGTGGAACTGTAGGTCATTACTCCAATGAATGCCCCAAGAAGTTAGCCAAGATTGCCGCCAACACCGCTACACCTGCTCAGAACCAGCGCCGCTTTGCCGCAAGAAGGAACCAGAACAACAACAACGGCCGCCTCTACAACATGACTGCCACAGAAGCCCAAGAAGCACCTCAGGCCATGCCAAGTATGTTTTTCTGTTCAATCATATCGCCCAATCTCTCTTAGGAACCTAACTTTTCTTAAAATCTCGGGACGAGATTTTTTTAAGGGGGAAGGGTTTGTAACACCCCAAATTTTAAAACAAAGAGAAAATGAATTTCCTTTTTTCCAAAAATGAGAACCAACAAAAACTTTTCTTACATAGAGTGCTCATACCTAATACTTGTGTTTTGCCATGATGAGTGTTATTATGCTTATGTGCTAAACCCTAAAACCCTAAAGTGATCAAGTGAAGATCACCAACCAAATAAAATAAAAGAGAAAGAAATCAAATAAGAAAAAACCTAAACCCTAACCTTCTCAAAAAAATCTTTTGGATCTATGTTGAGAAACCAAAATAAAAAGACATATGTGGGCATGTAGCCTTAATGTGTAAATTTTTAACCCTACCTTTCTTACTTTGCTAAATGGTGGTGAACCATTGCAAAACTTACCAAACCCTAAACCTCATCCCCCTTGTCACCAATCTTTGAAAAACAAAGTAAAAAAAGAAATGGTCTTAATTAAGAAAAAGGCATATGCAAGCCTATGGCTATGTTTTTGCAAATGCTAAAACTTTGTTTGTCTACCTTGGTAGATGGTTTGGAAATACCTCAACACACTCAATCAAGTACTTACCAACCAATTCAAGTGAGAAACAAAATAAAATCAAACATATGCATAGAGGTATATGTGGCACTTAGCCAAAATATCAAATATTAACCTAGGCACCCCCATTGTCCTAAATTGGTTTGAACCTTTTACCCAACTCAATCTAACACCAACTAAACCTCACTCTTTTCAAAGAGAAGACAAGGAGAAGAAAAGAATAAAAGTTAGAAAATCACAAAACCCTCACATATGGCTTATGCCATCTTTCCAAATCTTGGACCTAGACCAATTTGGCCTTCACCATTAGTTGTATTATGCTACTAAACACATATTACAACTTTTGGAATCAAAGAAACACAAATCAAATCCAATTCAAATTCAAAATTGGCTCACATACAATAATAGTCAAATCTGCCATTTATATTCTGGTCACTACTTTGAGCCCTTGCATTTCAAGTTTTTCAAACTAAACTTTCCCAATTCTTTGCATGTCATCCAAGAACACATCAAGGTGAACAACTTTGGTAAAGACCACCATGCCAAATTCATCTTGGATCAAATTCTGTACTCATGCAAAGTTGAGACTTTTTATCAACTACAACAATCTCACTTTGCCAATTTTTGCTATTCTTTGATTTTTTTAAATTCCACCACCACACATGTTTGTCTCTGGTCAATTGCAACTTATCCAAATCCTCCATTTTCAAATTTTTGAACCAAAGTGCACAAACCAAATTTTGACAAAACTTGCAATTTGCAAATAGGCATAATTGCAAACACTATTTGAAATAGTGTTTCTTGTCCAACCTTGACCACCACTAGGCCCCTACCTGTTCCCCTGTCCCCTCTCTCCCTACACCATGCACGAAAACCTAAGAGGAGGCCACACCTAGCCATGTCCATGCCCATGCCGGCCCCCTTGCAAGTGCACATGCCTCTCTCCCTCTCCCTCACCACCAAACCCTGCCACCATGTCAATTTGACTCCCCTTGATCCCAGATCATGCTCATGGGCGCCAAACATCAAATGGTGGACCACAATGCCCATGCCCGCGATGTCCTGGCGCGACACGAGCGGCATGGCCATGCCATCCCGTGTCTGCCGGCGCGCACCACGGCCACGCGCCGCCCCATCCCTTTGCGCCTCCCCCGGACCCCCATGTTGCACGTCGAGCTTCGCCGCAGCGACACAAGACCGCCAGACACGCGCCCGTGCTCTCGCGCCGCCTGGCACCGACGACCACATCGCCGTTTCTCCCGCGCCCGTGCCGCTAGAGATCGTCATCACGCTCGCTCGCCAGACCGTCCCCCACCTAGCTAGCTAGCGCCCTAGCACCGCCCTGACATCGTCTACCTAGCGCTGATCTCGCCGACCCCCTTCCCTCGCCGGAGCCGCCGCGCCGCTGTTGACCACGCCGCACACCCCACGGCCACCTTGCGCACCTATAAAAGGAGGACGATCCCACCTCCATTTCTCACACCAATCAATCTCCCTCCTCTCTCTGATCCTCCTCCACCCCTTACCTCACCGCATTGTCGCCGGTAGCTCCTCAATTCCTCGCTCAAGTCCGCGGCGGAGCTGCAGAGGGCGCCGTCGATTTCGTCCATCCCCGGAGCTCCCACGACCACCGTTGAGCTCGCCGTCGTCGACAACGTCGCCTCGCGTCAACGCCGCCGCTCGCCGGAGCCCAGGATCGCCGCCGACCCCCTACTCCGCCGTGCCAGCACCGCCCCTCTCGTCGACGACGACGACGACGATCGGCCGTCGGATCTTCCTCTAATCCTACGGCTCACGATCACCGGTACCGTTTCGGTAAGAGTAAGTCGCTGACGTGCGGGCCCCTTTGTCAGCTGGCCCGCAGCGCTACTAGGCTGGTTTCCTCAGTTTCAAACCAAATCGGCCCGTTCCTTTTCCCGCCTAGCCCATTAGCAATTTTCAAATTAAATTGTTTCAGTGAGATTTCAATACTGACCTTTTGCCATTTTTTGAATAGTTTCAAATCTACAAGTCCAAATTTAGTAAATCAAAATGTTCTGGAAGCCTTATAAATTTATCTAACTAACCCCACTGGATTCAATCTTATAGCTTGTGTAGATTTTGAATAGAAAAAATAACAAGGCAGGGACTTTTGTGACTTCAAATAAATCTTAAAAATCAACCAATTTGAATTTTGAAGTAAATCCAATGGCTATAATTCACATTTCACTTACACTAATTGTTTATGCAAAAATATGGTATGGTTACCTTGAGTGATCATGGCCCAAATTAAATAAAGGACTATATGGCTATTTTAGTTAGTTGATATTGTCCAAAACTATTATGCAAATTATATGAAGTGTTTCACTTCATTTAAATCTTGTCCCAAGTACTTTCATATGAAGTTTGGACCCCTGGTCAAATACTCTCACATGAAATACTTGGAGATTTTAAATCATATTAAGCATTGTTAAATAGTATGAGGTATTCTACCTCATTTAAATCATTTTCTCAAAGGATGATGATGAATGGTTGACTTAGGTCAACATTATTTCACGCCTGATTGTTTGAGAAATTAAATCTTAAGAAGATTCAATGAGAGGAAATTATTCCTCAAAAACTAAATGGAAACTATCATTTACAAATTATAATGAGAGGAAATTATTCCTCAAAAACTAAATGGAAACTATCATTTACAAATTATAATGAGAGGAAATTATTTTTCTTTAAAATAAAACAAAGTAAATCACCATGCTAATGAGATGTGATGCTAGCATAGGTTTGTGTGAATCTTTAGTGTGTTTAGTCTAGCATGCAAGTTTTGTGTGGTGATTGTATCCTCGTATTCGTTTATAGACGCTAGTACCGAAGGCTACGAAGGAGACGACGAGAACATCTACGGAGAAGAAGGAGGAACATTTTGATCATTACACCAACCAAGGCAAGCTAACACCATTGCAAGCTCTATTGTTGTAAGCTAATATTCTTACAAAGTGCAAAGCCCTTTGGGGCAAGGCACCATGATTCTTACCTTTCTTACCACAAGCCCATCCCAAGTTTTTACTTACAAGTTTTACTTTACAAGTTTTATTTGGTTTTAATTTATCAAAGTTACTTTTTGATTCATGATTCACTTGGTCTAGAGTAGAACAAGATCATCAAGGTTAGCCTATGGCCATCAAAGCTAGTTAGCACCCCTCATGACTAGTTGCTAGTGCTAACAAATAAAATTGACTACTCTAGATGGGAACAGGTGAAAGGAAATGACTTTGAAAACCTTGGAATGATGATTCATTCTATTGAAAGATTTTGAAGGTGAATATGACTGGTGAATGACATGGTGAACTTTACAAAAACTGATGGTTGGGTTCGGATGCGATACCATTCCAATTTACAAGTACCCCCACAATACCTGATTATGGGTAGGGCTTAACTGGAAGTTTATGTATCTTAGTATGGGTTCCCTCTAAACAAGCGTCATCGGGGTTATGCCGAAAGCTGCCTCTACAACAAAAGAAATGATGAGAAATGACGTGAAACGAGGTGAATGTCCGGCCCAAGCCATGTGCAGTTCCCAGGTTGACGGTTGGTCTTCACTGGGAGGCCAAGCTCATGGGGAGAGGTGCCTATACTAGGGTATGTAAGTGAAAGGTTATGGTTGATGATCCGCGTACTTGAGTTACGATTATTCGGGGTTATTCTCGACGGATGTAATCAAATGTTGTTGCACAAGTGTGCAACCTCTGCGAAGTGTAAAACTATTCGAATAGCCGCGTCCACGGTTATGGACGGTTGGAAAGGCCATACTTGTTCCGTCATCGAGACCATTTTCAAAAATGTGACATATGATTTGTGACTTGAGCTGGAAAGGTGAATGGTGAATTTGACTTGAATCACAACAGAGTTGTGGGAATGACACTAATGTTCCCACTTGAGTTAGTTAGCACATGAAGAGTCTTTATTTCAAACACTTGTGAACTAAAATTGGCTTTATGCAAAAGAAACTAGAGCTTAGCACCCCTTTACTAGAATTGATAGTACTTACACTAGTATTAGTTTGCGAGTACTTTAAAGTACTCACGGCTGTGTCCCTGGCTATTCAAATGGCCATACTATGAAGAGGAGCAGCAGTATGAAGATGATGGACAGCAGGACGTCTACGACAACTAGGACTACTCCTGACGTCAAGCGTTGGCCTGTGGACTATAGAGTCCCCTTCTATCTACGCTTCCGCTATGTATTTGTGATGTTCGTTGATCAATAGATCAACTATTGTGTAATATTGAATCATATGATCTATTTGTAAGACGACTATGGTATGTAATGAATGATGACTTATGATATTCAACTGTTATGTCTCGCAACAACAATATTCCTGGGATTGCGATGTATGGCATAACAGGCATCTGGACTTAAAAATCCGGGTGTTGACAACACCTAATACACTTGTCAGATGTATAGGTGCACTAGTTCGGCGAAGAGATAGTGAAATAAAAGTAATATGGATGAATATGAGTGGTAATAGCAATCTGAAATAAAGATGGCAGCGAGTAAACATGCAACAGAACAGTAAATAAATGGAGTTTCAGTGCTTGGAAACAAGGCCTAGGGATCATACTTTCACTAGTGGACACTCTCAACATTGATCACATAACTGAATAAACAAATACTACTTTCTCTACACTCTCTTGTTGGATGACAAACACCATTCATTGTGTAGGGCTACAAGAGCACCTCAATGCCGGAGTTAACAAGCTCCACAACATTCGATGTTCATATTTAAATAACCTTAGAGTGCATAATAGATCATTGCAATTATACCGAGTACTAACATAGCATGCACACCGTCACCGACAGACTATGAAAGGGGGAATAGATCACATCAATACTATCATAGTAATAATTAACTTCATAATCTACAAGAGATCACAATCATAAACTACGCCAAGTACTACATGATGCACACACTGTCACCATTACATCATGAAGGAGGAATAGAGTACTTTAATAACATCACTAGAATAGCACATAGATGAATAGTGATACAAAGCTCATATGAATCTCAATCATGTAAGGCAGCTCATGAGATCATTGTATTGAAGTACATAGGAGAGAGATTAACCACATAGCTACCGGTACAACCCTTAGCCTCGATGGAGAACTACTCCCTCCTCATGGGAGACAACAGCGGTGATGAAGATGGCGGTGGTGTCGATGGAGATGCCTTCCGGGGGCACTTCCCCGTCCCGACGGCGTGCTGGAACAGAGACTCCTGTCCCCCAGATCTTGGCTTCGCAATGGCGGCGGCTCTGGAAGGTTTCAAATTATTCAAGACATTATACTAATTACCACATGCAGCATTTTCCGTTTCCAACCATATCTCAATGAACGAAGTAGTTCAACCTTCGCAATGAACATCAAGAATAAAGCTAAGAACACATGTGTTCATATGCAACAGCGGAGCGTGTCTCTCTCCCACACAAAGAATGCTAAGATCGGATTTTATTCAAACAAAAACAAAAACAAAAACAAACAGACGCTCCAAGTAAAGCACATAAGATGTGACCGAATAAAAATATAGTTTCAAGAGAAGAAACCTGATAAATTGTTGATGAAGAAGGGGATGCCTTGGGCATCCCCAAGCTTAGATGCTTGGGTCTTCTTGAAATATGCAGGGATGAACCACGGGGGCATCCCCAAGCTTAGACTTTTCACTCTTCTTGATCATAGTATATCATCCTCCTCTCTTGACCCTTGAAAACTTCCTCCACACCAAACTTAAAACAAACTCATTAGAGGGTTAGTGCCATACCTGGGCATGTGTCGGGCCGGGCCGGGCCTCGGGCCGGCCCGAGGTAGGCCCGACGCAAAAAAATTCGGCCCAAGCCCGGCCCGGCCCGGCCAAAAACACACCAAGCCCACCGGGCCGTCGGGCCGCGGGCCGGGCCGTAGGCTTAATCTCACTTTTCGGGCTACCCAGGCCCGGCCCAGCCCGGGTCTCGGGCCAACATATCTCGGCACAGGCCCGAGTTTTTCGGGCCGGGTCGGGCCGGGCCGCTCGGGCCGGGCTGCCCATGGCCAGATCTAGTTAGTGCATAATCAAAAATTCACATGTTCAGAGGTGACACAATCATTCTTAACACTTCTGGTCATTGCCCAAAGCTACTGGAAGTCAGTGGAACAAAGAAATCCATCCAAGACAGCAAAAGAGGCAATGCGAAATAAAAGGCAGAATCTATCAAAACAAAACAGTCCGTAAAGACGAATTTTTTAGAGGCACTGGACTTGCTCAGATGAAAATGCTCAAATTGAATGAAAGTTGCGTACATATCTGAGGATAACGCACGTAAATTGGCAGATTTTTCTGAGTTACCTACAGAGAACCCTGCCCAAATTCGTGACAGACAGAAATCTGTTTCTGCGCAATAATCCAAATCTAGTATCAACATTACTATCAAAGACTTTACTTGGCACAACAATGCAATAAAATAAAGATAAGGAGAGGTTTCTACAGTAGTAACAACTTCCAAGACACAACAAAACAGTAGCAAAATAAAGACATGGGTTATCTCCCAAGAAGTGCTTTCTTTATAGCCATTAAGATGGGCTCGATAATTTTAATGATGCTCTCGCAAGAAATAAGAGTTGAAGCAAAAGAGAGCATCAAAAGCAAATAAGAAACACTTTTAAGTCTAACCCACTTCCTATGAAAAGGAATCTTGTACACAAATAAATTCATGAAGAACAAAGTGACAAGCATAAGAAGGCAAAACACGAGTAACTTCAAGATTCTCAACATAAAGAGGGGAAACTTAATATTATTAAGATGCATATAACCATGTTTCCCTCTCTCATAATAACTTTCAGTGGCATCATGAACAAACTCAACAATATAAGTATCAAATGAAACATTCTTATCATGAGCTATATGCATAAAATTATTACTCTCCACATAAGCATAATCAATTTTATTAGTTGTAGTGGGAGCAAATTCAAACAAAGTAGCTATCATTATTATTCTCATCAAGTGTAGGAGGCATAGTATAATCATAATAAAATTTACTCTCCATAGTAGGCGGCACCAAAAGACCACTATCATTATAATCATCATAAATAGGAGGCAAAGTATCATCAAAGAAAATTTTCTCCTCAATGCTTGGGGGACTAAAAATGTCATGCTCATCAAAACCAGCTTCACCAAGCTTAGAATTTTCCATATCATTAGCAACAATGGTATTCAAAGCGTTCATACTAATATCATTGCTACTAGCATGCAAATAAGATTCCATAGGTTTTTTAATTTTCGCAGCAAACAATCCATGTCTTAACTCAGGAAATAGAATAAAAAGCTCACTGTTGCTTTCCATTATGCCTAACTAGTGTAAACAAGAAACCAAAAGATGCAATTGCAGGATCTAAAGGAAATAGCTTCGAGCACTCACACACCGGCAACAGTGCTAGGAAATAGCTTAGTAGTCGGAGGATGTGAATACCTTTTACCTTACCTCCCCGGCAACGGCGCCAGAAAAGTGCTTGATGTCTACGTGTGCTTCTATTCATGTAGACAGTGTTGGGCCTCCAAGAGCAGAGGTTTGTATAACAGCAGCAAGTTTCCCTTAAGTGGATCACCCAAGGTTTATCGAACTCAGGGAGGAAGAGGTCAAAGATATCCCTCTCAAGCAACCTTGCAATCACGATACAAGAAGTCTCTTGTGTCCCCAACACACCTAATACACTTGTCAGATGTATAGGTGCACTAGTTCGGCGAAGAGATAGTGAAATACAAGTAATATGGATGAATGAGTGGTAATAGCAATCTGAAATAAAGATGGCAGCGAGTAAACATGCAACAGAACAGTAAATAAACGGAGTTTCAATGCTTGGAAACAAGGCCTAGGGATCATACTTTCACTAGTGGACACTCTCAACATTGATCACATAACTGAATAAACAAATACTACTTTCTCTACACTCTCTTGTTGGATGACAAACACCATTCATTGTGTAGGGCTACAAGAGCACCTCAATGCCGGAGTTAACAAGCTCCACAACATTCGATGTTCATATTTAAATAACCTTAGAGTGCATAATAGATCATTGCAATTATACCGAGTAGTAACATAGCATGCACACCGTCACCGACAGACTATGAAAGGGGGAATAGATCACATCAATACTATCATAGTAATAATTAACTTCATAATCTACAAAAGATCACAATCACGCCAAGTACTACATGATGCACACACTGTCACCATTACATCATGAAGGAGGAATAGAGTACTTTAATAACATCACTAGAGTAGCACATAGATGAATAGTGATACAAAGCTCATATGAATCTCAATCATGTAAGGCAGCTCATGAGATCATTGTATTGAAGTACATAGGAGAGAGATTAACCACATAGCTACCGGTACAACCCTTAGCCTCGATGGAGAACTACTCCCTCCTCATGGGAGACAGCAGCGGTGATGAAGATGGTGGTGGTGTCGATGGAGATGCCTTCCGGGGGCACTTCCCCGTCCCGGCGGCGTGCCGGAACAGAGACTCCTGTCCCCCAGATCTTGGCTTCGCGATGGCGGCGGCTCTGGAAGGTTTCTCGTACCGTGGCTTTTTTCGTATCGAAGATTTAGGTCAGGGAGGCTTATATAGGCGAAGAGTCGGAGTCGGAAGGGCCACGGGGGACCCACACAGTAGGGGGGCGCCCCCCCTCTGGTCGTGCCGCCCACACGTGTGCCCCCCCCCCCCCGTGGCTCCTCTCGGTGCCTCTCCGGTGTTCCGGAAGCTTCGTGGGAATATAAGATCTTGGGCCTTGATTTCGTCCAATTCCGAGAATATTTCCTTACTAGGATTTACGAAACCAAAACAGCGAGAAAACGAGAACTGGCACTTCGGCATCTCGTTAATAGGTTAGTTCCGGAAAACGCATCAAAACGATAAAAAGTGTGAACAAAACATGTAGGTATTGTCATAAAACTAGCATGGAACATAAGAAATTATAGATACGTTTGAGACGTATCACTGTTGCCAAGTGTTGTACTTATGTTGAGAATTTCTTCAATAATTGTAATCTTATTGTAACCACCATTGGTGATTCTTTTAAGAGAAAGGGCTAACTTCTCCAAGACCACCATGAAAAACTTGTGGAGAAATTGGAGACCGGTGAAACTTTTTCAGGAAGAGCAAAAACCCAGCGACAAGTCTTGCAAGGCCCAGTGACACACGATGGGGTACACATCACAAAATTTTGGTTCGTCTTCAAATAATGTGGGCCTAATTATTGGAGGTATCAAAGAATATTTGTGAAGATGGAGAGAGCGAGCAAAAAACTAAAACATCATGTTTGATAGAAAGGTTGGAACACTTTGAATTTGTTCTTATAATGCAACTTATGATCAGAGTCTTGGGGAAGACCCAAGAATTGTCACAATTCTTACAAAGGAAAAATCAGAATATTGTTCGTGCTATTGGATTGATTGGATCATTATTGACGAATATGAATAATATGAGGGCAAATTATTGTGCCGAATATGGATGATACAATACCACTTAGAGGTAACTGAAGGGGGTCGCGGAGCAAAGTTAGTAAGTTACTATCATCATTTTCATCATGTCATTTTCAGTGTTGTACTTGATTACATTCTATAGTTGACTTAAACCATCGCTTTGCTGAAAAATCAACTTAGTTGTTGAGATGTATTACTTGCATTGATCCTAAGAATTCTTTTGCCAACTTTGATGGAGACAAACTAATTGAGCTTGCCAAGATTTATGCCGCTGATTTCTTAGAATATGAGCGCGTTACCTTAAGGGATCAACTCGCCACATTTGTTGTTGACGTGAGAAGTGATGAAGAGTTCTAAAGGTGTAATGATCTTGGTAATCTTGCTATAAAGATGGTTCAAACTGATAGACACACATGCTACCCATTAGTGTATCACCTCATCAAACTTTCCTTAATTTTGCCTCTTGCCACCGTAATAGTTGAGCGGGTTTTCTCAGCTATGAATATTATCAGACCGAGTTGAGAAATAAGATGAATGATGAGTGGGTGGATCATAGCATCGTGTGCTACATTTAGCGGGGCATTTTTGCGTACATTGAAGATGATACTATTTTTCGGCGCTTTCATGGTTAAAATAACCGTGCATGCCAATTACACAAAGCCATTAATATGCGAGTTGTTGGTGTGTTATTTGTTATCGAAATTTAGTTTAGTACATACCATTTCTCAGTCATATTTATGATGTTTGATTTACATTGCAGATTGATGTCTCAAGTGGATGGTTCATGAATCATGGTGATGAATTGTCAACTACTCAACTACGGGATATCTTAACACTAGTGGAGAAGAGGCCTTTGGTCCCAAGCAAATGACCCACAGCTGAACCAAACCGGGTCCAATGCCCCCATTGGACCCGGTTCGTTTCTGCCCAGGACGACCCCACCCGGCTGGCGCCTGTCACGTAGCGGCCTTTGGACCCGGTTTGTCATACAAACCGGGACTAAAGGTCCACCCGCAGGGCGCGGCAGGCCGTGTCAGCCTGGGGAACCCTTTAGTCCCGGTTTGTATGACAAACCGGGTCCAAAGGCCCCCCTCTGGCTATATAACCTTGCCCCTGCCCAAGTGTGAGCCACACTTAGCCATTTTTTCACTATCTTCACAAGAGGGTGTATTGCTCTCCTCTCTTCTTCACATGCACAAGAGGTGTTTGATGAAATGCTTAAGAGGATTTGCCACTTGAGTTTACACAAATCAAGCCACACTTAACTTGCTTTTTCTTCTTCATCGAGGTTAACAACTTTATCCTTTTCATCTGCAATTGATAAAATGCATGTGTATATATACATCGTGATGTTCTGTAATGGTTTTGATCAGCTTAATTATATCATGCAGATGAATCGGCAATGGATGTACATTGACCGACAGTTTGACAAGTTCACTGCGGGCTGGATAATTTTATGGCCGTGGCGGAGGCAAACAAACATGGTGGCTTCATGTATTGTCCATGTGTGGACTGCAAGAATACCGTAAATTACGCTCGCTCGAGTCTCATTCACAGCCACCTTCTGCGATCCGGTTTCATGCCCGAGTTACTATTGTTGGACCAAGCACGGAGAAAGAGGGGTTATGATGGAAGACAATGACGAAGAGGAAGAGGATGATGACGGTTATCCCAATTTCCCTGAATACGATGATGCTGCGAGAAGGCAATGAAGACAATGAAGTAGAAGATCAAGAGGCACCGAGATGAGCACTGCGATGATGATCTTGGCCGGGCCATTGCTTGATGCAAGGAGAGAATGTGAAACTGAAAAGGAAAGGTTGGCCTTCGACAAGATGATAGAAGATCACAACAAATTGTTATACCCAACTTGCGAAGATGGCCATAAAAGCTAGGCGGCACTACTTGGAATTGTTGCAATGGAAGGCGGAGAACGGTGTCAACGACTCAGGATTTGGAAAGTTGCTAACAATAATTAAGAGGAAGCTTCCAAGGGGTAACGAATTGCCCGCCAGTACGTACGAAGCGAAGAAGATTGTCTGCCCTCTAGGATTAGATGTGCAAAAGATACATGCATGCATTAATGACTGCATCCTCTACCGCGATGAGTACGAGAATTTGGATGCATGTCCGGTGTGCACTTGCATTGCGGTATAAGATCGAGACGAGATGACCCTGGTGATGTTGAGGGCGAGCGCCCCGGGAAGAGGGTTCCTGCCAAGGTTATGTGGTATGCTCCTATAATACCACGGCTGAAACGCTTGTTCGAAATAAAGAGCATGCTAGGTTGTTGCGATGGCACAAAGAAGACCGTAAGAAAGACGTGATGTTGAGGCACCACTGCTGATGGCTCCCAATGGAGAAAAATCGATAGAGAGTTCCCAAACTTTGCACGGGATGCAAGGAACTTACGGTTTGGTCTCGGTACGGATGGCATGAATCCTTTTGGAGAGCGGAGCTGCAGCCATAGCACACGGCTGTGACTCTTTGTATATATAACCTTCCTCCTTGGTTGTGCATGAAGCGGAAGTTCATTATGATGCCGGTGCTCATACAAGGCCCGAAGCAACCCGGGAACGACATTGATGTGTACCTGAAGCCATTAGTCGAAGAACTTCTACAGCTGTGGTCCCTAGCAGGTGTACGTGTGTGGGACGAGCACAAGCGGGAGGAATTTGACCTAAGAGCGATGCTTTTCGTAACCATCAATGGCGGCCTGCTCTTGGTAACATTTCGGGACGATCAAACAAGGGATACAATGCATGCACACACTTGTTTACATGAGCTCGAAGGTGATTATTTGGAAAAAGGTCGGGAAGGTCGTGTGCACTGGGGCATCGTCGATTTCTTAGGCTTACCCATCCCGTAAGAAAGAAAGGCAAGCATTACAACGGTGAGGCTGATCACCGGAGGAAGCCTCCCCATCGTGATGGTGTTGATATATTTGGTATGGTCAAGGATCTAGATGTAATATTTGGAAAGGGTCTCGGCGGACGGTACTGTTCCGAATGACGATGCCGGACACGCGCCCATGTGGAAGAAGAAATCTATATTTTGGGATCTACCCTATTGGGAAGTCTTAGAGGTCCGCTCTTCAATCGATGTGATGCACGTGACGAAGAATCTTTGCGTGAACCTGCTAGGCTTTGTGGGTGTGTACGGGAAGACAAAAGATACACCAGAAGCACGTGAGGACCAGCAACGTTGGAAAGACCCCAAAAAGCTGCATGAGAGAGTTAAAGGACGTCATTTATCCAGCTACGCTCTTACAAAAGCAGAGAAGGAAATATTTTTGAATGTCTTAGCGAGTATCAAGGTCCCGTCTGGCTTCTCCTCCAATATAAAGGGAATAATAAATATGGAGAAGAAAACATTCCAGAACCTAAAGTCTCATGAGCTGTCACGTGATAATGACACGGTTGCTTCCGATTGCATTGAGGGGGCTTCTACCGGAAAATGTTCGGCTGCCCATTGTGAAGCTATGTGCATTCCTCAATGCAATTTCTCGGAAGGTAATAAATCCAGAAATTCTACCGAGGTTGCGAGAATGATGTGGTCCAATGTCTCGTTAGTTTTGAGCTGGTGTTCCCACCATCCTTCTTCAATATTATGACACATCTCCTCGTTCACCTGGTCGATGAGATTTCCATTCTCGGTCCTGTGTTTCTACACAATATGTTCCCCTTCGAGAGGTTCATGGGAGTCTTGAAGAAATATGTTCATAACCGTGCTAGGCCGAAGGAAGCATCTCCAAGGGCTATGGAACGAGAGGAGGTCATTGAATTCCGTGTTGACTTTATTCCCGACCTTAAGCCGATTGGTGTTCCTGAATCGCGGCATGAAGGGAGACTAAGTGGAAAAGGCACGCTAGGAAGGAAATCAATGATATGTAGGGACGGGATTTCTTTGACTCAAGCACACTACACGGTCCTACAAAGTTCCACCTTGGTGGCTCCGTATATCGGTGACCACAAGAACTTTCTACGCTCCCGAGAACCGGGGCGGTCGAACGATTGGATTAGACGTGAGCACATGTCGACTTTCGGCGGTTGGTTGCAAAAACATCTCCTGAATAACAAACATATTGAAGATCAGTTGTACTTGCTGGCCCAGACACCATCTTCGACTGTAGTGACTTTCCAAGGGTACGAGATAAATGGGAATACATTTTACACGATCGCCCAAGATAAAAAGAGCACCAACCAAAACAGTGGTTTCCTCTTTGATGCAATAATGAATGAAGGCCCAAATGACACATATTATGGTTACATAGAGGATATATGGGAACTTGAGTATGGACCTTCTTTTAAGGTCCCTTTGTTTAGGTGAAAATGGGTCAACAAAACAGGAGGCGGGGTTCAGGTAGACAAGTTGTATGGAATGACAACAGTGGATCTCAACAATCTTGGGTATAGAGACGAACCATTCGTCCTAGCCAAGGATGTGGCCCAGGTTTTCTATGTGAAGGATATGTCTACCAAACCAAGAAAAAGGAAACATAAGGAAACAAATACATCAAACGATGAGCCAAAGCGCCACATAGTTCTTTACGGGAAAAGAAACATCGTGGGAGTGGAGGACAAGACAGACATGTCGAGAAGATTATAATCAGTTTGATGAAATTCCACCCTTGAGTGAACATTGATCCAAGCATCAAGTTAAATGATGAAGATGCTCCATGGTTACGGCCGAAGAAGATTAATTAAATGATGAAGATGCTCCATCATCAAGTTAATTGAAGAATGTTCATGGCACAAATGAGTATCTCAACATGGCAATCAATTTCCCATTTATTTTTGTGTAATCATGTAACTGTATGTAAGATATTAAAAGTGGAGATGCGCCACGGGAGATTTCCCAACCCTTTCCCCAACACTGTTAGATGAGATGTAGTCGTTCAGGGGCTTGCAGGAAAAAATTCCAAGGCGCTGTTTCTGAAGATGCCATAGGGCGTGTGCACGATCGACATCTTCGAGAAACTGCACCACGGGAGATTTCCCAACCCTTTCCCCAACACTGTTAGATGAGATGTAGTCGTTCAGGGGCTTGCAGGAAAAAATTCCAAGGCGCAGTTTCTGAAGATGCCGTAGGGCGTGTGCACCAACGACATCTTCGAGAAGCTGCGCCACGGGAGATTTCCCAACCCTTTCCCCAACACTGTTAGATGAGATGTAGTCGTTTAGGGGCTTGCAGGGAAAAATTCCGAGGAGCAGCTTCCGAAGATGTCGTAGGGCATGTGCACCAACGACATCTTCGAGAAGCTGCGCCACGGGAGATTTCCCAACCCTTCCCTTCATCCATGGGAATGAAACTCTGCTTGGCAAGGCGTATCGATGCTCCTTTTATAGGCACGACACCTCTTCTACTTTGTCTTGTTCCTTCGACAGGGCGTCGTGCGCTACATGTTTTATCTCATCGAGCAGTGCGTCCACCCATGCGTTCTTATCCTGCCGACATCTTTAGTCCCGGTTGTACCCACCAGCCGGGACTAAAGGTTACCCACACGTCCTTATCCCACCGACAGTTTTGTTAGATGACACAAAAAAGGATCTTTAGTCCCGGTTGTACCCACCAGCCGGGACTAAAGGTTACCCACACGTCCTTATCCCACCGAGCAGTTTTGGCGCCACTGCGTTCCCGCCTATTTTTCTTCCCGCGCTTTCCACTTGCTTCCCGCCTCCGTCCTCCCGCCATTTTTCACTATATATATGTTGGCTTGGCCTCCATTTACATCTCACATCTAGACTCATATCACGCAAACCTCATCACCAGGTCACATGGCTTCCATCGTATCTCTAACCCTCCGGGAGGCGGAGGCGCTTTGCGCGTCGAACTACCCCTGCCCGCCGGGCTACCGCGCCCCTACCGGCTGGTTGCTTGGCGTCGGAGGGGTACCGGTCCCTCCTGTCCCTCTAGGTGTGGCGCGCGAGATGGCCATCACGAACCACTACTACTTCGAGCTCACGCCGAGCGGCGGAGGAATCCCCGGTGGCATCCCGACTACGGCCCGACTTGGGAGAGCTTCTTCATCAATCGGCGTGAGAGGGCGCTCGCCGAGGCACGAGGAGGGCGGCCCGCCCCCTTCGAACTTCAACGAGGCCGGCCGTCGGGCTGTGGTGGCACGACCGAACTCTCCCGGGCGTCATGGCCCACCGTGGCCCCCGCTGCGCTACCCTCGGTCCCGGCCCACGCGTGCTCTCCCGCCGAGGTTTGACTACCGCGACCCCGATGCCAGCGACGATGATGACGGCGACTACGATGACTACAGTGGCGACTACTATAGGGCTAGGCACGAGTATGGCTGAATGACTCCAACAGTCAAATCTGGCCATGTATCTTAATTAATTTTCGGTTGAGCTAGGCACGAGTACTATAGGGCTAGGCACGAGTACTATCTGGCCATGTATCTTAATTAATTTTCAGTTGAGTTCTGTACTTTAATTCCACATGTAATCTGGCGGGAAACTTTTCTCATCATCGGCGTACGCCACAACGACTTTATTGAAAATACAATAAAATAGATAAACAACTAGTCTAGTCGATCTACTCGTCGTCGGAGGTTGTCTCGGTCCAAATGTCGTCCCACCGAGGGTCGTTGTCGGCCCAAGTTGTATTCGGGTTATCGAGCTCGAACACGGCGACGGCTCGACGATGGCGCACGTTGGACCTGCGTTGTGCCGGAGGTCGGCGAAGAACGCGGCGGTGTTGTCGACGTCGTTGGGGAGCTGCGCCCTCCAGCGGCGCATCAACTCCTCGTCGTGCTCGGCGATTGCGATCCGGCGCTGCACACGGCGGTGGCGGCGGCGGTCCTCGTCGTCGACGAGGCACGGCGCTCGGCGCGAGGAACTCCGCCTCCTCTAGCGATTCGACGTGCGGGAAGTTCATGTCGCACCGTGGCCGCCGAAATCGCCATGCGGCCGCGTCGTAGCGCGCGCCGCCAGCTCCGGGGTGTTGTACGTGCCGGGGGTGAGCCGGAAGCCACCGGCACGCATCTCGGCGTAGAACCTACCGTTCGGCCGCGCTCGGGCGCCACGGAAGCCGGACGAGCCGCGACGGCGCGGCGGCATCCCGGCGACGAATGAACGGAGGCGACGGCGGCGTGTGGTTCCGCGCGCACGCGGCGCTTTATAGCACAGCGACGCGGCAAGTTTGGCGGCAGGTGGCGCGGGGAAGCGGCGGGCGTGGCACGTGGAGCGGCGGCGGCAGGTGGCGCGGGGAAGCGGCGGGCGTGGCACGTGGAAGCGGGATCTACACGTCGCACGGCGGTGGCGGCGGGGGCGAGGCAGGTGGAAGCGGCGGCGACACGTGGCACGGGGAAGGGACACGTGTGGCGGTGGCGGTGGTGGGCAGTACACGGCGGTGGCCCGTACATGGCGGTGACGGTGCTGGCCGGGCGGTGGCGGTGGCGGTGGTGGGCGGTACAGGCGGTGCCGGCGGTGGCCGGTACACGGCGGTGGTGGTGGTGGGCAGTACACGGCGGTGGCCCGTACATGGCGGTGGCGGCGGGCGAGGCACGTGGAAGCGGTGGCGACACGTGGCACGGGGAAGGGACACGTGTGGCGGTGGCGGTGGTGGGCAGTACACGGCGGTGGCCGTACATGGCGGTGACGGTGCTGGCCGAGCGGTGGCGGTGGTGGGCGGTACACGGCGGTGCCGACGGTGGCCGGTACACGGCGGTGGCGGTGGTGGGCAGTACACGGCGGTGGCCCGTACATGGCGGTGGCGGGGCGAGGCACGTGGAAGCGGCGGCGACATGTGGCACGGGGAAGGGACACGTGTGGCGGTGGCGGTGGTGGGCAGTACACGGCGGTGGCCCGTACATGGCGGTGACGGTGGTGGCCAGGCGGTGGTGGGCAGTACACGGCGGTGCCGACGGTGGCCAGTACACGGCGGTGGCGGTGGTGGGCAGGCGGTGGCGGTGCGGTGGCTTTTTTTCATTTGAAATAAGGCGGGAATGAAATTTTTTAAAAAAATTGGCCTTTGGACCCGGTTTGTAATACAAACCGGGACTAAAGGCCTTTTGCGCGCAGCGCAAAGCGCAGCAAAAAAAGACCTTTAGTCCGGTTTGTATTACAAGCCGGGTCCAAAGAGCCTTTGGACCCGGTTTGTAACACGAACCGGGTCCAAAGGGGGGGGGCAGTATAAAAGAAAACACTTCGTCTCCGCGGAGATCAATCCCGCGGAGACGAAGCATTTGTGCCGCCAGGCTGCCGAAATCGCCGCCGGCCGCCGCCGCCCTCCCGCGCGCCGTCGCCGTCGCCTCGCGCCACCGCCTCCGCCGCCGTCTCCGCTGCCGCCTCCGCCACCGCGCCCGCCGACCGCGCGCCGCCGAGCCCGCGCGCCCACCGCCCGCCACCGCGTCGCCCGCGCCGTCCGCCACCGCGCCGTCCGCCACCGCGTCGCCCGCGCCCGCCCACCGCCCACGGCCGCCTCCTCACCGTCCGCCGCGCCCCCGCCACCTGCCGGCTGCCGGCCACACCCACCTCCGCCGCGGTAAGCGCGCGCCGCCGTCTTCTCTTTTTTTTTTTATTTTTATTTGTTAGATTAGTTAATTTGTTAGGTTAATTATATAGAAACAATAGTTAGAAAAAAAGTTAGTACAATTAGTTAGAAATTTAGTTAGAAAAAAAGTTAGTAAAATTAGTTAGAAATTTAGTTAGAAAATTAGTTAAAACAATAGTTAGAAAAAAAGTTAGTAAAATTAGTTAGTAAAATAGTTAGAAATTTAGTTAAAACAATAGTTAGAAATTTAGTTAAAATAGTTAGAAATTTAGAAAAAAAGTTAGTAAAATTTAGTTAAAATAGTTAGAAATTTAGTTAGTGTTACTGTTACAAAAATAGTTATGAGGGCCGTCGCGCCGGTAACCGCTACGCTCGCGATGGCGCCCCCCAAATACGGTAGTGCCGACGCCCTGCCGGCGCCCCCAAAATAGAGTATGTAGTGCCGGCGTGCCGGTAACCGCTACGCTCGCGATGGCGCCCCCCAAATACGGTAGTGCCGACGCCCCTGCCGGCGCCCCCAAAATAGAGTATGTAGTGCCGCCGCGCCGGTAACCGCTACGCTCGCGATGGCGCCCCCCAAATACGGTAGTGCTGACGCCCCTGCCGGCGCCCCCAAAATAGAGTATGTAGTGCCGGCGCCCCCCAAATGGTAGTGCCGGCGCCGACTAACATAAAAGTAGTGAAGTTATTTTTTAATTTATGTTAACGTTGGTACATATTATATATATATGATTTGTTTTCGTAGCTACGATGTCGCGACAGCCGCCGCGCCGTGGTCTGACTCTCACCGAGGAGATGGAGCAGATGGGGGAGGTCCGGGACTGGGCTCCGCCGGGGTGGCCTTTGGGAGGTCTTAGCTTCGGGTCGCGCACCTTGGTGCGGAATCCGTGTCCGTTGTCGACCCGGATATTCTTTGGTGGAGGTCTTATGGGCCACGGTCGTTTCGAGAGGAGCCGGCCCCGCCGGAGGAGGTAGCTCAGCGCATTGAAGCGGAGGACCAGCACGTTCGCCGTTACATGTACGCGTTAGACAACATGTATAGGACCGGATGGAGCGTTATGCGGGGATCTCATGTTAGCTATGCTCCCGTTGTTGTTCCGTGGCTTTGGGGGCACACCCGGCGCGGCTCGGGACCCGGTCGGCGCCCTCTAGGACCCGGTGCTGCGCGGTTGAGTGGTTGTAGTAGTGATTGATATGTATTAGGGTTAAATAAACATGAACCCGATCTATGTATGCATGTAAGCTGCAGTATACGCTTTCAGCACTATATTATCGATCCTTAGCTAAGAACTACACATATGTAACTCCATTTTCAGTTTTACGCATTATCCTTAATTTGATCATATGATGGTTCCTATGTATAGCTTGCGAGGTCGTTGTAGAAAGCATGGAGAGAGATGAAATTCAAGAAAATTTCATGGAGGAACTCATAGCAAACGGTACTCTGGATGATGGCGGTGACGATGTCACCGCAACTTATTTGAATGACTCCGGTGAGGAGCGGAGGATATTGAGGAAGAAGATCCTAGTGGCGCCGGTGAGGAACAAGATCATCATAATGGCTCCCGAACTGTAGTTATCACCGAGGTATATAAATTAATTAAGCCGTTGTTGATCGACTAGATGCATTAACTAATGAAATTGTGCTTGACTATGAACTATTTCTTTTTTAGCCCTCCGGATCGAGCACTTCTTCGTAAAGTCGAGGAAGCGAGGCCCGGCCAAAAAGTTGGATGACGGTGTTAGGCACGACATCACCCACATCGAGAAGGATGGTAAACCGATTGCTCCGAGAGAAAGGTGCAAAGGCATTTATAGCTCAATGCGGAGTGCTTGTTAGGGACCACGTCCCGATCACCGTTCGAGAATGGCACAAGCCGAAGGGACTAGTGCTGTCTGCAGAGGAAGAAGCTCAAGGTCTTTATATCGATGATGTAGCCAAAAACAGCATTATGAACAAGCTCATGTCACATTTCAACATAGTACCCGAAGAGGGGGGGACGCTGAGAAGGCCAAGATGGAGCGAGGCCCTCCGCGAGTTTGGCAAGAAGAAGATGGCCGAACTATTCAAGAGCCACAAGAAAAGATTGCGCCGCCTTATCAAGTTAAAGAAGACTCCGGACGAGTGAGAAGGTAAAAAATCAGCGGGACGAATTCGTGAAGTACGAGCACGGAGTCGGAAGAATTTAAGAGAAGGTCGGAAATAAATAAGGCAAATGCTGCGTTGAAGCTATATCACCAAATTACGGGTCAGGTGGATACAGGGCTAACCGTCCTAAGTGGCAGGCAGCTGAGGCGGAACTGGCCAGTAAAGGGATCAGATTAGGGACACACGGTTGGATCGAACGGTGCAAGGAGTGGTTCTACGGGATTGGGGGAACGTTGGATCCAGAAACAGGGGAAGTGCATCTATAAGAAAGCTCATCCGAAGGTTCCCATTGATGCCTCGGAAAAGGCACATAGGGACGTGGAGGCGGGGTTGTTCCAGCCCGAAAGAGAGAACGATGAGCTGACACGCGCCCTTGGGAACAAAGAACACGGCGGACGAACACGAGGCACGGCAGGCTCCGTTCCGTGGAAGTATGGCTTTCCTGCGGAAAGGAAGAGATTTCACGATAAAAGCCATGAGAGGAGGAAGGCAAGGGAAACAGACCGCCTGGCTAACTTAGAGGAGGGTATGAGCACCATGCAAGCCCAATTAACCATGGTAACCCAAGTACTTACATCTCGAGATGGCTCGGGGGCAGGCTGTAGATCCTGCACCTGCTCAATGCCATCGCCCCGCTGCAATCTCAACCACACCGGAAAAGCGGCGTGGCTTCCTCTCGGCAGGTGGATAATGATGATGATGATGACCAGGTGGTCGAGCCTCCTCGCTACCCCCGTGGATGATCTCACCGAGAGCCGTCCTTGTGAGCTGCATGTTAAAGTTTTCAACCTATCCTTCAAGGCGGCGGTCGGCATCCTCTTACCTACAAGGTCTTACCATTGCCGTCCGGTCCAAGACGACTTTGCTGTTGTGATGGTGGATGAAGTGTTGAGAGAGTATGAGGGGTTGGTGCTTCAGCACCTTGCAGGTGAAGATGGGGAAATCAAAGAACTGGGAGAAGCCCGTAGAACCACCGTGCAATGGCGGAAGGAGAACATTGTGTTTCCAGGTGAGAAGCCAACAAGCAGGCCACCTCCGCCTCCTCCGCCACCTGTGCGGTCTCCTCCGCGTGATGATTCTCCTCTGCGCGATGATGATTCCCCTATCCATGACCAGTCTCCTCCGCGTGAAAATACTCCGCCGCCTCCTCCTCCTCGTCGGGAGACTCCGCCGCTTCCACCTAAGCAAAAGAGGAAGCGGTCCGCGGCACCTCCTACGGCTCCGAAGAGATCATCAACTCCAACGAGGGAACAGACTCCGAGTTGTTGCCACATGAGCAGGCCGAAGAGCAAAAGGCGTTTCTTGCAAGCTGCGCCGAAGAAGATGTTTATTCCACCGCAGACGGTGAAGCACTTTGCCGAGACGAGAATGAAGAGACCTGAGCTGAGAGCTGATTATGACCGCTCTCTTGGACAGTCCTCTAGAGCGATGAAAGAAGCAAAAAAGTCGCCCGGCTTGGACAGCAGGACATTCGGGCCGCACCCCACTTCATCGTGGAGCCATATCATGATCCAGAGACGGCATCGATGATCGAACGGGCGGCTAGAGCTCGGGGAGCATCAGTTGAGTACGAAGATTACTATCCAATGGCTCAAGTGGTAAACAAGTATAGATACGGATCTGATCTCGTCAAACCTGGCGAGCTCGCGCGTCTAGGGACTCAGATGCGAAGGTTGCATGACTGGTACCTGAAAGCCTGTCGAAGATGTGAAACCTACATCACGGTGTATCTTAGAGATGAGCATTACTTCCGGGGGGAAGACGAGATAAACATTGAGTTAGAAGAACTGTTTCGAGTTATTCAATCAAGACGCCCTCGACAAAGTCTGTCATCGGTTGCTACTGCTCGTAAGTGATTTATTTGTGTAATTAAGTTTGTAGCTCATTCATTTGCACTAACAATTATCCTCATTATATTCTTTGTGTACGCTATACATTTAATTATGCAGAATGAAGAAGCTGGAATACAAAAGAGGCAAGCTCCTACCGCTGGGGTTCATAGACCCAAACACAGTTCATGAAGTTACGGTTCGAGAGTTCGCCAAGGACACAGAGGACAACATCGTAATGTTTTTAGAGAAGCAAGCAGACAAAGAGGATATATTCTTTCCCTACAACTTCAAGTGAGTGTTATATATAACATACATTATGCTTGTGCACCTTCCACTTTATTCTCGTAATCATTGAGCTATGCTTGTGCGGTTTCCATTTTATTCTCCTAATCATTGATCTTCACCTTGGAGTCGTAAACGTCATGGACTCGAAACGTAAAGAATATGCGGAATGGGCGGACATGGCTGCCATCCTCCAGAGGTAGTTTCAATCAATTTCGTATTGGCATCTTCATCTGCTCTAATTCGAAGATATCATCAACTAATCAATTACTCATTTACTCATTATTTTTTGCCGGGCAGGGCTTGGAAACGGTTCATCAATACTGTTCCGGGTGAATGGAAACCGGAGCTTACATTTAGAGATTACCCTGTAAGTAGTACTATATATATAGCTATGTCCGTGAAACTTTATATATGATATTTACTTTCAATACGATGCTTGATTATTAGTTTGATCGAACTATTTTTTCGTAAAGTGTATGAGGCAGGAAAAGGGAATAACTTATGTGGATACTACGTCCGCACCTTCATGCGTGACATGTCCTGTCCCAAGGGTGGGGATGCCCAAATACACCACACTCGTGTACGATAACAAATTTTCACAATTAATCTTAATTAGTACCATCTATTGTATTGAGTTCCATTCATATATTGATCTCCTTTTTTAAATATAGATGACACGCCTACGGGACACTCTCATAACAGCGGATCAAGTAAAAGCAATTCAAGAGGAAATCGCGGGATTCTTTATTACCGAGGTCCTTACCCCAGGTGGAGAGCACTATCGGAAGATCGTGACGGCGGAGGATATTCGTTCAGGAAAAGTTGTATTGTAAATATGCATGCATTACGTGTACTCGTGTTGACTATGTCGTGTACTGTTGACGATGTCTATATATATTCATGACGATTTTTTGTGGTTTCTTGAATGATATATATGCATTGTCTGAAACTCGCCGCGGCAGAGAAACGCCTGGTACAGCCTAAATCCGTGCCGCGGCGAGAAATAGCAATTCTCTGCCGCGGCAGAGAAACATAGGCCCGGTTCGTACCACGAACCGGGACCAAAGCCCTTCCAGCGCGAGCTCCCTGGTCGCACCACGTGTTGAGGCCTTTAGGCCCGGTTTATCTTTGAACCGGGACTAAAGGGTACCCCTTTAGTCCCGCCTAGTTGGTCCCGGTTCAGGAACCGGGTCTAAAGGCCCAAATGGACCGGGCCTATTGCCCCGTTTTCCACTAGTGTAATGTTATGATTGTATTTCTAGGGAGGGTGCAATAATTTGCCTTTTTCCTTCATCAATTACTGAATTAGCTTTTTTTTGTCTACCCTAGCAATTAATGTACTTTTACTGTGGTGAGTTTTGGTTGCAATCGAGTAAAAAAACAGGTATGCGCATTAGTTAGCCCCCCTATTTCTCTGTTTCCGGCTCCGCCACTGCCCCGAATCATCTTCACATCGCTTGAGGCATGATCACCAGATCTCCCGAGCCTGGAGCAAGTCCGATGAAGGTTGGATAAAGATCAATGTAGAGGTAGCTTGAATAATTTCAAGAGAGCCTGGGTTGGTTTTCCCACCCTACAACCATCTTGGCGAGGTGGTAATCGCCGGCGTAAGATCAGTTCAAAACTGTCTGAATATCGAGGAGGCAGAGGCAAGGTCTTGCGCTGTGGGTCTGCAGGTGGTTGCCAGCGACTAGCATAATCCCATTTCCTCGAGTCTGATAACGCCCATGATGGTAGAACTCTCAGGGGGTAAGTGCAACCTGGTTTGGTCATGTACCTAAAACTTTGTATGATCTGATCATAAGTGACTCCGTAAACGCTGGTGTTATGAATGAAACTCCCCATTCCCTCAAAGAAAAATTGAAGCAGCAGGTCATGTCATCTATGCATGCACCCAACACAAACATTTTCATCTCACATACATCCCTGCATTTCCAAATGATAGCAGGCTAAGCACATAAATAGATGATAAGATAGATACAAATCCATAACAGAGTAGCAGGAACTAAGCAAATCAGCATCCATTACAAATCGACACACTACTATGACCCTGTTATCTCTAGGGTCGGATAGTACGGATACATATTGATTCTTAGGAAAGGAATTTAATAGAAGCTAAGCAAACTCGGAGAGGAGCGCCCTGAGAAACGGAGGGGCTGCAGCTGATGATCATCTGCTCCAAGAGGTAAGGCGGGAAAAGTGTAGGCAGCTATGTTTCTGATTCTGTGAACTCCATGCACTCCTTCAACCAGGAGCAGCGTGTGCGCCGAGCCACGCCAATAATGTCTTGCACAGTGGTCTCACGTATGCAACGACTGGCCAATATCTCTTCACAGATGGACTTAAGCCCTCCGAGACCATACTTTTCCGCGGCTTCAAGCAATTCCAGCAGCCAAGCAGTTTCTCCTTCCACATCTTCCGGTTCATCCACTGCAAAGTTGACCATCTTGAAGTTGGGCATTGCGCCTGTGTATATGAAAGTAAGCAAGCGCATGAAGACACTTGCTTTGATGCCATTTATCTGAACGACGCTTGGCGCAGTAACCCCCTCATCCATTGTGCCAAAGTGCCCTGAAGACCGCAGATCGGGCTGCAAGCACACACCGGTGAGCAGCAAACTTCACTCCGCCAACCTCAAAGGTAATGTCAGAGCCCTCCTTGCTAAGGAGGAGACTGCTGAAATGGCTTTGTATGGTGCCGGCGCTCTGCTCCTTGGTTTTCTGGACGACAGCAACATCACAAGGGATGGTGAAGCTTCCATACAACATATGTCTGGATCTTTCCAAAACATCCACATTTGCGAACAGTTTAAGTCCGTAACGTTGATGTCCTGCGAATTTCTGGCTTCGACGGTTCCTCATTGACTCTCGCAACTCTGGCTGGTCAATGAAACTGAAAACGAACCGAGCCTCCACACTCACTGATTGGTCAAGGACAAGGCAAACCGACATAAAATCCCGCTCCTTATAGTTTCTAGGGTAAAACTCGAGACACGAAAACCCTAGCTCCTGGTGTCGCCCCCGCGGGCGACCTAGGAGCTCCTTGGCGGCGCCCCTCCCTAGCCCCTCCACACCCTTCCTCCTCCTCCTCGCCGCCGCCTGAGGGCGTCGCCGGGCAAAGCCCGCGCGGCGTCGGCGGCGGCGGGGCTCCTCTGCTCCCTCGCGCGGTGGCGGCGGCGCGGGTCGTCGTGGCCGGTGAGGGCGCCGTGCTGGTAGGGCGCGGCGGCGAGGTTGCGCAGCAACAGCGTGGCGACTACGTGGTACCGGCGTGCCCGCGGCGGCGACGGTTCTCCGGAGCGGTCTGAGGCGGGCGGCGCGAGCTCGGAGGTGCGGCAGGCTTGTGGAGGTCGTGGGTGCCGCGGACGAGGCCAGGGGCGGCAGTGCGCGGCCGGTGGCAGCGTTCGCCCACCCCGTCACGGAGGTTCCCGGCGAGGTGCTGGGTAGTGTGGCCCAGATCTCGATCTGGCCACCTCGAATCGGGCCGAGGCAGGGGCCCACGCCCCATTCGACCCCATCCGCCTCCGCCCCAGATCTGTGGGCACCCGCAGCCATGGGGGCTGCTGGTTGCCGATCTGGCTGGTGGTGCCCTCCCGGTGTGGCGGCGGTGCGGCGGCGTTCCGGATCTGGTTAGATGGGCTCTCTGGCCGCCGCGATTGCGGGCCTGGGCAGGGGCCCAGGCTTTGGCCCAATCCATCTCCAGGTTTGGCGTGCCCGGCAGCCACGGGGGTTGTCGGTTTGCAGCTCCTCCCCCTCGCGATGTGGTGCATGTCTTCTTCGGTCTCGCAGCAGGAAGAGCTTGGATGCCGGGGCGGCGGCCCTGGAAAGGTGGGAGCTTCGCTGGTTGGCGGGCGAGCCAGGAGCTCAGGAGCTGGTCGGTGCCACGGTCGTGAGGGCGGCGTGGTACTCGGCGAGCAGTGTTCTGTGGCAGTGGCGCGGGGCCGTCCGGCGGTGGCCCGTTCCTCGTGGCAGGAGGTGTCGAGGTTTACCGAGGGGAAACCCTCGCCCTCTCTTGGGCCGTGGTGTCGGCGTCTGCGGACGTCGTGGCCTTCTTGAAGGCGCCGTCGTGGTAATCTTGACCCTCCTCGTGCTTCGGGTGAAAACCTAAGATCCGAGGATCAGGCGGTGGCGACTGACATAGGCATCCCAAATGGGCCTGCCGAAGATGGTACCCGGGGTTTACTGGAGGCCCAATACCCGAAGAATAAGAAGATTCGGGAGCCCAAGATTTACTAAGGAAAGATAGAGTTGTAATAAGAAGTGTTGTTTGTAATCTGGCGGGATGAGTTAGAAACCGTCCCGGACTCTGTAAACTTGTATAGCACGAATCCCTCGCTCCACCTCCTATATAAAGGGGGAGTCGAGGGACGAAGAATCAATCGAATCATTGTCTGCAAACCCTAGTTTTCATAATCGTCGAGTACTTTTCGGCTGAAACCTTCGAGATCTACTTACCCTCTACTTCCAACTAAACCCTAGCCTACAATCTATAGGCATTGACAAGTTGATACCTTGTCAATTGGCGCCGTCTGTGGGAACTAGAGGCGTAAGGAGCTGATCTCGATGGCACGCTCAAGATCTTCGACATCGTCAACCGCAAGCAACACAATGGATCGAGGTAAACGGATCGCTCGCTGGTCTTGTCGATTTTGTTCCTCACCCACCCTCCCGTTTGGATGCATATGCGTATCTGGCGGAGCCCATGGAGATGACGTTTGGAAGGTTCCACTTTCGCGTCGAGAAGGAAGGATCGTATCGTGTCGAGATTCCGATTTCGTCGGGATCGTCGGCGGTCGATTCCGATTTTTCAAACTATGCATCGTCAACCGAGTCAGGAGAAGAAGAAACCTCGGCGACATGCTACGTCAGCACCAGAGCAAGAGAGAAACTCGCCAAGATCTTCAACGACATGTCGTTTGAGTCATCTGCGGACTCATATATAAGCGATGGCTCAAGCGATGTCGAAAGTTGCGACTTCATCGACAAATCTCTCACAGTGGGCAAGGTCTTCATCAATCTCAATGATGATGTCACCAAACCCAACGTAGATCTGAGTACAAAATATCATCAGATTTACGCCATTGAAGATCAAGAGGAGACATCTGAGGCTTTCGACAGTCTGGGAAACCCATACGTTGATCCCTCCAATCTGCGACAAGGCCTGGGCAACAAATACGTCGGGCCAGAGCCGCGAGATAGAGTTCAACTGTCACAAGCAGCGTGGGACAGAGCCACGAGAGCTATGAACGGCACAGAACCAATGGCTACTACGGCCACACCAGAAGAACTGCAAGCATATCAATATAGGCTCGCACGAGCTGCCAGGGAATTGGAAAAACAGACAGCTGAGTTGAACAGGAGAAAGGAGGCAGCCTCTGCATCCAGCAGGAGAAGGGCAGATCTAAGTCGACAATCTAGAACCACGGGTGATAGCCATCGGGAGGCGCGAAACAGAGCAAGATCAAGGCTGCAACACATACCCGAAGCAGAAAGAGAGCACTTGGTCCAAAACCTCGACATGTCCTTTATGTCGATAGATACAAGAGGAAACATCATCCCTAAGACACCAGAGGCTGGGTATATGGCGACACATGCTTTTATCCTTGCATCTAAACCACCTCCAGGTGATCCAAGGGAAACACTGTACAATATGGCGGTAGCAGGAGTTGGAGCTATGGGGACAGCGTTTGTATCAACGCCTCCCGAAGGAGCGGCAAGACAAAATAGTCCACGACCACGCAGCGGCAACAGCGGCGGCACCTGAAGGGCCAAGTGGAGCAAGAGACACAGCCGCACAAGCAAGAGTCGACAGAGCGCGGCAGAGCAGAAGGGATCATCGGCAATCTCCGGAGTTGAACGACGAAGATATGTGTGGCTTGCCATGCTTTACGAGGAGAGTCCGAAAAACTCGAGTCCCCTCAGGATTCAAGTTACCCGATAACTTCAAGAAGTTCGACGGCCTCCAAGATCCAGAGGATTGGCTAGTCGACTATCTGGGAAACGGTGAAGCTCACGGGAGGAACTAGGGCAACAGCCATGCAAAGTATCCGGGTGCACTTGAGTGGAGCCGCACGATCTTGGATAAAGAAACTCGCCCCAGGATCCATCGACAGCTGGGAAAGTTTCGAGGATGTGTTCGTCAAGAACTTCAGATCCACGTGCAAAAAACCCGCGTCGTTAGAGGAGTTGAGAGCGTGTCGACAAAAGCCAGATGAGCCAATGAGGAAGTACATCCAGAGGTGGAATATCATCAAAAACTCGGCAGAAAATATATCTGACGAGAGAGCAATAGATGCGTTTGTTGCAGGAGTAAGGCGTGGAGATTTTGTCGAGGACTTGGGAAGGACCAATCCAAAGACAGTATCCGCGTTAATGGAGATAGCAAATAAATGGGCAGATGGAGAAGACGCTGTCCACAACAAACGACACAGGTCGCCAGAGGAGGACCGCGGTCGAAACTATCAACCAAGGCGAAGATTTCCTCGGACGTACCAGAACTACGACGCTCCGGGACAAATTTCGGCGAGGTTTTCGGACAAATACGGGAGGAAGCAACAGAGATGATTACCAGAGAAGCAGTGAACAGCGAGGTGATAACAGGGATGATTCACGCAATAGGCAAAATAGCGGGCCTAGGTTCCCAAGACCTTTCGTGTCCCCTGAAGAGATGATGAACGGACCGTGCCAGATGCATTTTTTCCTCGACAGCAACGGCAAAAGACAGTCAGGGCACTTGCAGAAGGACTGTCGAAATTTTCAGGCAATGTTGCGGTATGCAGAGAACGCCAATGCGCGAGCAGCACAGAGAAATCCTCGGGAACCCAGGAGTGAGATCCACTTGCCGCCTCCTCCTGCGATTACGGATGACAATCGGCATCGGCTCGGAATAGCGGCAGCACCTGCACCACCACCCTATGTTGATCCTAACTCCAACGGAGCGGTGTCGATGATTCGAAGGGAAGGCCGTCCAATAGAGCTCGAAAGTAATCTCACGACAGGTGTTTATGGCAGAGAAAATGCCTCCACCAACGAGTTGAGTACCTTAATTGGTCAGGACAAGACATCGGCTTCACAATAGCAGATCATCCGTAGCAAGTTCCTCGACCAGGGCAATCAGCACTTATTTTGCCAGCAGTTATCGCGGGATTTGATGTTTCTCGAGTGTTCATAGACGGCGGCAGCAGCTTAAACCTTATGTATGCCGATACATTGAGGAAGATGAACATATCCTTAGCAAACTTGAAACCAACAGACACAAGGTTCCACGGCATCACACCAGAGAAACCAAGTTATCCATTGGGAAAGATCAATCTTGACGTTCAGTTTGGGACCCGAGAAAATTACGAGAATCGAGAGGCTTGAGTTCGAAGTCGTGGATTTCCCGTCGCAATATCACGCTCCGTTGGGACGACCAGCATATGCTAGATTTATGGCGGTGCCGCACTATACATACTTGTTGTGGAGGTTGCCCGGACCAAAGGGACCAATCACGATCAAAGGAAGTTTTGCCTTAGCCGATAAGTGCGACAAGGATTTCCACCGGTTGTCGAAACTTTCGGGATGCAAGCTGAGTACTTGGCGTCAAAAAGCATGACCGATTACGACGTATCGCCGGACGTTGGGAGGCCAAACAAAGAATCAACTTTCAGATGCGAGAAAAATTCAAAAGAGGTGCAGATTCACCCGACAGACCCAAAAAAGACGACATCTATCGCAAACGACATGGATATCGCATAGGAAAGCGCGCTCGTCGAGTTCCTCCGTGAGAACTGGAAAATCTTCGCATGGTGTCCAGCTGACATGCCAGGAGTACCCAGGGAACTTGCCGAGCACCACCTAAACTTGGATCCACTAGCGAGACCAATCAAACAACCTTTGCGGCGTTTTTCGGAACCAAACCGCAAAGCCATGCTATCAGAAATCAATCGACTACAAGAAGCTGGATTTATAAAAGAGATATTTACAGAAGCCACATGGGTAGCAAATCCCGTGCTGGTGCCGAAGAAAAACACTAAGGTCCTTCGCATGTGCGTCGACTTTACGTGTCTCAATAAACATTGTCCAAAGGATCACTTTCCCCTCCCGAGGATCGATCAAATTATCGACTCCACGGCTGGATGTGAACGTCTTTCCTTCCTGGATGCATACTCTGGTTACAACCAGATCAGATTAAAAGAAGAAGATGAAGTAAAAACTGCGTTTATTACACCTTACGGCGTGTTTTGCTACAGAACAATGCCCTTTGGTCTAAAAAATGCGGGAGCAACATATCAGAGGATGATGCAGAAGTGTTTGGCGACACAGATTGGGAAGAACGTGCAAGTATACATCGATGATGTCGTCATAACATCAAAAAAGGGGGCAACGCTGATTGAGGATCTCAAGGAAACCTTCGACAACCTCGATAAGTTCTGCCTCAAACTGAACCCAACGAAGTGTTCTTTCGGCGTCCCAGCAGGAGAACTTCTGGGTTTCCTAGTCTCAGCAAGAGGGATTGAAGCAAATCCCGATAAAATACAAGCTATCGTAACAATGAGGAAGCCAACAAAGTTGAAAGAAATACAACAGCTAACTGGGCGAGTCGCAGCTTTGAGCAGATTCGTCGCAAGGTTGGGAGAAAAAGCGTTGCCGTTCTACGCGTTGATAAAACAAGGAGATAAATTTCAGTGGAACGAAGAAGCCGACAGAGCTTTCGAGGATTTGAAGCGTACAATCTCGACACCACCAATCTTGGTGGCGCCAAAAGAAAGGGAACCTCTCCTGTTGTATATCGCAGCCACGCCCCAAGTAGTGAGCACGGCGCTAGTTGTCGAAAGGGAAGAAGAAGGAAAGCTCCACGGCGTGCAGAGGCCAGTATACTTCGTTAGCGAAGTTTTATCGCCCTCAAAACAAAGGTATCCGCAGTACCAAAAGATAGCATACGGAGTGTTCACGACAGCACGAAAATTGCGTCACTATTTTTCGGCACATCCGATCATAGTGGTCAATGAAGCTCCTTTGTCAAATATATTGAACAACCCAGAAGCTACGGGTCGTGTCTCCCTTTGGGGAATAGAACTTTCCCCTCGGGACATCACGTATGAAAAAAGAAAAGCAATCAAGTCGCAAGTTCTGCCGGACTTCATCGCAGAGTGGATGGAGTTGCAAAATACAGGACCTCCAGATTTGTCGAGAACTTGGACCATGAATTTTGACGGGTCCAAAAGACTAGAAGGAGCTGGCGCAGGAGTAGTACTCATATCACCTGAAGGCGACAAATTGAAGTACATCCTTCGGATGACGTTCCCTAACGCATCTAACAATGAAGCAGAATATGAGGCTCTAATACACGGGATGAAGATGGCGAAAGCCTGCGGAGCAACTCGACTGAAAATCTTTGGCGATTCACAGTTGGTGGCACAGCAAGTTATGAACCAATGTGACGCAATCAATGATAGCATGATGGCATACAAGGAGGTGTACAACGAGCTCGAGAAGTTGTTCGATGGATGCGAAGTAAACCATGTTAGTAGATTGAGCAACGACGAAGCCGACGTTCTTGCAAACATCGGGTCGCAATGCCTTGCAGTCCCGCCAGGTGTATTCTGGGAAGAGGTAACAGAGAGATCCACTAAGTCGACAAAATCAAAAAAGAAGGAGAAGAAACCCTCGGGGGCTACCAAGGACAAGCAAGAGGACGAAGAAGAAGATCAGGACCTGGTCATGGTGATACAAATACCATGGATGCAACCGTACATATCATACATCCTAAGGAAAGAAATACCCGACGATCCAGTTGAGGCAAGGCGAGTAATTCGACGCTCCAAAGCTTTCACGGTGGTCAAGGGAGAATTGTATAAACGAAGTATTTCAGGCGTCTTGCAAAGGTGCGTCACACCCGAAGAAGGAAGAATAATCCTGAAGGATGTACACGAAGGAATATGTGGCCACCACGCAAGTAGTCGAGCTATCGCAGCCAAGGTCTTTCGGGCAGGATTCTACTGGTTGACAGCAATCGAGGACGCCAAGGACATAGTAAGAACTTGCGACGCGTGTCAAAGGTTTGCCGCAAAACCTCATTCTCCAGCAGCGAGCTAGCACCAATACCATTATCATGGCCCTTTGCTCAATGGGGACTTGATATGGTGGGCAAGTTACACAAATCCCGGCCAGGAGGAAAAGAGTACATGCTGGTAGCCAGTCGATAAGTTTACAAAGTGGATAGAAGCGAAGCCGATAAATTCACCGGACGGAGCATCCGCAGTAAAATTTGTCAAAGGCCTCGTCTTCAGATTTGGAGTGCCACACAGCATCGTCACAGACAACGGCAGTAACTTCACATCCCATGAATTCAAAGATTATTGCGAAGAGGTGGGTATCAAGCTGAACTTTGCGTCAGTTGCACATCCTCAAACCAATGGGCAAGTCGAGAAAGCCAATGGCATCATCTGCAATGGCATCAAGAAGCGCTTATTAGGACCACTGGAAAAAGCTCGACATACCTGGCCAGAAGAACTACCAAGCGTGTTGTGGAGCATCCGAACAACACCAAACACAGCAACGCAGGAAACTCCGTTTTTCCTGGTTCATGGAGCAGAAGCGGTACTACCAATAGAGATAGAGCATAACTCTCCACCTGTCGCTGAATATGATGAAGAAACGTCGAGAAAAGCGTTAGAAGATGACGTTGACGCACTGGATGAAGTTCGAGATGAAGTATTATCTCGGGTAACCAAATATCAACAGGACTTGAAGAATTACCACAGTCGACGTTTACGGCCAAGATCTTTCCAGGTGGGAGACCTAGTTCTTCGGCTCACGCAAAAAAGTCATGAAAAACTCGAGTCACCATGGCTTGGTCCTTACATTGTCACGGAGGTAATCGGAGGAGGAGCATACAGGATAAAGGACAAGAAGACAGGGGTGGAGGAGCCAAACCCCTGGAACGTGGCGCAACTCAGGCGGTTCTACGCCTAGAGTCGAAATATAGTCTTTGTAAAACTTCAATGTACTGAAACGCCCGCGAGTTTTCAGACGCACTCTTTTCCTTTTTCGGGGCACCGAGTGGGGCCGGAGAAGGTTTTTAATGAGGCGGGCTCGCGGTGCTGCAATATAATAAAGATAGTGACAGTATAACTTTTCTTCTTTATCGACATGATCAAAGTCTTTGCTCCGACGAATTTCAAATATAGCTCATCGACAAAAGAAAAGCCTTGCTTTGGTATTCAAATACCTCGTGAGACGATAGAAATACAAAATAGTACTCAATAAAAAGCTCGGGGGCTCATCTCCGCCATAATTATATAAATGCCTTGGTTCAAAACCTCGCAAATATACACCGAAACACTCGGGGCTAGACAAACAGAGAAATATAATGATTGCTTTACAATATAGTCATGGATTACAAACAAAAAATATCTACAAGAAGAAAATAACTAATCTTGATTCAATATGTCATCAAGGGTAACTCTGTTTTCTTCAGGAGCAGCACCAAGAAAATCGGCATAATGGCCATCGGCAAAAAAGTCGGCATCCATCCGAAGCAGGTCCTCAATCATTTCTTCGGCTATAGGCGTAACCTTCGTGTTAATCCTGTCAACACCAACTCTCCGACGTTTTACCTTTTGGTGAACTTTCTCGACAACCTGGGTAAGGTCAAGTTTCGAGTGGCAGATCTGGAGCATGATAAGAGCAAATCTGGCGCCAGCTACCAGTTGAGCTTTGACAAAATCATGGATACTGCGAGCATCCCTGAACCTTTCCATCAAGTCAGGAAGAGTTTTTGGCTGGACGTTCCGAGGAAACATGGAGTTGTAAACCATGGACAAGGTCTTCGTACAGAAATCAAGGAAATCGCGAGTTTGAGAGGCGCGATCTTGAAATCTGACAATTTGGCGGGTCCTTTCTGGGGTAGCCCAAAACAAAGAACCATGGTCCAGGGAAAGATTAACAAGGAGGGTTGTCCTAGCATTTACCCTCTCTTCCTCGGCAGCAGCATCAGTAAAGGCACCTATCAAAACAAAGAAGTGGAAACCTTTAAAAAGACAGTAGCATGAAGATGGAAGATATCAGAGGATGAAACAGGCATACCCGACATATCTGCACTGGCTTCATTCATTAATTCGAGCATGAAATTTTCTCGAGTAGTCGCCTTTTCAGCTTCGGAAGCAGCAATTTCTTTAGCAGCCACGGCCTCGTGAGCTTGCTGAAGAGCAATTTTTTCGGCTTCAGATGACTTACGAGATTGCTCCATCATCACAAGTGTTTGCTTCTTCGCATACTGAAGTTGTTGCCGAAGTTCATCCAGTTCTTGCGACAAGGTATCGTCGACAGGAGCGGTATCAGCAAAAGCTCTCCTCGCATGGGAAGAAGAAGGCGAAACATTGGAAGGAGCGGCAGATGGAGTATAATTGTCAAATATCAACTGAAATTTAAACAAGACAACATCAAACAACCAGCAAAGATAGAAGTTTTCATTAATTTCTTGGAATAATTACAAGGGCATTACAGTGGAGCTAAGGAAATATGTGTCGCCAAATGACTACTTTGGCGACAGGAGCAAAAGAAATAGAAAGAAAAACAGAGGCATGCAACTAGACCTCCGGCCTTGACGAGCTAGGAGTCGACGATGGCTTAATCCCGAGATACGCCAAGATCTTCTTGGTGTTGGGCTTGGCCGCCTTAATCAGTGACTTCCACCTTGACTGCTCTATTTGCTCGGTGTCGCCAACTTTTATCCAGTCAATAGTCTGTCGACTGTCAGCAACCAACGCGACAGTGTTCTGAACGGCGACCTTCATATTTTCTTGGCGCACCTTCAATCCAAGGTCTTCCGAGGTATTGAACATCTTGGCGAGGTTAAGGAAAGTTGCGGGTTCTTCTTTCTTCGGGAAGAAGTAAGGGAACAACGCCGACAATCCTGCACTAGCATTCGCCACGCCTTCACGAATTTCGCGCCCGTGAAACTCCAGAAGAGAAAGTGCGTCAAGGAGAGGATCGTTGACGGGATTATCCAGATCAAAATCCTGGTTTGTTTGGGCTGCCACACAAGACAAGACATCGGTCAACAACCAAGAAACAGGGAAGTGCAATAAAATAAAAGAGATTGATAATATTACTCGAGTACGTCGACTTTGCGACTTCGGACGCTTGAGGATTCCTTCTTCACGAGAAGCTTGTGCAGCTTTGTGCTCATCGAAGGCAGCTGTCGCATCCTCAAGTTTCTTCTGCAGTTCCTCGACACCAGCAGCTTTCGCCTTAGCTTCATCAGCTTCGACCTTGGCTTTGCTAGCAGCGAGTTCGGCCTTCTTGCGAGCCGCCTCACTTTGCTCAAGTTTTTGAGCAAGTGCGTCGGCGCGTTCGTTGGCCTCTGCAAGTTTCTCTGTCAAGATATAGAAAATAGAGAGAAGAAAGATCAAAAATCGCGGCGAGCAACAGGAGTGACAAATTAAGGAAAAACAGCAAGTATGAAAGTCGTTACCTTCGGCTCTGTTAGCACATTCACGGTACCCAATAAATTGGGAACCGATGCGCAGAAGATCCTTGATCATAGGCTGTTCAACGTGAACACAGTAAGAGAAACATCGGCATGAAAAAGAGAAAAGGTGTGACAAAACAAAATAAGAAAAATATAGATGTCGACAAACTTACATCATCTAAGAGCAGAGTCGACGAACCGCCTAGCCGAGGGCGGGATCAACAATCTTTTCCACCCTTGCCCTTTTTGGTGAAGGGGCACGGGGGCTTGATGGCGGAGTAGTGGTGACGACGTTTTGTTGAGGAGGCGACGTTTCTTCTCCTTCAACTAGCGTGTACGAGGCAAGTACGATACGTGACGTGCTTGTCCGAGGAGCCACGTCAGTAACTGGTACTTCTTCCTCCTCATCTCTGTTGATCAAAAAATCGGCAGTATAAAAAGCAAGACAAGATAAATATTTCGAGTACAAGAATAGAGAGATAAAGACGACTTACGAGCTGACGAGGGATTCAACATAAGGATCGTAAGCTGCCTTCGGATGGGAAGGAACAACTTCTTTAGCCTTAGAGGTGCCAGAATCCTCGGCATCAGTTCTTTTCCTTTTGTTCCTTGGAGAAACAGCAGGAGGAAGGGACTGCGTTGACTCACTGGCTTCAGACTCAACTTCTTTTTCATGAGAAGCCGCAGATTTGTGAGAACCCGCGACTTCACTTTCAGGAACAGAAGAGCCTTGAGTATCTTCGGCAACGATGGCCATTTCTTCGACTTCTCCACCCTCAGGAAGAGGGGGAAGGGAAGTCATAGTAGGATGGTTCTGTAAAAAAAAGTGACAAAAAGGAAATTAAAGAGAAGACAATACAATGAGATGCAGAACAAAATAAAAACTCGGGAAGACAAAATACCTCAGGGAGTGGATTGGTGGAGCTGTACGGTTCCACGCGACTTGGGGAAGGAATTGGGTCTTTGCCCAGACGAGAAAGTCTTCGAAGCAACTTCTCGAAGTCCTTGGTGGACAGATCATTGGAGATTACTGTTGGCGTCATTTTTACCAGAGTACGTCCAAAGGGGATTTTTGCGAGCCTGAAGAGGCTGCACTCTAATCTTAAGGAAGTAGGCAGTGATTTGAACACCAGACAGCTCCTTGCCTCGAGTGTTTTGAAGTTGATGAATACGAGACATGAGTGCCTCTGTCGCCTTTTTCTCTTCCTCAGAAGCCTCGGCATCCCAGGAGCGGCGGCGCTGGATTTTGGCATTTCCGTCGAAGGGGATTATGTTGTGCTCAACGGAGTTGGCACTTTCTTCGTGAATGTAGAGCCACTTTTTGCGCCATCCTTGGACAGAATCGGGAAACTTGACGTCGAAGTAGTCGACATCAGTACGGACACAGATAACAACGCCACCTATGTTATAAGTGGCGTTGTGGGAGCCATTGCGGCGGAGGCAGAAAATGCGTTTCCACAGAGCCCAATTGGGAGGGATTCCGAGGAAACATTCGCAAAGCGTAATGAAAATAGAAATATGAAGGATTGAGTTGGGGGTCAGCGGGTGCGGTTGAATCCCATAAACAAAAAGAAGGCCGCGGAGGAAATCGTGGATTGGGGTCGAAAGGCCGCGGATTAGATGATCAACAAAACTAACCCGGTACTCCATTGGAGGATTGGGGTAGCTTTCTTCGCTAGGGAAGCGGATGGCGCCTTCTTTCTTCATGAGGCCAAGCCTCTTCAGCGTGTTGGTGTCTTGGTTGGAGATTTTGGATCTCTCCCACTCAAGATCCTCGGCGGCCATCTTGGATTCCGGGGTGCTGTGGCGAGTCAGACGCGCGCGCGGTGGCATCAACGGCAATGGGCAGAGCAATGTGTGTGCATGCGGAAGATTGGAGAGAGTTGGGCGCAGGGGAGTTTTGCGAAGAGGAACAGGTGAGCGGCGCAAGCGAGGGATGAACGGAGGTTGAAGAAAGGTTTATATAAGACTCGGGTGAGGCAGTGTGCCGTTGGATGAAGAAATCGTGTGGTGAGAATGGATCTTCTAGATACAAGGGCAAAACAGTATTTTTACTGAGATAGGCGTTACCGTACGTGCGCCAGGAAAAGCGGAGGACGTGTGTCCCCCACTTGCACGACGTGTCAACATGGTAGAAACAATGGACCCACAGAGCAGAAAAATTACGACTATTCGAGAAGGATGAAGTAAATTTGATTAAGGGAAGCATGTCGACAAGATAAATAAAAGAAGATTGGCGACAGAAAGAATTATTCAATACTTCGGGAGCCTTTGACCAAATACAAGTTTTTGCCCAAATGCTCGGGGGCTACTTTGGAAAAAAGTAAAATTTCGAGTATGACAATATAGAAATTGTGGGAGCCTACAACCAAGCACAAGTCTTTGGCTGTAGCCTCGGGGGCTACTCCCATCGGGAGCGCTGTTCGCGCACCCGAGAGATTAAAAAAAAAAAAAAAGAAGAAGAAAGAGATCATATTGGGAAATAATGACAATATAGCGACAAGGTGGACTAAAATGTCGAGCCTACAACCAAGCACAAGTTCTTGGTTGTAGCCTCGGGGGCTACTCCCATCGGGAACGCTGTTCGCGTGCCCGATGAAGTTAACAAAGGAAAAATAGAAAAGCCAGAGAGTATACTTCGAGTTATAGTTAACTCTACATATACTCCCATCGGGAGAGTAACATAAGTCATATGTGACTCGATAAAATGTGCCATTCCAACAGCCGGAAAAGCACTCGACAATATATTCTCAGAACGCCGAAGTTGCGATCAATTTCTGAATGCCGCAAATCTGCGAAGGTAAGACCCCAGATCCGTTCTGCTGGGCGTGGCATCGCCAAAGACTGCGCTCTGCTACCTTTATCCGTATCAGCAGATACGAAGAAAAATCCTAACGGACGCGTTAGGTACCCGATAAATTTGACTGGGACTCGACAGAATGGTAAGACCTTAAGCGGCACTCGTCGAAGTTTACACCGGTATCCCGAGATCATGTCCGGGGACGTGATTTTGAAGTAGGTTTTTGCGGATTGCCACTAGAGCGAGTTAACTAGTACCTGATCCGTCGGATGAACTAGCCCCAACTACCATTATCCCTGTACAATATAGAATTTTATGTGAAGAAGTATAAAAAAGTTAAAGCTTCCGAATAAAAATAAACAGTGGAGATTTTCCCTGACTCTACGATTCAAGCAAAATCTCGGGGGCTACTGACATAGGCATCCCAAATGGGCCTGCCGAAGATGGTACCCGGGGTTTACTGGAGGCCCAATACCCGAAGAATAAGAAGATTCGGGAGCCCAAGATTTACTAAGGAAAGATAGAGTTGTAATAAGAAGTGTTGTTTGTAATCTGGCGGGATGAGTTAGAAACCGTCCCGGACTCTATAAACTTGTATAGCACGAATCCCTCGCTCCACCTCCTATATAAAGGGGGAGTCGAGGGACGAAGAATCAATCGAATCATTGTCTGCAAACCCTAGTTTTCATAATCGTCGAGTACTTTTCGGCTGAAACCTTCGAGATCTACTTACCCTCTACTTCCAACTAAACCCTAGCCTACAATCTATAGGCATTGACAAGTTGATACCTTGTCAGCGACGCTCTTGTGTCGTGCTCTTCTTGAAGACACCGTCTTGGAGCTCACAGTTCGCGGCTCTCCGTTGGTGGTGGGGAGGCACGGTATTCGTCGACCTTTGTGCTTCGGGTGAAAACCTAAGATCCGCGGATCGGGCGGTGACGGTGCTCTCGCGTCGTGTTCTTCTTGAAGACGCCGCCTTGGAGCTCACTGTGTTTCTGCGAATGATGTTGTCTCTTTGCTTGGCGACCATCGGCAAGGCTTGCGCCGTCCCCTGCGTCTTCGTCGAGTTTCCCGGGTGCTGCTTGTTGGGGTCCGAACGGCGGTGGTCGATGCACAGTGGTGGTCGGTCACTGGTGGCGCTGCCCGCGGCGGGGAGTTCTGTTGACGGCGTGCGTGTTCGATGGCTCTCCCTTGGGTGAGCCCCGGCCCGACACTGTTGCTGTCCGGTGTCTTCTCCGAGTCTTCGTAGGCTTCGTAAGGGTCGTGATCGCCGTTCGAGGTTCCGGTTGTAGCCGTTTGGCAGCTCGTGTGGGTGTGTGGGTGTGTGTTGTAAGCTGGGTTCAGCTCCTTGTACCTTGTCGCCGTTGAGGGCGTTATTAATTTAACGTCGGGCCTTTGGCCTTTGATCTAAAAAAAAAAAAACTCGAGACACCAGGTATGGCCTCCCACAATGAAACGACGAGACCGGACACAGTCAGTATATTCTAGGTCTATGAAGCTTTCAACCACGAGCAGGTGGTAGCCGCTGTCGGCTTCAGTTTCGACCGAATCAGACTCGCAACACTTGCCATCAACAATGTGCCACCAGCAAAAGCCATGGTCGGCAAGCCTCTGATCGAGCTGCGAAGACTGTAATGAACATATAAAGGATATATGACAACTGTGAGATGGGTTGCCGTACTGTTAGAGAAAGGACCAAATACCCAGATTTATATATATAGAAAGCTCAAATCTCCTTGCTGGAGATACCAGCTACAAACCAAAACAAGAGAAACACAAAAGGACATGCAATAAGTCTTTCAGCTACAGAAGATAGAAAGAGCTCTTTTACGGTACACACACAAAGTCCTTATGGGCCGTCCGTTTTCTCAATCCATTGGTCAAGATTAATCTCCACAAGTCCTCAACACAAGTAGTGGTACTGGGTCCATGATTAAACCAAGAAACAAGTGTTTCCAAATTACAATCTACTCAGTTATCATCATCCTGGTAGGTTTCAAATGTTATGGAAATTACGTTTTATTATTTATTCATTCTATCTATTATACGCTTTTGCTTCCGTACGCACACTCTCCAAACTCGCCAAGTCGTCAAAACACATGGACGGTCAGGATGCAGCGATACGTGTTCGTGTCTGGGGGCAGGATCGTCCTCCGGAAAACTACTGCGGGTTTGGCTGGGTTCGTACGGCCTACGTAGAAGCCCGTATAACGCGAAACGTTGTGTATTATACGCGTACGTCTACACACGCCCACAACCGAACCGCCGCTCCTATATATTACTTTTTTCCCAGTCCTCTTCTGTCGAAACTACTCCCTACCAAATCAATCCCCAAATCGGGAAAAAAATCCTAGGTCACGAATAGCAGAGCACTCTCTTTTGCTTTCGCTCTCGCTCGTCAATGGAGAAGGGGCAGGCGGAGAAGGGAAAGGGGAAGGAGGCGGCGTCTGAGGAGACGAAGTGGGCCGCACCGTCGGCGGCCGGAGCTGCCGCAGATCTGAGCTCCTCTTGGGGCCCGTCGCGATTCGGCTCCGCGGTGGCTGCCCCGGCCAAGAAGAAGCGTCCGTACGAGACGGAGGTGCAGATCCGCCGTCTCAAGAAGAAGAACATGAAGAACAAGGAGAGGCAGGAGAGGAAGGCGGCGGGGCTGAAGATCAACAGCCCGGACGACGTGCCGACGTTCAACGAATCAGACTCCGACGACAGGTCCGAGGTATATTTCTCAACTTCTCAACCAATTTTTTGCTTTAGATCTCAACTCTCTTGCCATGGGGAGGGTTTTTTTAGATCCACAGGGGTGCTCAAAGCCGGTTCCATTTCGTGCTTTGTTGGTTCGTCTTAGGGTTTTTTTTTGCTCTAGTGCGTTTTAGTTTAGGGGACGACCACGGTGAGGTATGTTGGAGGATTTATTTGGCTGTGGCTTGGATTGTTTTGTGTTATTGCTAACGTAGCAATGAACTAGTTTATGTTAAATGAAATTGGGGTGCATCCATTTTCATTAATCTTATCATCAGAGCTTATGCTGCATGTATGCAAGGGGTTAGCACTAGGTAAAAAATTATGTAACCATGTGAGTCCCTTTTTTCTCCTTGCATAAGGTTTAAAATTGCTAGCCATGAGCATGGATACTGAATTTGCTAGGTTTGATCAGACAGAGTTGAGCAACAGGGTTGTCATAATAAGGGTTGTCATAATAAGGCACTGCTCCATTGTTTAACACTGTCATGATATGTATAAAAGAATCTTGCTAATTTTGCGCAATTGAACTTTCTGTTTATGACATTCTTCATAGTTGTATTAATTTTTCAACTGAATAAGCGTGTTTACTGTGGCCATTAGTTGGTATATGATTTCCAAAAGGAAGGTTAACGAATTTATTTAACCGTGTGATTAAGAGATGCTTATCATATTAATTTAACACTTATTTGCATCAATTCGAACAAAAGTTGTTAACTGGTTAATTCACATTATTGCTATAATGTCATATTTATACAAGTTTTAAATTACAGATGCTATCTACAGTTAGTAACTAATGTGCATTATTGCTTTACTTACTTATTTATACAAGATTTAAATTAGATATGCTATCTATAGTTAGTAACTAATGTGCATTTCTACAAATAACTAATTTGCATTGTTTTCATTCCATTTCTATTTAAAGTCATTACATTGTTTGTATGCAATAGCAGCTAATTAACCTACTTTACTTCATTTAACAGGAGGATCCTTCGGATGATGTTTGTTCAGACCGGGATGTTAGGCACCAGAAGAGCAGGCACGTTCTCCGCAAGCTTAGGGTTGGGGCCATTCCCTACCTTCTTGGTTCAGGGAGGTTCAAATGCTCCTGGTGCAACCGCAAGGTACTGCTGTCGGACTTCCTCGGCATGTACCAGCATGCCACCTACACCGATATTGGCAACGAGCAGACAGCCGCACACCTCAGGGCCAAGCATGCCGCCTATGGCCTGTTCCTCAAGAAGTACGTCCCCAGCCAGTAGGAACATAGTTCAGACACAACATAATAAACATCTAGCAGGTAGGCAGGTAGCGGCAACTAAGAGAAGACAGCATCCCCGCATGTTCCTACTTACTGGGGACGTACTTCTTGACAAACAGGCCATAGGCGGCATGCTTGGTCCTGAGGTGTGCGGCTGTCTGCTCGCTGCCAACACCGGTGTAGGTGGCATGCTGGTACATGCCGAGGAAGTCCGACGGCAGTACCTTGCGGTTGCACCAGGGGCACTTGAACCTCCCTGAACCAAGAAGGTAGGGAATGATCCCAGCCCTAAGCTTGCGGAGAACGTGCCTGCTCTTCTGGTCTCTATCCTCCCGGTCAGAACAAACATCATCCGAAGGATCCTCCCGTTAAATGAAATAAAGTAGGTTAATTAGCTGCTATTGCATACAAACAATGCAATAACTTTAAATAGAAATGGAATGAAAACAATGCAAAGTAATTATTTGTAGAAATGCACATTAGTTACTAACTATAGATAGCATATCTAATTTAAAGCTTGTATAAATAAATAAGTAAAGCAATAATGCACATTAGTTACTAACTGTAGATAGCATCTGTAATTTAAAACTTGTATAAATAAGACATTATAGCAATAATGTGAATTAATCAGTTAACAATTTTTGTTCGAATTGATGCAAATAAGTGTTAAATTAATATGACAAGCATCTTTTAATCACACGGTTAAATAAATTTGTTAACATTCCTTTTGAAAATCATATACAAACTAATGGCCGCAGTAAACACGGTTATTCAGTTGAACAATTAATACAACTATCAAGAATGTCATAAACAGAAAGTTCAAGTGAGCAAAATTAGCAAGATTCTGTTATACATATCATGACAGTGTTAAACAATGGAGCAGTGCCTTATTATGACAACCCTGTTTCTTAAATCTGTCTGATCAAAACCTAACAAATTCAGTATCCATGCTCATGGCTAGCAATTTTAAACCTTATGCAACGGGAAAAAAAGAACTCACATGGTTACATAATTTTTTTACCTAGTGCTAACCCCTTGCATACATGCAGCAGAAGCCCTGATGATAAGTTTGATGAAAAGGGATGCACCCCAACTTTATTTAACAGAAACTAGTTCATTGCTACATCAGAAACAGCATAAAACAATCCAAGCCGCAGCCAAATAAATCCTCCAACATACCTCACCGTGGTCGTCCCCTAAACTAAAACGCACTAGAGCCAAAAAAAAAAACCCTAAGACGAACCAACCAAGCACGAAATGGAACCGGCTTTGAGCACCCCTGTGGATCTAAAAAAAACCTCCCCATGACAATATAGTTGAGATCTAAAGCAAAAAAAATTGGTTGAGAAGTTGAGAAATATACCTCGAACCTGTCGTCGGAGTCTGATTCGTCGAAACGTCGGCATGTCGCCCGGGATGTTGATCTTCAGCCCCGCCGCCTGCCCCGCCACCTTCCTCTCCTGCCTCGCCCGGGATGTTGATCGATGAGGAATTTAGGTCGCTATTTATGGGGTGAGATTTCGGAGATATGTGTGGTTCAATTTCTTTTGTGCACATTTGTGGAAGGTTGCTATTACAGGGTTGTCTTATTGCAATACTGGAATTATTTGGTTGCTTTTAGGTGTGAGGAACTAACTTAGCTAAAATGTTTTCTTTGCCATATAGTTTTTTTGTATTCTCTAGCAAGTGTATGTGCTATGAAATTAAAGGTTCTTGATATGTTGATGATACAAGCCATATTCCCCGGTTATATGGTTTACTTCAATTTTCATCAGCCAGGATAAGGTCATATAGATCCTCTCCCACACTAAGATTAGGTTGTTTAGGAGCATGAAATCAAAGTTTAGTAGTCCTTTGCTCTCATCATAGTTTGTGTAGATTAAGTTGTTCCGGGGGTATCCTATAACGTGAAACTAAAGTTAGGAGCATGCATGGGAGCTACCTAAGATTCAGTTTGGGTCACTGAATCTTCTGTTCTAGGTTCAGAGGAAGTGTCAAAACATACTACTAAATTTGTTTTTCATCCTCCAAAATCGACAAATGCCATTCAAAGGATCGCATGCAGTAATAAAAAGGAAACTGTAGTATCTATCTTACCAAATTGTGGGCCAGTGCAGGTCAATGGATGTACAATTTTTCTCCTAGTAATGGTGTTCTCAAGAATGTAAAGTCTGAAGCCACGATTCCTTCAGTTGGGCCTGTTAGCAATGTAAAGGATACTAAAACGATGGTTTCTTCAGCTGGCCCTATCAGCGATGTAAAAAAGACTGAAGCTCCAGTTCCTTCAGCTGGTCCTATGAACATTGTAAAGAAGAGAGGAAACTACGACTCTTTCACCTGCGCCTGCCAAGTATATAAAAACTCCGAGGGTATATATTGGCATGTCAAACAAGAATGTAAAGACTGAAACTGATGTTCACTCACCTGGTCCAATTAACATTGTAGAGAAGACTGAATCATGTCAAGAGTATTAGAAGTTCAACACCACTTGGCATGCCATGGTTATACCATGATGGGATCAAGTGCACACACATCAACAGTTCATCTATGCGAGTAACTGATAATGAGAGCACAAGTGTTTGATGACGTATTATTGTAGCTCAATGTGTGCACTTGACCCTCAAGTCGTACAATCTGAACAAAAGGCAATCATGGAAAGCCTACAAAGTACTTCCTCTGTTCACTAATATAAGACATCATGGAGTAGCTCAATGAGTCTGGCACGAGCTTAAACAGCGAAGTCTATCCTAACAAGCCATTGCTTCTCACAGTTTGAAGAATACATGAAATATATGTTTCCAGAATGCTACTCCCTCCTAATATAAAACGTTTTGTCAGGCTAATTTTGCTAGCCAAAATGTCTTATATTAGTGAACAGAGGAAGTACTTTGTAGGCTTTCCATGATTGCCTTTTCCATGATTGTACTTTGTAGGCTTTCCACTTGGCATGCCATGGTTATACCATGATGGGATCAAGTGCACACACATCAACAGTTCATCTATGCGAGTAACTGATAATGAGAGCACAAGTGTTTGATGACGTATTATTGTAGCTCAATGAGTCTGGCACGAGCTTAAACAGCGATGTCTATCCTAACAAGCCATTGCTTCTCACAGTTTGAAGAATACATGAAATATATGTTTCCAGAATGCTACTCCCTCCTAATATAAAACGTTTTGTCAGGCTAATTTTGCTAGCCAGAATGTCTTATATTAGTGAACAGAGGAAGTACTTTGTAGGCTTTCCATGATTGCCTTTTGTTCAGATTGTACGACTTGAGGAATCGGAGTATACCCAAGGTACTACTACTAAACGAATATGTTTCATGGTTTGTCTCTGCTTATTTCATTCCTTTGTGTTTTGAATAATGCTTCCATTTTAGGTTGGCCACCCTTGAGTGCGTTTTGTTGACATATTTCATTGACTTTTTTTTCCGAATATTGCCATTTTAGGTTGGTCACCCTACTTTGAGTGTGTTCTTTGAGCTCATCTCTCAATTTGATGTGTTTGATGAATATATGCTCTGCCAAGGTAAGTGTCGTCGAGGTTTTGCCGGGCCATTAGATTTGAACTTAGATTTGTGAACTGTGAATGTTAATTGTTTGGCAGTTCCGATAGTTATGCTTGGTTTGTCCTTGGGTGTTGGTTGTGTCTTTTTCTGAAATTGGCGCTTCTTGCTTGCAGGTTTGGTGTTAAAAGGCTGGTTTTTGGAATCGCTATTTCAGCCACTAGCAATCTAACACTACATTGCTGGATGATCTTTTTTACTCAATTACTCTATTGAACCAATATACAGATCATAATTCAAACGAAGGACGAATTCGAAGTAACAGCCCTCTTGCGTCTACCCAGCGCGCCGCCGGCGCCCGCCCGATCTCCCTGCTCCCACCACCCCGGCGGCCGGCGAGACCAGATCCGGAACCCCCTCCGTCCCCTCTCTCCTCTACACCAGCTGGTAGGCCCAGGCTTCGAGCGAGCGGTCGGCTTCATCACCTCCAACCTCATCCTCTACCGGCTTCAACTTCGCCTCCGCCCCCGTGTGGCTCGTCAGGGCTGCAGCGGGGCGTCCCCACTTTGCGTCGCGCCGCCCTCCTGCTCTTGACCTCCTCACCGCCGTCGTCGCTGGCTATGGCCACAGCGGCAGCGGGGCCCGCCCCAAAGGTGGCGTGGTGGTGAGAGCTCCTGAGCGGAGGAGCACCTTTCCTTGGCGTGGGCACGCAGGGGCGGCGGCCCCTAATTCCCTCCTGTCGGCAGGCGGCCCTGGTCGTGGTGGCCGTTGCAGGTGGTTGGTGGCAGCGTCCTGGCCGTGTGGGCGGCAGGGCGTCTGCGGCCGTCGATGGCGGCGGGTGAGGCTCGGGCTCCTTCAGCAGCGCGGAGCGGTGGTCCAAGGCCAAGGCAGAGCTGCTCGGGCATCTGGCGGCTTCGGCTACCATGGCTGCTCGGTGCAGCGTGGCGACGAGTAGGCACGGGCTTCCCCGACGGCTCGTCCGGCTTGGTGTGGTGGGGTGGAGGCCCTCCCTCCAGGCTCTGGTGGTGGCGCTCTACGGTAGTGGCCAGAGTGTAGGGCTCCCGCGGTGGCGCGTCTGTGGGTGGTTTCGAGGGGCCGCCAATCTGGTCGGGGTGCTCGCATTTCTGCGGCCGCTGGCTCTACGTATTGGATCTCCGTGTTGGCGATCATCGAAGCCCCCTCTCTGTGGCGGTTGGCGGCGCCCGTGGCGCTCTGCTTTGGTGAGCTCGGCTGACAGCAGTGGTGTGGCTCGGCTTCAACCCCGCGTGGTGCGGGCGGTGGCAGCGGAGCTCGCTGAGCTCCTCGGTCTGGTTTGGCGGCGGTGGCTCCTGTGTGGCGGTGGCGCTGTTGCCGCACAAGAGGTGTGCGTCCGTGGGGTGCGGGCTGGCGGCGCTTCGGTCTCCGTCTTGCTGTCCGGCCGCGTGGGGATGTAGAGGCTCGTTTGCTCCGGGCGAAAGCTTGACCGCGCGACGTCCGTGGATGTCGCCGTCCTTCTTGGGGGCGGTCGTGGAGCTGTTCGACCTTTGCTACCCTCGGTTTCACGGCTCCGGGTGAAAGCCTTGATCCCGCTTTGCAGGATTGGACGACGATGTTGTTTCATCGTCGTTTCCCCTCTTGAGGGCGTCATCTTGAAGCCGGTGATCCTCTTCGCGCGCCCCGGCGGGCTGGACGCACACGACATCTAGGTTGGCAGGAGGTCGACCGGAGATGCGGGGTGGAGGATTGTGAGGCAACGACGATGGTGGTGACCAAGGTTTGGTAGCGGCAAGATCATGTTAGTCGGCTCCGTTCCGGCCTGTTCAAGTGTCTTCGGGTTGGTCTCCTCTCGCTGTGAAGTCGAAGCTGTCTTTGGGTGGTGTACGACGACCTTCTTGGGGCGGTTCGGTGAAGGTCCTCTACTCGACGCAGGTTTGCGCATCTCCTCTCCGGGGCTCGTCTTCAGAATCCAAGCTTCCGGTCTCTCCTCGAAGAGCCATCTATTTGGCATACGCCGACTTGAGCTTCGCCTTTGTGTGGCTTTTGTGGGTAGTCAGGGTGGCTAGGTGTGCCCCTTGTGGCAGAGTGTGTGTGGTTGTGAGTGTGGCTTTGGCCCGGTTGTTGATGGTTTTCGTTTGGTTTTTTCCTAAAAACTGAGCACCTTCTACTTAATTAATGAAAGGCAAAGCTTTAGCCTCGGTTTCAAAAAAAAAAAAATACAGATCATGTTGGCGCATGTCAAGTAAATCAAGTTTGCAATCTTTATGGTTATAAACTGTAATGTTGTGAGAGTGTCCTAGACATATTATGCCGAGTGCGCCGGCCACGTTGTGTCAGCATCGGATGCAGGCGGCGAGGCGAAGCTCGCCTCTTCATCTAGTATTAGATAACTGCATCAAGTGCAAACGTAAAACAGACCATATGGACACACGACATATAACAGGTTTGATAACTGCATATCTCAACATCCAATCGAAAACTAATACACCAGTCGCTACTAGACCATCATCTAAAAAAAGAAGTAGCTACTAGACCATCGACACATGCACTACTATGACTCTATGATTAAAAAAAAAATACTATGACTCTATGATATCAGGGCTCCGATAGGTATCTTGAGAAGTTCAGGTAGCAAACTTGGAGAGGAGCTCATTCAGAACGGAGGGGCTGCAGGTTCTGATGATCTGGTCCAAGCTATCAACCGTGAAAACGGTGTACAGGCTTGAATGTGATTTGATGAGCTCCACGCACGAATCCTTCAACAAGCGGCATTGTCTCCGCTCAGCCACAACAATAATGTCTGCCACCCTGTCCATGTCTGTGTATTCGACCAACTGCTCGGCACAGATCAACTTTAGCCTTTGGAGAGCATACCTATCTGCAGCTTCAATCAACTGCAGCAGCCACATTGCATATTCATCAGCCAATTCATAACCCTCTTCCTCTTCTCCTGATTCGTCGTCTTCTTCGTCTTCAAGCCGGTCCCAGTCAGGAAACGAGTCGGTGTAGATGAAAACAAGCAATGCATAGAAAATTTCAGCTTCCATGTCATTTATCTCTACAATATTTGACTTTGTCACAGTAGTGGCACCAAAGAGTTGTTCCTTGAAAACGCTAGATCTGGCTGCAAGCACGCAGCGGTGTGCAGGAAACGTCTGGCCGCCAACCTTAAACGTAATGTCAGCGCCCTCGTCGGACAGGAGAAGGTTGCTCAGATGGCTTTGCATATCCGACGGCGGCGTCTCGCCAGCCACCTTGTCGGTGCTGGCGTCCGCAGGCGCATTGATGACAACAACGTCGCACCGGATAATGAAGCTATCGTCCTTAAGATGGCTTGATGCTTCCAAGGTGTCCCTTCTAATGAATTGTTTTTCTCCATGACGACGATGAGCTGGTATCTGGCATTTACGGACGCGTGTTGACATTCGAAACTCAGGCTGGTCAATGAAACTGAAGACAGCCTGAGCCTTCACTTCCTGACCTTCGACATCTTCATCACGGACAAGAAAAACAGCTATAAACTCTTCGTCGTCCTCGTCAAAACCATTAGGGTAGTAATCGATACGCCAACGATGGCCTCCAACCAGGAAAGGACGAGACTTGATGTACTCCCCGGTTGGTGGCGTGTCTTTGCTACGCGAGTAGCCTTCGATGACGAGCATGTGGTACCCTCTGTCCGCACGGGCGTCGATGGGCGCCATGGTTTGGTCGCACAACTCGCCGTCCACGATAAGGGACACGCCGGCGAAAGCCATGTCCGGCAAGCCTCCTTCCGCAGATCTATGAGTACAGGATATCACGACTTTGTCCAGACTCCAGAGGCACAACCTCTCGCGTCCATATATAGGTTGGGCTTATATACACGCCGAACCTGGACAAACCAAGACCTACTCGGTATGCACCTCTAAACGTATGCGGCCATGGCTATTCTTTTGAAGCTGCTGACTCGATTAGACTTAACCTGAAACAAACTATTACTACAGTATTACCTAAAAAAAAACCTAGTACTGCTGAACCCTACTAGGGTACGAGTCGGCCGGCTAACCATACTAGGCTATTAGGCTGACATGGCTGCCTCGTACGTGTAGGACCTGGACACACAAAAGTATTACGTATGCAATGTGGAAACTAACTTGATTATAACTGCTAGAGTCATGATTCATGAATTGACGCCGGAAACAAACCTCTCTTCACATGAGGTATACAATATTGTTGAAGTAAAACAACGGATAATTAAGGGGTGTCTCGAGTGACGTGGTCAAGTAGTGAGTGTTTATTCGCTAGTATGGGGTGTGTACGCTAGTCGTCCTAGACTATTCGAGACTTGACACAACAATATTTTTTTTGAGTATGTTGGGCCTCACTAGTACAAATCAGGCCTTCACATGGTTGAAATGGCTCGTCCCATACGGTAAACCTAACCGGCACAAGGCGAGAGTGGGTGATATGGCAAAACAAATCACACGTTTTGAAATCGTGTGCGATGGGGTCCAATGTTGCACATGGTTCATTAAGCGAAATCGTGTGCGATAGGTTGATTACTCACACACGGTTCTCCCTATTCGACCGTCAACAGACTGGAAGATCGCACACACTGTTGTTAATTTAGGCGTATGCGTTCCACAGAGATGTCACACGTTCATTTTAACCAGCCATTTGGTTTCTTCCAGCATCGCTGATGTTTCATATATGCAACAAGCAATGCACAACTGTCCCCAATAGCCCATAACTCAACATTGCCACGACAAAGTAGCAAAACTCATTTATATTTGATGTACATTTCATACACCACATATACACATGTGTATTTCGACATAGATTAACTGCTAGTTATAGACATGAGAGTTCTATAGAAGTAGTTCTTCGTTACGTCGTTATCTCCATGCAGCAGAAGATTTTGTTGCAAATGGTTAACCTTTATTGAGAACCATCAGTTGCCTTCTTGTCACCTTTGTGATATTCTGGCAACACTGCATATAATGCACTCTTAAATAAAAAAGTGTATTATGCAGTGCACCAAAACATCTCAACATTGACGGTTTGCAAATCCTAACGACAAGATGCTGGTATCTCATTCGAAACAAATTAAACTTCACAAGAAAATCTTTGTAGTTAGAATATGAACATACCAAACACATGGTACCTAGACTTAAACTAGTTAAGAAGAAATGATTTTGGGTTTTACTGACTCGGAGTGAAACATGAGACACCATTGGTCCTAATCACCCAATCAACTTCTTACGCAGTATCGCCAAAATACAATTCCTGTTATAGGATGATAGCTATAGTTAACTATATGAAAGAAAATGAAAAAATAATAATGTGTAGATCTAACAAATGAAATTAATTGTGCTTACACAATGGATCCTGTGAAGCAATGCTATACACATAAACATATAGATCAAACAATACACAATGAACATAAGTGGTGAAAAATGCTACAATTTAACAAAGTATTTAATCCAGTTAGAACATGGTGCATCACCTAGCTAAGAGTAGATCCGACACTACATACAACATAACATATAGAACATGGTATATTACGCATCCGATGACACAACATCCCGGTTTAACAATATTCTAATGAAACCGGACTTGCTAACTGTGGTAGTGATTAAAAAACCAAAACCCACCGATCCCAACACAATATTCTAATGAATCCGGTCTTACTAACTATGTTACACATCAGATCCGTTGTCAACTTAAACAAAAAAAGCATGAGATAGAAGGTATACCTCCAGGAGACGGTGGAGTTGGGCGAGAACGAGACAGCTTGACCGGCATTATCGGAGTTTGATAGAAAGGTTTGGCAGGGGCGAACAATGAAGAAGCCATCGGTGACGTCATCTCCATTCCGGTGAGGCATGACTGCAAAAACTAGTAGCAGCTTCCGCCACGCCGACTAGGAGCTGAAAGGGAGCAAGGTGACATGCGGCTACCTAAATCTCTAGTGGCGGTGTAGTGGTGGAGTCAGTCCGTACAAGGACCTGGTGGTCCTCATATATCCCAAAAATAGGGTAGGGTTGCGTTCGATGAAATGGGCTCCTAAGGGCATCTCCAATAACGGGCGACTCAAATCGGACGAGTTGGCCAGTCTGGATGGGCCGTTTGGGTGGTCGTACGGACACGCGGACAGGCGGACCTGGCCGTCGGTCCGTTTGGGTCGCGCACTCCCCCCAACGCGCGGACGCATTCCAAATGTTAAAATAAAAAGTAAATAAAAAAGGAAAACAAAAATAAATTAAATTAAAACTACAGTTCATTAAACTTAGCCCTATTTTGGGCAATTTTTTTAAAAAAGAAAGCCCTATATGGGCTTTAAAACTAAAAAAAGGACGAAACCCTAGCCAGGGTTTGGGACGCGGTGGCCACTGGTGCACCACCCTATTTCCAGTAGTACTCGTTGTCGTCGCCGTCGATGAGGATGATGCCCCCCGGCAGTGACGCGCTGTTCCGGCTGGACACGCCAGAGGGCGTCGGGGACTCCGGCCAGGGCGACCACTGCGCCCTTTCCCAGGCGGAGTGCGGGTTCAGAGGGCTCGTCGGCCTGCGCAGGAGTGCTAGCCGCGCCGCCTCCTTCTGTCGGTTCTTCGCCGCAACGGCCTGCAGCTCCGCCTTGTGCCGTAGCGCATCCTGGCGCCCCTCCTCCTCCCGGAGCGCGGCCTAGCGCGTGGCCTCCTCCCGGAGCGGGGCCTGGCGCATGGCCTCCTCTTGCCGGCGCGCCATGGCGAGGAACACCCACGCCTCAGCCTCGGCGTCCTCCTGGGCCTTCCTGGCCATCTCCTCCAGCGCGGAGGCGCGCAGCGCGAAGGCGAGGTGTGGCCATTTGGCTAGCTCCTCGAGGTTGTTGAGCTTGCGGGACGCCGCCTGCGCGGCCTGCAGCTCGGGGTCGTCCTCCTCCTAGGGCTGGGGCTGGGGCTGGGCCTGTGGCGCTTGCGCTGGCGCCGCCTCGGGCTCGTCGATGTAGAGGCCGTCAGGGCTGCAGCTAGCCCGCCTAGAAGGCGTGCGTGCAAGGCCTCGCCGCCGCCGAGGTGAAGCACGTGTGTCGGCGCGCATCGTGCTCCACCTCTAACCACAAGTCCCAATTGGGACTTGTGTCACCGTAGGCGGGGTCCTCCCGGAGGTCCGCCAGCAGCTGCGCGCGGTGCCGCCGGATCTCCGCGACGCGGGCGCGGCCGAAGACTGGGATCGGCAGCACCGAAACCCGATCTGGGCTCAGGTGCCAGCCGTGGGGGAGGTACACGTCGCCCCACGGCATTGGGACGCCGGCCTCCCAAAATATTTGCGCCACCGCTACGGTGACGTAGATCCAGTCGCGGATGGGAGGAGCCGGAAGCCCCATGGCGAACGCCGCTGGCGCGGTTCGCCGGCTGCTGTCGGCCTCGTGGGCGTTGGCGGCCGGCTCGAACGCTCGCTTCGGGGCCATGGCGGTGCGGAAGGTCGAGCTCGTGCGGCCGGAGTGGAGAGTGGGGACTGGATAGGGACAGTCCCCCTCCCCACTCCACATTTAATAGGACTCCCGCCCGCCGACAACTGGGCCCAGAGAGGCGAGCAGGCGGACGCGGCCGGACTCGCGTGCCATCCGCGGCCACGCAAACTTGCCCCAGATATGGGCAGGGTTTGGGTCGCCCCGGACACCGCAGCCATCCGCATTTGCGATGTGTGGCTCCATTGGGCCTTGGTTTTGTCCGTTTGGACCCATCTGGACACGCGGACGCGGGATGGGTCGCCGCGTTGGAGATGCCCTAATCGCACACGGTTTGCGAAAGGAAAGTGTGCACCTTCGCACACGGCCATACTGTGCCATGTCATATGGGTTCTTCGCACACAATTGCTTTACACATGCACCTCCACATGCTCTAAACACGATTTATTTAAACTGAGCCGTTCGCTCTACATTTGCACCTACATAAGTTTAGATCTCATACAATTCATCTTTGAAGAAGAGTTCATAATATATTTAGGATTAGACCAGAGGGAAACAAATTAATGAAACATGGTTTCCCTTCTTGTTACGAAAAGACCAGCGTTAACTTCACATTACATACATATATAGTGCCTAATAAAGCTGGTAATAACTATGTCATGTACTAAACATCCTCCTCGTCACCAGAGGAGATGTAGACGACACCGGTGTCTAATGCATCTTCATCGTCGATAGCTATGCCCTCTCCAAAGGCTGATGCCTCGGCAACATCGGTGCACTGGCCGCTAGTGACTGATGCTTTTGCTTCAAAGGCGGCTCTGCGCCTTGTCAGCACGGTCATCCACAGCTCAGCAAGCTCGTCGTAAGGAAATTGTAGAACACGCACTGCACGGCCGGCCTTCTTACCTTTTTTCTTGGCGTGTACCCATGCACGTACCCCGTCCTCGCGGAGATTCTCGAAGGAGTCCTCCACCACGTGATGCACATCTTCTTCCTCATGCTGCACCGCGCCGACTCGGTGGACTTCTCTAGCACCATCTGCTCCTCCATGCCCTCCTCCATCCCGACCAGATCCTCCTCCTCTGCAATGTGCTCCTCCTGCTCTGGAGCATGCTCCTCCACCGAGTCGACCATGTGAGATCGACAATACTTCCCCCAACACCGACGTGCTGTGAGGAATGGTCCTACTCCGCAACTGACAGCGCAAGGTCGATGCAACCTAGAGTGGATTGTCAGGGAGGCATGGTGCAGAGGTGGGTAGGCCGTCGGAGGGAAAAATGAGCGACGCATTTTATAGGAGAGGAGGTAAACGGCACAAAGATTTGTATTTTCTATTTCGAACAAAATCGGTGAACTTGTGGAAATATTTCACGACCAAAATATTCGCAAATGATTTTGCATAAAAAATCGTTTGCGCAGTATAGCTGACACCGTTTGCGGTACCTTCCTCCGCATATGATTTTTTTTGAACAAACCGTTTGCGATATTTGGTAGCTGTCGTGCAGGTATTTGGCAGCCACAACATTGTTGCCCATCTCTACCATGTAGGTTGATAATCCTCCATGTAGAACAATAGATACTAATTAATGAGAAGGTAAAAATGATAAACTTTATGTTCATAATGATGCACTCATTCATGAGAGTCATATAATATTCTTTAATTCTCCTAGCCCTACCACAGAGGATAAATATGCTTTAAATATATAGAAAATATATGTGTAGTTTACAATTGTCGCTATATCAAAACCCTTGTCACAGCCATGATTTTAAGGTTGATTTTAACTCCAACAACTATTTTGAGAGAGGAAATAATGTTTTTTTATGAAATTGATTGATCATCTTCGTGTGGCAAATATTTGTTTCATCCTTTAAAAGGTTGTATTGCTGAGTTTGATCCTAGTGCTTAAAACTACTATGCCAAACGAGGTGATAGACCCCTTCTTTATTTTTGGATAATTGTAAAGTTCCAAAACCATACTATTTAAATGCACTGGTCCACTCATACTTATTATGATTTTTCCATATAAAAATGCCTATGGTTGCCTTTTTGTGCTTTGTGTTCTCTCTTGCATGGTTGAATGTGTTCATTATTTTGATTGGACTAGGCACACCTTCTGACCCTGGTATTTGGTATAATTTTACCCAATGTTTTTAAATTTGAAAAATATAAAATAAAGTGCCAAGTTTACCCATTTGGATCTTATTTGATGTTCAATGCCATTTTTTTTCAGCACATTGTTGTTCACTGTAGGATTTATAATTTTATGAAAGGTCCTAAAATCATGAAAAATTCACATATTGAACATATTTTAGTCCTACAGATGTTCAATTTTTTTTTTACATTTCCATGTAGTAAAAAAATCATTTTTTCCTGCTGCTGTTATTTCAAATCAAAATCTGTCTTTTGTTGCAAGAGTCTGCCCTTTAAAGATTAATTTGATTCAGTTTTGGTCCTTAAAATATATTTTGAATGTTAGCCACTTATGCATAACTTCTAGACTTTCAAATAAAAATTGTTTTGCGGATTTGGCGGTAGCATAGGAATATTATCTATGGCACTAATGTCTTCCCATAGAAAATGAATGGAAGAGTTTTTGTGGTAGAATTTCACCGTAGGGAATGAAGGAACACAAAGTTGAGACATATAAGATAGGTGAAAACCTTAAGCTTGGGGATGCCCCACACCCCCTCTAAATCAACAACACCTCGCTTTTCAAAATTTTAAACTTAGTTTGTTTAGCACGATGAAATCTTTAGCACCTCATTTTTTTAAAATTTCGTTGATGTTATTTTGCATCTTTTTTTAGAAGACCAAAATGAATAATGTGCTGTTATTATAATATCTATCAAGAGTTGATCAAAGACATGTAGATTTTTTTTTGAAATATGCATTAAAAGAAAAGGGAAAAGTGATAAATAGCTACTAGTTGAAGTATGATCACCTGTAGTTTATTCTTGATTGTTTTGTGATGGATAGTGAGTAAGTGTAATATTTGGTACTAGTTACCATTATACTGATGTTTTAAAAGTAGCAATTGATATTTTAATATAGGATTGTATTGTGGCATTGGTGCATTCTCTCTTAATTAGTTTGTCAACTTCCGCCCTTTGCTAGACTTTCATGTACCAAGCATGATATATAGTGGTTGTGCATCCAAATCCAGTGAGCTAGTATATTTTCTACATGTGTCCACTATGACTACCTATTATGTGGTATTTCAATAACACTCCAAGTAAATTTTCATGAGCTATATTTGAAAGTTCAAAAAAAATTATGTTTTGTGTCTACCCACAGTTCATGAAGAAGTAGATTATGGGGTGAACCAGGAACTAGAAATGCACAACCACCCTTTAGAATAGAAATAAATGTTTGAACGAAGATGAGAACACAAACCCTACTATATATGTATCAATGGTGGTAAAGAATAATGAAAAATAGAAAATAATAATAATAATAATAATAATATGAGGAAAACTTGATATATGAGGAATGAATGTGAGTTTGGAACTAACATAAAGATGCAGTTGTTACTGAATCTATGCTGACATATATGGAAGTGTTCAATTGATGCGAATCAAAGAGCCTGTTAGGCTTTAGGGTTTGGACTATAGTTGCATCCAAAACGATGGTACAGATATATTCGCCTGAAGTTTCATTCTATTTTCTGAACTTGTGAAGTTAAATACTCAATTAAGTCACTAGATGAGCGCGAGAGGATTCTGCGCATTTTCTTGTATATCTTTTGTTGAAGTCATACTAGCTAGTTGCTACCTTTAGATTAAAAATCCATTAGTTTCAAAGCTAGTACCAGGAACTCCAGTTCCGCATGGGCCATGGGGTGTTAGGTAAAAAAAAACGCCAACGGTCCAAACTATATCACATCAGCAGAGAAGAATGAAGCTTCTTGTATGCTAAGTATTGCAAAGTTGCGATGCATTTCTCACCTATATATGAACTGAATATATATAGAGAGATGGTTGGGAGGGAAGGTTCATGGCTTATTAGCTAGGTAGCATTTTGGACCAGTAGCTGTGACAATTTCAGCAAATCTGCCTACAAATTCAGCAGTTCATTTGATATGCCAACTTTGCTCGCACTATTTTCTGAGGAAACGCGTTCCCACAATGAGATCAGTTTTCATTACTTTTTTTTAACGAAAAAGGACATATTTTTGTGCATGCCTGATCCTTTCGGTGTCTTGAGCAATCGGCAAGAAAAAACTGGTAAGCGTGTGGGGGAGTAGGCTGTTGAATTGTGCAGGAGCTATAGGTGCTTAAGGATTAAGGCACGTACCTATTTTCATTTTAAAACCATTTATAGGTGGCTAGCGGCCATTTGACAAGAGTTAAAATTAGCTACCGTACGTCCATGCAGGAGATCTGATATGACAGTGACCTGTTTGACGTAATCTCGAGCAGATAACTAGAAGGGGTTTTGACTTGTCCTTAGGTTAGCTTTGTCCCTCCGTCGCGCGCGCGGCGTCAAGCTCCGTGCGCATTACCATGGTGACCGTTGGGAGACTCCATGGATCGGAGGAGTTCCGGTCTCTTCTCAGGTTACGCAGCTTGCTGGAACTTCCTTAGACGCGTTAGCATTGGGTGTGTAAAAAAAATCGTTTTGTTGTCAAATGCAGACGTAGGCTAGCTTCTGAGTTCTGACCAACAGTCAACAGACCTACCTCGATGAACTGTGAGAGTCCCTTTCACTACAGTTGAAGGTTCGAGCTTCGATCTTGTGACTATAAAAGGCATCGGTACACTGCCAGAATTGGCACTCAGCTTGATCCAAACAAACTAGTATAGCTAGAGAAATTGGGGTGGAGCAGCATGTCTCTCATGGCAGCAGCAGCAGCTGCTGCCCTCTTGGCTGCCGTCGTGGCCCTAACGGCAGCCGAGGCTGCCCTCGTGGAGCACACATTCGTTGTGAGTAGTGCATATATCTAGTTATGCATGCATGTAGCTAGTATCTCTCGCTCGTATGATTATGCAAGCTTCGCCTGATCTAATTATCGTCCTCCTATGCGTGCAGGTACGGCAGATGCATATGCAACACTTGTGCAAGGACACGCTGGTGACGCTGGTGAACGGGCAGTTCCCAGGCCCAGCTATCGAAGCTACGGAAGGGGACACGGTGGTCGTCCATGTCGTCAACGAATCCCCCTACGGAATAACCATTCACTGGTAGAGTAGTCTCGATCGCACTCGCGTTTTCCCCCCAAATTATGACGGAATGTACCCTCGGCTATTTCAGAATGTACGTAGGAGTGTATTTGACTGTACAATTCATGTGCAGGCACGGTGTGAAGCAGCGGCTCAACTGCTGGGCGGACGGAGCAGGGATGGTAACGCAGTGTCCCATCCAGCCAAACGCCACCTTCTCCTACGGGTTCAACCTGACAGGGCAGGAGGGCACGCTGTGGTGGCACTCCCACGTCTCCAGCCTCCGCGCCACCCTCCACGGCGTCATCATCATCCGCCCCAAGTCCGGCAACTACCCGTTCCGCAAGCCCGACATGGATGTCCCCATCATCATAGGTTCACCTTCTTCTTTCTTGATTTCTCCTCTGCGATCGAGAGATCACTTTGGTTTTGACATCTCGATCGCGTGGCATGCATGCAGGTGAATGGTGGCACAAGGATCTGACGGAGGTAGACAAGGCGTACCTCAACAGCAACGACAACGACCCCGCCGCGGCCACCATCAACGGGAAGCTCGGAGACCTCAGCAACTGCTCCGGCAAGGCAGAGGACAGCTACGTCCTGGAGGTGGAGCCCGGCAAGACCTACCTGCTGCGCCTGGTGAACGCGGCGCTCTACTCCGAGTACTACTTCAAGGTGGCCGGCCACAGCTTCACGGTCGTCGCCTCCGACGCCAACTACCTCAGGCCCTTCAGCACCGACGTCGTCGCCGTCGCGCCGGGCGAGACCATGGACGTGCTCATGGTCGCCGACGCGCCGCCGTGCCGGAAGTACCACATGGTCGCCCTGGCCATCGAGGCGCCGGAGCCCGACCCGCAGCTGCCGCTCTACATCTCCAGAGGCTTGGTGCGGTACAAGAACATCAACGCCAGCGTCGATTGCGCTGGCGCCGAGCGAGGTGCCGTGATACCGGACATGCCGGACAACCACGACACGACCACGACGTTCCACTTCCACGGCAACCTCACCGGCGCCGCACCCGAGCACCCGTTGCTGCCGCAGGTACGAGGCCCCGTCGACGAGCGCCTTTACATTGCGCTTGGCCAGGGCTCCGTCTGCAGAGGGAACATGACGTCGTGCAAGAGGGGAGGGAGCAGCGAGTCCATGCTCGTCGCCTACATGAACAACGTCTCCTTCCACCTCCCGGACAAGCTGGCGCTGCTCGAGGCACGCTACCGCGGCGACGCCTCCTTGTCGTCCACGGTGGAGGAGCTGCCGAGCAGGCCGCCGAGGCCCTTCAACTACACGGACCCGGCGCTGATACCGGTCGCCCCCGGCGGGAAGGAGGAGGCCATCGAGCCGACGCGGAAGGCCACCACGGCGCGCCGGTTCCGGTACAACGCCACGGTGGAGGTGGTGTTCCAGAGCACGGCCATGATGCAGAGCGACTCCAACCCGATGCATCTACACGGCCACGACTTCTTCGTGCTCGCGCAGGGCCACGGCAACTACGACGCCGCGAGCGACGCGCGCAGCTACAACCTGGTCGACCCGCCGGTGAAGAACACGGTGCATGTGCCCAGGCTTGGCTGGGCGGCCATCCGGTTCGTCGCCGACAACCCCGGCTCCTGGTTCCTGCACTGCCACTTCGAGTACCACATCGCCCCAGGCATGGCCACAGTGCTCGTAGTCGACAACGGACCGACGCCGGAGACGACTCTCCCGCCGCCACCTACCGATCTTCCAAAGTGTTCTAAGCTGCAGGAACAAAGAGTTTGAGCTCATAGAATACAGAGGCGCATACATTTTTTCCTTTGGCGGTATACACACGAAAGGTGCTGAATTTTGTAGCGTCGGTCTCACACACCGTGTTGACACGGTGCGTTCAAAAGCATCCATCAGTCTAATAGTACCTTCTTGATGTAGACCGATAATAGTAGTAACAAAATTGACAGAGTTTAATAAAAACCTTTTTGCTAATGCTAGGTCGGCTGAGATTTAAATCATGGACGCATCGAAATCTCAGTTCACTGAGAATTATTAATTCGACCAACCTCAACCGAGATGATTCACAGAGATTTACGAACTAAATAGATAGGTATGTGCTTTTTTTCGTGAATGTGGGCCTCTTGCTGTTGCTCGTTGTTTGTCTTCACTTATTATATAGGCTTTTTTTACGTGCTCCCTCCATTCTAAAATAGTCTACATTCTATCCTAACAATTTGTTCTCAAATACTCCCTCCTTCACGGTATACAGGGCGCACTTCCAATTCCGAATATTTCCACTAGCAGCACTTAGGACATGTACAATGGTGGAGAAGGCATGCTTTCTCTTAGCCATCCACGTTATCTAGAGAAAGCAATTAATAGATATAAGTTATACAACGCATTATCTCTTGTTATCATCTCCAGAAATTAATGATAATTAATTAATATATAGTAAGAAATTAATTCGCTAAGGGAAGACAAATGGTACAACGCATAAAATAGTCTTTCCTTATTTTCTAAGGGATTATCCCTTAGCTAAGGAAAGACAACCTTCTCTTTCTTATTCTCTCTCCTCCAACTAAGCAAAAAATCCTACGTGTCAGCTCTAAGGGAAGGCTGATGTTACCCCATTGTACATGCCCTTATAAGGCGTATTAGCATTAATTACCCAAATTAAGTGGAGCGTTTTGGTCCACAAATTACTCCTCTTACTTCCTGGTTTCCATTCGACTGTGTGAACGTGAGTAGGAAAGTTGCACGCAAGTGTGAACAGATTGTAAAGTGGGTGCAGGAAAACGCATGCAATCATGCATCGACATGGCCCTTCCTTTTGTCTCCGAAACTTCATCGATGGATGAGGGAGAGGAAGGCTGGACATGGCCAACTTGGGGTTCTGGGAAAGGGCGTTCTGCTGAAGATAGGATCGAAGCTTTGCAAGCTGATCTTGAGGATACCATGGAGGGAGGCGATATTGAGGAGCAAATCGTGGCGGAAGATGTTGAGGCGGAAGAAGTAGATGATACCATGGAGGTGCAGGCCGTTGGGACGGTGGAGGAACAAGCCGCTGTTGTGGTGGAGGAAGAAGAAGAGGTGGACGCCAATGAGGTTCTTGAGATTCGCCTTCAAAAGTGCCATCGCCTGAACCCTCTCCAGCCGTGATGCCATTGCTGCCCCTCCTATCCGTATGCCACCAGTGCCGCTGAAGAAGTTGACGCCCCTAGACTCGCTGCCGCCGAACGAGATGCCGCCACCATTGGAGAGACTGAGACCCACGAAAGCAGGTCGGTCATTGCCGCCACTGCCCGTCCCGCCCCCGACGGATGTACACCAGTTCGAAGAACCGGCCTCATATGGTGCCGGAAGGCGAGCTGGGCGGGACAGACCGACGCGTCGCCGTGGCGCCACCTGCTCGCTGCCTGCCGTGCCTATGGAGAAGGAGGGCAGCCGCTCACTGCCTGTCAAGCCGATGGAGAAGGAGGGCAGTGGAACGCGTCCAGCAAGACCAAGGGGTGGAAGTCCTCCGGTTGCCGGCGACCTAGGTTGAAAAGCAACATGAGAAAGCCCACGCAGGCCAAGAGGAGGAGGCCGGCGATCTCCTTCTGCTTGGTGCGGCGGCGCCATGGCCTCGAGAGGGAGGAGGAACGATACGATCTGGAAGTTTTGTTTCTCTACCAATCTCTATATAAGAAGGAGAAGTGGCGCTAGAATTTCGGCCAGAATTCCAATTTTGGAGCAGGGAAGAATCGCGGGAGTTTTGGAAGCGAAAATTTTGGGATTTCATTGGAACTTTTGGAGCGAAACCTTGCGGGAAGGAAATTGACGTAAAAATCGCGGCAACTTTCGCAGGGAAGAAGAGGAAGGTTTTGCTCGATCGGTTCCACCAATGCATGCCCAGAAACGATTCGATTAATGGACGGGAGGAGTACCAAAGCCGGTAATTACGTTTAATTAGGCGTCTTGGGTTTAATGGGCCTAATTAGAGAAGCTATTTTTGCGTACTGCTGAAACGAATCAACAACCAATCGCCGATTACCTTGGTCCCAGAGATTTTTCAACCGCGCCGTGTAAACTGTGAAGGAGGGAGTGCTCTATGTTATAGCTTCTAGTCAACAACAACACTGAAAACGAAGTGGCTTTACTCTTTTCATTGGACGTTGTTATTTTCACCCAATTGCTAAAAAGTGCACGGTGGCTGGTTTGCTCCATCGAGCCCTCGATTCTCGTCCGTCGGATCCGCAGGATCAGACTGAGTCGTTTTTACCGCACACCCACGTGGCCACGTGAACTGCCGCACATGCTCTGTCCCAGCAATCACTCCCGACCCACCTTGCGCGCCCCCAATCCTCGCCGCCGGCCGTCTCCAAGAGCTTCCTGCCGTCGTCTCCTCAGGCCGCCTGGCCCGATAGTACGCGACGCCGCCCGGACCTTGGTTCTACTCCGCCGCCATCGTCCTGGGCACTCACGCCGCCGTCGGCCGTTCCCCAACCTCCCGCAGCGCCGCTGCAAAATCCCTTCCGCCGCCGCCGCTGCGGGGCCCCGCCATCGCCTGCGGCCAGCCAGGGACTGCCCCGACCACTGCCCCTGGCCTTGCGCTCCTGAAAGCACCAGAACGGCCGCCGGTAGACACTTCGCGTCTTGGATCCAGATCCCTCGCCGTCGGCTGTCTTCCTTGCGGCTTTCCCCTTTCTCTGTCCATTACTGCTGTGGATGCTTGCACGGGTGAGTTCCTCCTCTGCCTCTGACGCCCAACATCCAAATTGCCGATGCCGCCGCCTAGGCTTGAGTCTGTGGATGTTTGCTCTCTCCGACTGAAAACGAGGTTCATGGTCCGTGGCCGTCGGCTTGCTGAGGAGCCTCTTTTGCTGCTGTTTGCCCAGCCATTTTCCTCATAGCGTGGAGCGCACCAAGTAATATTGCTGTTGGGATCGAGTGAGTATAAGTTCTTGGTGATATGCCAGTGCCTCTAATTGGGTTGATTCATTCATACCAGATTTGTACTTTTTAGTGGCTATGTGTGCTACGAGAGAAAAATGCTTAAACAAAGTAGAGATGATTCATACTAATTTTTTTGAGGGAGCAACTGGCCCCTCTTACAATTGTACAATAGAAATGTAGAAGGATGGATGCAACTTATTTTGTCCTAGTAATTGTTAATTTCTACATATGCTAATTTGCATATCTATTACCATCAAGTTATATACCCATTGGCCATAGTTGAATGTTGCATTTTAGTCTCTTCCGCCAAAGATCGTGCACTCGATGTTGTAGCCCCGTTTCATCTCGCTCGATGATTCTCTTGCGGCCAAATTATACTGATTTAGACGGCCGCATGTGCTAAGTTGTATTTTTACCGGCACTATTATTGGTTCTAGAAATGAGCGAAGTTGTTTTTTTGCAGACGATAAATTATTCTCTCACACATTTGCTAAGTCGTCTTTTTACACCATAAATTGTTGTTTCACACATGTACTAAGTTGCATACATGATTATTGCTAAGTTGTATAACCTGTACTGCTAAGTTGCATACCACATCCATGAAGTTAATACCTCCATACCAGAGTGTCATCAATTTATGCCAAGAAGTGGCATCAACTATAGCCTACACCAAAAGCAACTTAGTATATAGTACTGAGGGTACGCATCGTCGGTGATATCAAAGTGGCGTCCCTTTCGGCTTCTTACGGCTAGTGTTGCGCCTCGTGTAGTGACTCGCGGCACCGGGCACATTCGCTTTGATCGAGATGGAATTGTACCTCGCGGGAACAACTTCCACCATGATAACAAATCGTTTCTTCACACATGTGCTAAGTTGTATTTTGCCGGTTGAATTATTGGTTCCACATATGAGCTAAGTTGTATTTTGCATACACCAAATTTATCTCTCACACATTTGCTAAGTAAGTATTTTTAGATAATAAATTATATACCCATTGGCCATAGTTGAATGTTGCATTTTAATCTCTTCCGCCAAAGATCGTGCACTCGATGTTGTAGCCCCGTTTCATCTCGCTCGATGATTTGCTCTTGCGGCCAAATTATACTGATTTAGACGGCCGCATGTGCTAAGTTGTATTTTTACCGGCACTATTATTGGTTCTAGAAATGAGCGAAGTTGTTTTTTTTGCACACGATAAATTATTCTCTCACACATTTACTAAGTCGTCCTTTTACACCATAAATTGTTGTTTCACACATGTACTAAGTTGCATACATGATTATTGCTAAGTTGTGTAACCTGTACTGCTAAGTTGCATACCATATCCATGAAGTTAATACCTCCATACCAGAGTGTCATCAATTTATGCCAAGAAGTGGCATCAACTATAGCCTACACCAAAAGCAACTTAGTATATAGTACTGAGGGCACGCATCGTCGGTGATATCAAAGTGACGTCCCTTTCGGCTTCTTACGGCTAGTGTTGCGCCTCGTGTAGTGACTCGCGGCACCGGGCACATTCGCTTTGATCGAGATGGAATTGTACCTCGCGGGAACAACTTCCACCATGATAACAAATCGTTTCTTCACACATGTGCTAAGTTGTATTTTGCCGGTTGAATTATTGGTTCCACATATGAGCTAAGTTGTATTTTGCATACACCAAATTTATCTCTCACACATTTGCTAAGTAAATATTTTTAGATAATAAATTGTTGCTTCAGATATATGCTAAGTCGCATACCTATTATTGCTAAGTTGTATACCCCTAGTGCTAAGTCGCATACCCCATACGTGAAGTTGTTTACCTCTACACCAGAGTGGAAGCAACTTATTTCAAGAAGTGGTAGCTACTTTCTGCTAAGTTGTTTAGCTCCTTCAGTTTAAGTTGCTTAGCCACTTCAGTTTAAGTTGATTAGCCACTTCAGCAAGCGGGTTAGGGCAGGGCCAACCGCGCGGGGCAGTTGCGGCGTCATAATTACACCGACAAGGATGGTTTCTCTAGTTGCAACCTAGTGGGGATGGGTGGCTGCAACTGAAACACAATCAAAAACAACTTATTTTTCAGTAATGTAGCAATTGTGTCTTCTCTAGTTCCAACCTAGTGAGGATGGTTGCAACAAAAACAACACCAACAACAACTTGTGCACTATTTGCCGTAAAGTTATATTTCCATCACTACTAACTTTTCTACCTCAAATATCAAGGTATTGACGGTGCTAGAAAGTAGGTAGGCAACTAGTAGTATAAAGTTGCAGATCTAGCACTATGAAGTTGCCGGTTGTTTTTTTCTAAGTGAGTATTTAGGAAGATAAGTTGACTCAGAATACAAAAAATAATAATGTAAGCAACTCTTTGTACTAAGTTGCTTTTGCCACAACACTAAGTTGCTTTTTAAAAAAAGTTTATCGAAACATATATAAATGATATCTAGTTTCGAAGATCTTGGCGCGAGAGGACCAACGGTGAAAACGGATCACAATTTCGACATCCGGTGTATGAGTTATGACTTTTTTAAAAAATAGTTACATGTAGTTCCGTGTGCAAACTTTCCATATTTAGAGTGAGGGCTTGATTAGACTAACCAGCATCCGTTTGCTCCCTAGACACGTCCTATTTTCAATGTAGCTTGGATTGGTTATTCACATATCTAAGTAGTACTAATAAATGCAATACTAGTTTGTCTCATTATTTTTAGAATGTAGATTAAATTAGAACGGAGGAAGTACGTGCTGATATGTCCTATAGATAGGTGATGACTTTTTGATCGTTCTTTGATTTAACACTTCTTCTCATCCCTCGGAATAGATTGGTACTACATAAAAGATGAAAAGAATACATGGGATAACCTTCGTTGCTATTTTCAAGTCTATGATTTGATATCTGCTTTCAGCTGCCTTCAAAACATCACGGAAGAAAGAAAATTTGAAAATCTCAATTGATTGCTCTATTAAGGCCAGCATCAACATAGCGGAAAAGAAGGCTTACGGTTTAGACATAGTAGCCAGAAGCCTGTCTAAGACGAGTCAGTGTTGTATGCCGACTGTGGTTTCTTCACGTTTCCTTTCTTTTATAGTTTATTTTGTATTAGTTAAAGTCAGCATGTGTATTTTTACCATGTAATATTTGTTACTACTATAAATACTAGATGATACCCCGCGCGTTGCAGCGGTATCTTTTAGAAATAAATTACTAAACTCCAGAAAAGCTCAAAGCTCATATGAAAATGATGTAGTATAACTTATACGGACTAAGGATCTTGTATGAGAAGTATTGATAATGCCAAAATAGGAATGGCCCCAAATTTGCATGCTAAAAAAATCCTCTAAATCTTCCATTGGTCTGTTTACTGCCAACATATACATGATGTAAAAGCGGGAACCTTGCGTGCACTCTATATGATTTCTTTTTCATATGTAAATAAGTATATTCAAACTAAATGTGGTGTTTATAAGATATTGCCACATTAAGATAATACGATCAGAAAGAAAGTGCATGGAGTACACAAATAATTGATACTAAACGTGTGTGTGCACTGACAGCCTTCAAGACGTACACATTTATAATTATATGAAAAAACAGAAGGAAATACATGTTAGAATAAGAACTCAGGATATGCCAAATTCAAGTCTTTCGTTATCCTAAATGTAATGGTAGGAAAAAAAAGGAGGTGTTAGAACAGATGATCAATAATTTTCTATTACTCCTTTTATGTAGAGTTTGTTTTTGGTTCCAAATGAACCATGTAAAAAAGAGGTTTTTTACGGTACAATTTACTAGTCCTATGGAGGAGGAGTATTTTGAGGGGTATTTTAGGAAATTCATGTGATAAGAAAATCATGACATAGATTTAGGTTGATTTGTTACCACAATCAGTGCCACGTTACAATTTAATATTTCCATGATACTTAGGAATGGATGCATTGACTCTATTTAGTCCACGACCATTTATTTTGTCCACAAGATTTTAACCGTACACATGCACAAAAAATATGTGACCATTTCTGGATGTATATGGTTGTATCCTGTTCTGACGCGGTTCAGCCAAAGATGATTGTCATTTTTTCGTACTGTTTTTTAGTAGATACTCTAAGGCCGCAATTGCAATTAAGCATCTTTTATTTGAAATAATGCGAGGAGATCATGTAAATTTTGTATAAATTCTGTTCGAATTTAAATACCGAAAATCAAAATGTTTTCTGAAATCACCAAAAAAAGGCCGGTACCAAAATTTACCCTATAATAGGCTGTCATGTGGAGCTTAAGATAGCTAGACGTCAAGAACGCTCCATGCCGTTCTGGGGGAAGAGATTTATATGAAGCAACCTCATGGGTTTGAAGATCCTCGCTGCCCGTGGCACATTTGCAAACTAGATAAATCTCTTTATGGTTTAAGACAAGCCCCCTCCCGCCTGTGCATGGTATTCTTCGTTGATTTGAAAGTTATAGAACCTTGGTTTTATACTTTCCAATGCTGATATATCGTTGTTTCTCTATAGCAAGTCAGGTATCACCACGATTATTCTGATATATGTTGATGATAACATTGTGGGTAGTTCTTCTGATGAAGCAACCTCAGTTTTACTCCATAATGTGAGCACTCACTTTGCACTCAAGGATCTTGGTGACTTATATTACTTTTTAGGTATTGAGTTAAAGAAATGTTCTAGTGGACTTTTTTTTACACAAGAAAAATATGCTTCAGATTTTCTCAATAAGGCTGGAATGATACATTGCACTACCTATCCAACTGCTTTGTCCACTATAGAAAAAATTATCCTAATAATTGTAGGACAACGTTGCATAGAAAACAAAAAATTTCCTACCACGAACACGAAATCCAAGCCAAGATGCAATCTAGAAGACGGTAGCAACGAGGGGATTATCGAGTCTCACCCTTGAAGAGATTCCAAAGCCTACAAGATGAGGCTCTTGTTGCTGCGGTAGACGTTCACTTGCCGCTTGCAAAAGCGCGTAGAAGATCTTGATCACGGCGCCACGAACGGGCAGCACCTCCGTACTCGGTCACACGTTCGGTTGTTGATGAAGACGACGTCCACCTCCCCGTTCCAGCGGGCAGCGGAAGTAGTAGCTCCTCTTGAATCCGACAGCACGACGGCGTGGTGTCGGTGGTGGTGGAGAAGTCCGGCAGAGCTTCGCTAAGCGTGCGGGATGTGGTGGAGGAGAGAGGCCGCTAGGGTTTGGGGAGAGGGGGGCACCGGCCACTAGGGGTGCGGCCACCTTGGTGGTTCTTAGGTGGCCGGCCCCCTCCCCTTGGCTCCTCATTATATAGGTGGATC